>NC_141689.1:356732195-357087195 GCF_964263255.1 Lissotriton vulgaris | reverse complement strand
CTTAGACAGGGAGGCTGGGAAGGAAGGCATGGATGTAGGTGGTCGGTAGATCAATGCTAGCACCATGGTGCCTATATCGGTGTCAGATTTAATGACTAAGTTTTCCGTATCTGATAAGTCTAGGGGAGGTAAGGTGGTAAACGTAAGGTCTTTATGAATGATGGCGGCGACGCCTCCACCGAATTTTCCTGGTTTTCTATTTGCTGACAGGATGTAATAATCTGATGGTAGGGCAGTGAGAATATCTGGCAAGGAGTCTGCAGTGAGCCATGTCTCAGAGACAAATAGAATGTCTGGTCTATCCGACTTCAGTAGTAGGAATATATCTAATTGGTGTTTAACCAGGGATCTGGTATTAAGATAAAGACAGCGGAGGGTCAGGATATTGGGGTTAGGGGGGAGCTTAGTGGGTTTAGGACTTTGAGATGAGATAGGAGGTGGTTCTTGCATGTGATGGTGAGGGAGGATATTGCTGGCCTTTAGGCGAGCATGTGTGATCGGGTCGAGGGATGGGAGAGCGGAATTCTGAAGAGAATGCAGTTCGAGGGAGGAGTACCTGATGAATTCTCCATTCTGCCTGGTCCCTGGGCCCGTCCAGGCGTGGACGGGCGCACACGGGCTTGCCTGCGGGCTGGGCGACCAGATGGGCCTGCGGGCTGGGCGACCAGATGGCCCTGCGGGTTGGCGGCTGGGCTAACTCCAACTTTTGTCCTTCCCCAAAGTTCTGTAAGCCCCAGTAGTCAACAAAAATGAGCTCCCCGGGCAGGCCGTCGGGGAGTGGACGTGGCCTGGGCTTAAGCCTTCGTGGGACCGGCCTAGGGTCCGTGCGCTGGGGACGGGGCTCCCAGAGAGGCTCTCCCCGGCCTGGCTAGGGTTTGGAAGGTGGGATCGGGCCCGGGGCTTGTGCTCCGTCCGGCTGGCCCCGGGGTGCGTGAGCCCCCTGTCCTGCAAGCCATCAGAGGGTCTTGGCGCTGGGGACGGGGCTCCACCGAGGCCCGGGGAGGCTCTCCCCGACCTGGCAAGGGTTCAGTAGCTGGTACCGGGCCTGGGGCTTGAGCTCCGTCCGGCCGGCCGGGCCTGGGGTGCGTGAGCCCCCATCCTGCAAGCTGTCAGAGGGTTCGGGCACTGGGGACGGGGCTCCACCTGGGCCCGGGCATGCTTTCCCGGGCCTGGCTAGGGTTCGATAGCTGGGACCGGGCCCGGGGCTTGAGCTCCGTCCGTCCGGGCCTGGGTTGCGTGAGCCCCCCGTCCTGCAAGCCGTCAGAGGGTCCGGGCACTGGGGACGGAGCTCCACCGGGGCCCGGGAGGCTCTCCCCGGCCTGGCTAGGGTTCGGTAGCTGGTACTGGGCCCGGGGCTTGAGCTCCGTCTGGCCGGGCCTGGGGTGCGTGAGCCCCCCATCCTGCAAGCCATCAGAGGGTCCGGACGCTGGCGACGGGGCTCCACCGGGGCCCGGGGAGGCTCTCCCCGGCCTGGCTAGGGTTGGGTAGCTGGGACCGGGCCCGGGGCTTGAGCTCCATCCGTCCGGGCCTGGGGTGCGTGAGCCCCCCGTCCTGCAAGCCGTCAGAGGGTCCGGGCGCTGGGGACGGGACTCCACCGGGGCCCGGGGAGGCTCCCCCCGGCCTGGCTAGGGTTCGGTAGCTGGGACCGGGCCCGGGGCTTGAGCTCCATCCGGCCGGGCCTGGGGTGCGTGAGCCCCCCATCCTGCAAGCCGTCAGAGGGTCCGGGCGCTGGGGACGGGACTCCACCGGGGCCCGGGGAGGCTCCCCCCGGCCTGGCTAGGGTTCGGTAGCTGGGACCGGGCCCAGGGCTTGAGCTCCGTCCGGCCGGGCCTGGGGTGCGTGAGCCCCCTGTCATGCAAGCCATCAGAGGGTCCGGGCACTGGCGACGGGGCTCCACCGGGGCCCGGGGAGGCTCTCCCCGGCCTGGCTAGGGTTAGGTAGCTGGGACCGGGCCCGGGGCTTGAGATCCGTCCGGCCGGGCCTGGGGTGCGTGAGTCCCCCGTCCTGCAAGCCGTCAGAGGGTCCGGGCGCTGGGGACGGGACTCCACCGGGGCCCGGGGAGGCTCCCCCCGGCCTGGCTAGGGTTCGGTAGCTGGGACCGGGCCCAGGGCTTGAGCTCCGTCCGGCCTGGCCTGGGGTGCGTGAGCCCCCCCGTCCTGCAAGCCATCAGAGGGTCCGGGCGCTGGGGACGGGGCTCCACCGGGGCCCGGGGAGGCTCTCCCCGGCCAGGCTTGGGTTCGGTAGCTGGGACCTGGCCCGGGGCTTGAGCTCCATCCGGCCGGGCCTGGGGTGCGTGAGCCCCCCGTCCTGCAAGCCGTCAGAGGGTCTGGGCGCTGGGGACGGGGCTCCACAGGGGCCCGGGGAGGCTCTCCCCGGCCTGGCTAGGGTTACGGAAGCTTGGACCTGACCGGGGAGCAGGTGTGGCTGACATCATCCACTACGCTGTCAGCGCGTAGTTTTCCGCCCACCCTTACAAAATACTAATAAACCTTAATGGCTGCAGAAATTGATTGGAGTCTCTGTTATGGCTCAGACATAATACCCCGGAGACAACATTTTCTCTGTCTCTCATATGTTTATTCCTTGTTTCTATTCTTAGAACAATATCAACTATATGTCTAATTGTTTGTGGCTTCGACACAGCTACATCAATGAACACTGAGAGGTTTGTAAGTCCAAGAAAACTTTTCATCCTGCCTGGAACTACTATATTATGGATGAAACTGCCTTCCATTTTTCTAAATCATTCTCATATGTAGGACTACCTTTTCAGGCATATTTTGGTGTATCCGGTGAGACCAGGAGATCCATTGATTCGAACTCACAGTGAAGAACCTGAAGGTCATTTTTAACATTAAGTTCTCTCTTACATTGGAATTTTGTTTAAAGTTTTAAAGAATGAACCAATCATTAAACATTGAGCTAAAGCTTGTGTGGTAGCCTTTAGCCCACTGCTTCCATCTAACCCGGGTCTACACGTTTCACACTGATATTACTGTAACTCCATTGATTACAGAATTTCCATGGAGTAGTCACAAACAACAGAGGATATGTAATTATACAATGGCTTAATTTCCAAGGAACATCAGAATGCCACATCTGCTCCGAAAGTCCTCTACTGACTCCCATTGTGGGGAAACAATCTCAGTGGCAATGACAAGTACTTTAGCTTTCTTTGCTGACAATATTTGTCATCGATTGCATTTTGGCCAGAAAAATGTTTTAGAGCCATATTCCCAATGGATAATTAATTCTGCCTATTGTTGATTAGATAAAGTTTACTTGGCATAATAGCGAGATGATTTAGGACTACTGAGAATAGTTCAGTCAGCCTGTATTCTTGATATCTTTTCTTTTTGTTTGTACCAATTATCATGTATATCTTATCTTCTTTCAAATGTGGAAGTAAGTCAACAGTCTCTAGAGCTGGGATAGCGAAAGGCTTTTTCAAGTAAAACAAATCAAAAAATCTGTAGGATCTCTGTAACTCCCTTGATTACAAGGGTGCAAATATGCCTGTTTTTCCCGCAGCCTTTCACCCCGCATGTTGTTACAACATGGTCTTTACCACAACCGGGTTGTAACAACGCATACCATCACCCCGCAAGTCTTAACAACAACTTGGGGGGCGCTGGATGTTGGAATAGTATAATTTACTATTCCACCTCCTGTGCGGACAGTAGGGAAGGAGTTGGATTTTAAATCCAACACCATCTCCCCCTCCACAAGTTGTTGTTATGACTTGCGGGGTACTGGTATGTGTTGTTACAATGCGGTCATGGTAACAACTGCGTTGTATCAACATGTGGGTGGCGGTTTCGTGGTGAAGGTTGTTCACCCAACGGAGCTCCCCAACAAAATAAGTATTTGATGTCAAACGTTCTGAGTCAGTTAATTTTCTCGTGAGCATCCCTGTGAATTCTCAAAGCTGATGTATTCGAATTGTATAATATATAGCACAAATAGAGAGATACAAAACACAAAATTCACTGGAGAAGAACTAACCTAGTGGTATAATCTGAATTACTAAAGTCTTGCGGCACTGAAGAATGGAATTGCTTCCTGTGGTTTACTAAATAAAGGTGCAAGTAAAAGACAATTATGACACAAGAAAAAGACAAATTAATTTTATTTTGCATTGCATAGAACCACAGGATTTCCATTGAATTAGCACTGTCCTTTCTAATTTTCATAATGAAATAGATTGTGAAAAAAAATAATGATTCAAACAGCATCAAATACACTTACTGGTAATCACGCTTTACAATAAAGGCGTGTCTCATATATTTGAGCATCCCAGTTTTAGTTTTGGGTTTACTCTGTGGGAGCACCTCACAATATGATGGTACATCTTCCCAGTATAGCATGTTTATGTACATTACATATGTACTTTGCTAGGAATAATTTTTAATTAAAATACAATAGACCTAAAAATTAAATTGCAACGTGTTTGTGATTTGTCTGAATCTGAGCACCCTTGTGAATTATCTGCTATTTTGATATAAGTTTGTGTGAGCTACACATGAATTTGTGTAAAGAATGAAGCAAAAACAAACATTATTTGATGTTTTCCTTTTCTAATGAAGCAAGCAATTTCCCCATTCCATTAAATGGGATATTAGCACTGTCAAGAAATAATTGTCATATTTTTCAATCTGTAGCTAAAAGATGTTAATTGTATGCTTGCTGTGTCAAGCAGGTGTTGTGCCTGAGCTAGAACACACACTTTCTTGTTAAAATCTGTTAAATGTACAGCATAATGAAGATTATGTGGCAATTGTGTCACATTTCATATTCAGGCTGCCTCACACATATTTCTCTTTTGCTGGGGGACTGGAGGTGTTGAAAAAAGCCTTATGAAATGTATCAAAACAAAACAGAAACGTGCTACTGAACAACAAACAATAATTACAGAAAATGGAGCTAAAGTTTAGCGTTTTCCAATACACACCAATGCATTAGCAGCAAGGAGAATGGAAGGTTCTAGAAAATGAGGTCTTTATCCATGGTTGTTGGATAGGTTCTATTTAACCTGAACGTTCATTTCATCCCCTCAAAGAACATTTGTTTGTTATGTATGGCCCTCATAGAGAGACTCTGTCGTTTATTTCTGTTTCTGAATCTCATAACCCACTGCTATGACATGGCAACAGTTTATAACAAAGTGGCCTACACCCTGTTGTGAGGTCAGGCTGACAGGCTTCTCTGAAAGCCTGTTAGCACAGCGCAGCGCAGCGCTGCCTGTCTGCTTAGACTGTAAGCACAGCTGCAGGAAGGCAGGAAAGGTGGTGGGGGTTGGTCAAGAATGGCGGGTACTTTTTTTGTTAACCTTTGGTACAAAGATGCATAACAGAGGCCATGTTGTGTATGGTTTCCCCATTGCCCTCTTGCTACCGCTTAGCAGTTGAAAGCAGGGAGAGATGATTTTGGGCTAGGCATAACATAAAATTATAAATGGGTAAAAAGTGAATTACAGGGATGTTATTCACCTCGAGTTTCTCAGTGACATAGACAACGCGAGCTTCGCTCCAGTTGCAGCCGCCGCCGGCAGTGGGATTACCTGCAGGGCGGTGACGTGGGGAGAGGGAGGGGAAGGGTGGGGGATAGTAATGTATGGATTATGGAGTTTTACAGGTAAGTAAACATTTAAATAAATAAAACGAATTTTGTTGCACCCACTCCATCGCATTTGGGGATGCAGTGCACTCAACGAAATTCGTTTTATTTATTTAAATGTTTACTTACCTGTAAAATTCCGTAATCCATACATTACTACCCAAACCATGCCTCTCCCCCTCCCCCTCCCCATGTCACCGCCCTGCAGGTAATCCCACTGCCGGCCGCAGCTGTCCAGTTGTCTATTTGATGTCACTCAGATCACCTCAGTGAAAAACAACCCCGTATTTCGCTGTTACCTATGTATAATTCTATATCGTTTCCCTTTTCTTTCAAGCTGTATAATTGTACTGCTTACAGTCGCATTTATTTTTCAGAAAAGAAAGTCACGTAGAAAATGATATTTTATAATTTTATATTATACCTCTATCCGTAACTCTGTAGTACTGTTCCAGATGGGCCATGGGTTGTAAGACTCTGTAAATAAGGGACACAGACTAATCCTCTCGGTTTCCTTTTCTTTAATCCTTTAACAGCCGTAGCAGCCTGGCAGGGTTCAACGCAGAAGTCCTTCTTTTTCTTGTAAATTAGCTCCTTTGTGTCCCCGAAACATCGAAATGGCAACAAGTTACTACATGGGAGATTACGTTGCATCCACCCTACAGTACTTGGCTTCAGGCTAAGTGTAATATTCAGTGTATCTTTGGTCACGCTGATTTCATGTTTTAAGGCCAATAATGACCACATGTGTTTACTTGTTCTACTAAAATGTCCCTCTGACGCAATTTACCATACAGGTAACAATGAAAAGCTGTGTATACAGACACGTGTAACCATTAAGGTAGCAAAAGAACCACGCATCATACAAACCAGATCTATTGTCTGATATTATGTCATCAACTCACCAGGCATGTTATGTAAATATTGTGGAACCTGTTCATGTTTTTGAATTGAGTAACACAGGACGGAAGACATGCTCAAGCATTGACAGTAAAATGCTGAATGTCAATGGCAGCATGCCCTTATGCAAATAGTGCACAAAGAGTTCATCTCTTTAGACAACGGACGGATTGTTCATTTGGGAACACTTGCTTCTTTTCAAATTATTTTTCTTGTAATTAACCACTGAAAGCTGTTTGACTCTCACAATCAGATGCACAAATTGGATTTCTGGGATTTACATCCGCAAAAGTTCAGTAATGGCACTGTTTTGGTTTGGGCATGTGGAAGGCATACTTTCTGCATGGCAAATGCCTGCCACAGCATCTTTCACCTGAACAGAATCAAATCAAATATTCAGGAATGGTCTATTGTGTCCAGTTGTAACATATGTGTTACAATAGACCTGTGTCAGTACATCACTATGCACTACAACAAGGTATATGTCGACGTATATGGTTGTACTCCTGCATATCAACACCATCAGTATCATGGTACACGAATATCGAGGGACAAAATATCCAAAAATGAGGGAATATAGCGAAGTATAGATTTACTATTTCTAACTCCACATCTGCACACCTTTAAGATATATGTACCGTGTAGGTACATATATGTGGAGTTAGTCATTGAAAATCTATACTTACCTACCTGTCAATATTGTTTGCAATATTTTGTGCTCGATATTCTGTCCCACTGAAATTGAAGATTTGATGTTCAGGGTGTATACCAACTGATGTGAATCTATGTACAGCAGTGTAGTATTGAGTGATGTCTGTATTTCAATGGACATTTTGACGCTGTAATGCCATTTCTCAGCTGTTATGGATTTCATGTGATTTCCATCCTGTTTTAGAGGGTGGTGCTTTTCAGAGCAACAATAGTACAGTAGATAATGCCGTATGTCTGCTACACAACTGTTATTATACAACCATGCATCAATCTATAAGCAGATCTTGTGTGTATATGAAGAAAATTTGCATCTGTACAATTCTTGAAGTACTGAGTATTACTTTGACAGGTTTTGAGTTATCCTAACTAAAAAAGAAGAGGGAAAAATTTTCTGAACAGAGCTAATCGAGTCTAAGCAGCTGGTGATCTCAGGTGACCCCCTGCCTAGGCCTAGGCCACAGTTTCCACTGATCTAGTGATCTGGCAGCACAACCACCAGGATCTAAATGACCCTGTAAGTCCATAAATAACAGGGTCAGTCTTCTAAACCATTTCAATTATTGGAGTTTGTGACTTAGTGTTCAAGTTCAAGTTCAAAAGACCTTTATTCGAATTTCATAAAATTCATAAAAGTACCGAATACAGCAAAAACACACATTTACATATAATACAAACATTCATATAAATAACATTCCATAATATCATAATAATTCATACAATAATTGTACAATAAATTTCTTTTCCTTGTAAAATTTACACAGTAGCGTTATTATGACTAGTTTCTAATTTCAGGGATTTTCCATTGTCTTGCGTGCACGTATGGCTAATCTTAAAAAAGTGCTAGTGCGAAAGGTCAGTTCATCAGTATCCAAGGTAAGCAACAATGTATAAGATTCTTTAAGTGTGAGAGGTCTGTGTTTCCTGAAATACGGAGTTAAAAGCCATTTGGTAAATCGCAAGTAAAATTTACAGAAAAATAAAAAGTGCAGGTCATCTTGTGTGCTCACACCATCACAAGGGCATGGAGTAAGGTCTGCACTATGTCTGTACCCCATAGGAAAAGACAGCAAAAATTTCACAGTTCCTGCCCTTAAACGAAACAATAGGGATCGCTCCCAGTTTGACATAGGGAGAGAAAGGTAGGGCGGCAGAATTTGCATGCAAAGACCATTTCCTATATATTTCATGACCCTTGATTTCTGGGATTCTCTTCTAAACCATTTCAATTATTGGAGTTTGTGACTTAGTGTTTACTTGCTACATTCTGAATGGTTTGAAGAGTAGTAGGAATCTTCCTTTGTCAGACTTGATTGCATTAACGTGTTTACTTGTTTGATTAGTAGAATAATCCTGGAACTAATCCCTGCTCATCCATCCTTAAAGGATATTTCCTTTTAGATCCTACACCAAGTTAACTAGCACATAAGATTCTTGAATCCAGATTATTAATAAGTATTTAACCCAATGGCGCCATCCAACCAGGACACGTTCACATGTTAAAAATGTGTTAGTCCTGACAAAGACTTTTTATATACTAACTTTCTAGCTGTATTTCCTAATACCTTCACATCTTAGAAATTGTTCCCACAGTCAAATTAGGAATGTTAAGCTATGTGTTAACGCTAAAAATCACAATAGTAAATACACATTTGCACTCGTTTATGAATTGCATACTATGAATATCAAAGTGTGAACTAGTCACATACATGACTGCTTGAATCTGTGTGATTCATTTTTGACACCAATGCCTAAAACAGACATCCATATACACATAAAACATGGATTTGTAAAGAATATTTGGGGGTAATTCACAAAAGTAAATACTAGTGCAAATGTGAGTTTATGACTAAGGTTCTAAGTTATATCATGGTGGTCGGGCTGTCCATTCTCTGCAACAAAACTGTAAATCTGTCCATCGCCTGGCAGAGTAATCACCGTCTGATTTATATGGAGAACTTGTGTGAGTCTTGGTGGAGGAATACCCGTCCAACTCACAGTTGTACAACGGAGACGGAGAACAAGCATCTGCCTTTAGACAACATTCTGTCAGCGTTGGTGTGGCGGTATTCCGCTTTCCAATTTTACATATGTCTGTGATAGCAGGGGCGGCTATAGGCTCATGGCGGCCCTGGGAAGGGAGCGTAGGTAGGGGACCCTGGAAGATGGGGTCCGGGCTGGGAGGAGCGCAGAGGCAAGTGAAGAGGGGGCGGGGGGTCAAGGTGTTTGGAAGTTAATGCCAGGGGCCGCCACGCAAATATGTATCCATCCTCAGAGGATTATTATATTAAGGATATATATTGGCGTAGTGGCCCCTGGGGTTTGGTGGCCCTGTGCAGGTGCACAGCTTGCACATACCTAAGGCAGCCCCTGGGGATAGGGGCGGCCTCACAGCAGTGTGCTGTTAGAGTAAATACGTCGCTGACCTGTATTATCCATGAGTTTTAAAAATGGACGTGTAAGTCACAAACCTGATAATAATGTGCAAATCACACTGGCAGGTTATGGGAAACAGGGTTAAACCCACTAAAGTCAAAGGGACCTGGTTAGTTATCAGTACAAAGGGAAGGGGTCCCAGACAAAAGACAAGATGTTACAAACTTGTATCTTAATATACAATTAATTCACGGAGCAAAGCTATTGAATGCAAAAAAGTTTTATTCAGATTTGCATGTATTTCCTTTCACTGGTTAGAATTCATAATACATTTGAATATATACATGACAAATTGTAATAAATGTAAGTGCCCACATTCTCAACGGGGAGGGGTGAAGTGAAGGAAGTGTCAAGGACAGGGTAGGGTGAAGGGATAGTCTGATTCATTCAGTGGAAAAGTATTATTCTCAATTTATAGACTAAGTACATGTGGTCCCTTTAGCCAAAAGGCCACAACAAAAAGGCTCTTAGAGAGTCCAAAATATAACTGATGAACAGAGCCAAACTCCGCTTCAGCCTTTAAGGTCTTGCTTGGGGTAGGAGATTGGTCGTGGTTGTGTAGTCAACGTTTCGACCCGGATTATAGGTAGGAGAATAGTCCTTACAGGGCGGGTCTTCTTCAGGACAAAGGAGTTGTGGGTGGGCAGCCTCCTAGGAAGTAGTTAAAAAGAGATCAATTAACACACACCCATCCTGTTAATTTTTACAAGGAGGGTGGATTATGAGAGAACAATTTCACAGTTAAAAACGTGTTGTCCAGGGTGTGTCGCGAACACCGTACATACAGTGTGAGACAAAGAAATACAGAATTACACAAGGTCTGTTACTAAATCCCCTAGTGCAAGGGGTGAGAGAGACAGAATCTACAGGGGATGAAGCCAACTTATAGCTTGACATATATTGGTTACGATTAACACGTTACATTTGATTGTCTGGAGCAGAGGGTTGCGTCTACAACCCACAATACCGATAGAAATCGTTTAATTACTAGTAACATAAAAACGTTATGCACCTCAGTGTATTGGCATATTATCCAAGATTTGATGCACATTATATAGCACCAACACGTGGCCTAGATCTCGCCAGTCCCAGATGGAATTGCAGGGTTTTGGATCACTTCAGGGTGCTCATTGGCAGTGGTAGATTCCATACTTAGGAACACCAATTTGCACAAAGCTGCTATTGGTGACCTATATTTACATAATTGTTATTGGGGCCACCTCGTAAACTATGTGAAAAGCATACCTATTAATTTCTGTAGTGGTCTTGCCAATGGAATAAAAGAGCCTTTGGGGTTGTCGATTCCGTCACCTTAAAAATGGAAGAAAGCGTTTATCATTGGCGCATTATTACATATTGTCTAAAACGTAAAGTATAGTTAACTGTATCAAGCTCACCACTATTATTCAATTCTTTGGCAGACAGGGTGGATCACTTGCATACAGCACTCATTCGAGTGCTCCGGTGACTCGTACTACCCAATTCAAAATATTAAGAGCAGATGAAATATACCTGTGCATGGGAAACACAAATTAGAAAAAGATCTGGATATTAGTGCCCGGGTCCCGATACGGCACAGTTTCAGAAAGTTTAAGAAATGGCTTACCACTATTAATAAATTCCATGGCAACCTGGGTGGATCACTTGCATACAGCACTCATTCGAGTGCTATGGTAACTCGTACTACCCAATTCGAATTATTGAAAACAGATGAAATACGACTGTGCATGGGGAACATAAATTAGAAAAAGATCTGGGTATTAGTGCCAGGGACCTGATACTCTACAATCTCAGAGAGTTTAAAAAAAATTTCTGGCTGCGTATTTATTCTAGAAGGACGTACCTCTGATCAATGTAAGATTTCGAGGGCATCTACCGGTAGGATTCCTTGTTTGATTCCTGGAATTTTTGGCTTTGGAAATGAGGAGAAGGGCATTGGTTAGAAGTTAGTGCCACGATTCCCCACAATCCATGAAACACAATTACGATCTGTTAAGTGAGGCTTACCGCCAGTATCCCAAAATTATCGACAGAAGCCCCTGTAAGACAGTAAAGGAGCTGCTAAGTTCAAGAAGCTGGCTGTTGCATGCCGCGGTTACTGGCTAAACTACATAAAAGAATGGGAAGCACATTTTACCTTAGGCGAGTTACGAAGATTACCGGAATATATCCCATACGATAAGGCACTCCACGCTCAGCCACAAACAGCGTAGCCGCGCTTACTTCCTGGTTTGTTTTAAGGGGGTGGGGCCACAGCCCAGATCTTGATGGAAATCTAAAAAAGACTCGCGTCACACGGATCCTGGTGGTCCGAGTGGAATCCTATTTACTCCTTAGTACACAGACGAAGATATGTGAATTATTCGTATATCTTTTTTAAGGACTAACACAGGACATTCCTTACAAACATTACAGAGGGAGTAATTTGTAGATGTTACGCCCATTCTTATTGGGATCGTAATCCATCAATTTTAATTATTATCCAGATGGCATATAGGACTCCATTAAAAGGAGATACATTGAGGTATGCTTCATTAGTCAGAAAAGACCAAGTGCCCAAACTGAACAGAAACATAACCAAACAAGAAACATTCAACTTCTAGGATATTAAACATCTAGACATTTCAAAAAATTATTTTGCAAGTACATGTCATATCCAAAGGGTAGAGTGCACTTATCTCGTAGGATAGTGTAACTCTTCCGGTTCGTAATTGTAAATGAAACTAAATGTTATACATCTCAACATTTTCTGGATTCAACATCACAAAGGCATGTCATATCTAGGGAGTGGAGTGAACTTATCTCTAAGGATAGTGTAACTCTATCCCGATTCCCAGTTTATTGATAGTGACATTGCAAATCTAGGAATAAAGTGTATCACTAGCAAATCCAACAGATTATGAAACAGATTAGATAAAACTAGGTGAGCTGTGCAATACACTTTCACGATTTTCGGATAACTTTGATTGTCGCATAAGATATACTGAAGACAAAAAATCAAAGATTAGCTAATTGTGCGAAGCTGCTTTCAGATTCATTTAAAACCTCAACTACAGAGTTGAAGATATAGATCCACTTCAGCTCTCTAACATTTAGGATACTGGATAAATCGCCGCCCCTTGGACCTAGTGTTACATGCTCCAAAACCACCCATTTCAATGTTTCTGGCATGTGGTTGTATTTTGTGCAATGTTCAACAAGGGGTGCCCCAGGTACCCTACATCTAATTCTGCTACAGTGTGATAGAAATCTTGCTTTTACCCGCTGGTGAGTCTGACCCACATAGATGAGATCGCATGGGCAGATTATGCCATAGATCACATTCCTGGTGTTGCAATTCGTGTGGCTTTTGTGTGTGTGTTGATGGTTTTTGAAAACAAAGTCCTTGGATTGGATAGTTGAAGGACAAGCTTTGCAGTTCCCGCATCTAAAATGTCCAACTACAGGTGGTTGTTTCCAGCATGAGGCCAAAGTCGGTTCAGATGGGCACTCTAGAAAGGATGAGACTACATAGTCTTTCACATTTCTCGCTTTTTTGAAAGCATGCATGGGTACGTTTTTGATCTCCAAATCATCCGAAACGAGTCCCCAGTATTTGTTTATTGTCTTTTTTATAGCATGGCTCTTAGTTGAGAAGGTCGTTACGCAAATCATGCGTTCTTCTGATTGGCACATACGTGAGGTAGGTTCCAAGAGTGCTTCATGGTGACAAAACCATGCCCTCTTCCTGGAGCGCTTAATTAACCATTTGGGGTAGCCTCTCTCTATTAAACGTTCCATCATTATGTCCGATTGCCGCATATAGTCTTCTTTCCTACTGCAGTTCCTTCGAACACGAAGGAACTGACCATAAGGCAAGTTGTCTCGAAGGCTGCGTGGGTGGTGGCTTGAATATTGCAATAATGAATTTCGTTCCGCAGGCTTTCTGAATAGAGTGGTATATAGTGTGCCATCCTCTACTGCTATCGTGATATCTAGGAAGTCGATCTTATTGTTGCTGGCTTGCATCGTAAATTGAATGTCTGGAGATTGCAGGTTCAGCCAGGAGTGAAACCGTTCAAGTTCACTGTTGTCACCCTTCCAAAACACCAGCACATCATCAATGTAACGCACCCAAAGTTGTATATGGTGCCGAAATGGGTTATGATCACAAATGACGAAGGTCTTTTCATAGAACGCCATGAACAGAATCGCAAGGTCCGGGGCAAAGGCTGCCCCTATTGCCACGCCCTTCGTTTGTAGGTAGAATACATTTTGGAACATAAAGAAATTCCTCATCATGGCGATCTTCAGTTAAAGAATTATGAATGAGGTGGGAACTTGTACAGGGGCTTCCCGCGTGTCCAGGGCTGCAGTGGCCACCATTAGGGCCTCCTCCTGGGGGATACTTGTATAAAGCGACACAATGTCACAGGTTACCAATAATTCCTCATCAGGATTGAATGGTTTCCCATCTACCAGAGTTATGGTATGTGTGGTATCTCTCAAATAAGTAGAAGTAGCTTCAGCTAGGGGTTTGAGAAAAAGTCCACATAACGGCATAGAGGCTCAAGAATGGATCCACATCCAGAGACGATAGGCCATCCCGGGGGATTGTGTATGTCTTTATGCACCTTTGGTAAGGTATAAATGGTTGGTATGCGGGGATGGCTCTGATTCAGGTATTGGTATTCATGATCCGTTAGGAAGCCTTGTTGAACTCCTTCCTGCGCCACCCTCTGGATTTCAGCCGCCAGGTCTTTTGTAGGGTCGGATGTCAGTCTTTTATAACTAACGCCAACTCTCAGTTGGCGCCAGATCTCTTCTTTATATTTTGATACATCCTGGATTATAATGGCCCCACCCTTGTCGGCTGGCTTCACCACAACATTGTGATTGGATTTTAAAGTTTCCAGGGCTGTTCTTTCAGTCTTGCGAATGTTGTACTTCACATAGGTCTTCTCACTCAAGATCTTCTTGACTTCTCCAGTGATGATGCTTTCAAATGCCAGTATTCGGTGGCTCATTGTATTAGTTGGAGGTACAAAAGTGGATGGTACCCTAAATCCAGTTACCAATATATTCTTGGGTGGTGGTCTGTTCTTAAAGAAGAATCGCAATCTTATTTTTCGGAAAAATTTTGAAAGTTCCATTAGTGTGTTAAAGCAATTTGGTGGAGTTGTTGGGACAAAGGATAAGCCCTTGCTCAGAACCCTTAGCTCATCTTCATTGAATTGTTGAGATGATAGATTGATGACGGGTGTGTCAATTGTCTTTACCACCTGTAGTTCTTGCGCCTGGTTGAGCGTTCCCCGTGTTCTTCCGGTTGGAATCGAACCTGTTTCATCCCGCGACCTCTGCCGCCTTCGTTGTCCCACTGCATCGGAGTGCCTTGCTGACCCCGTCCAGTCCCTTGGTTCCAGTTGTTGCCTCGTCCACGGGGCGGTCTCCATGTCCCCTGCTCTAAAAAAGAATTGGATTGGTATTGGGGACGATATGTATCCTGATAACCGTAGGCGTTGCTGGTGCCTGCTTGTTCAGAGTCTTCTCCAGAACTGTAGGAAGAGTCCGAAAATGTAGTAAATCTTCCTCTCGATCTACCGCCTCTGTAGCCACGATTTGTAAAACGTCCCTGTGGATCCTGTCGGAAATAGTCGTCGGATAGGTAGGGATACGTTTTCTTTTTATCGTAGAATTTGAGATCTCTAGCTAGTTTGTCAAGCTTTTTCTTGATGGTTACGGTTTCAAAATCTTGGAGGGTAGCGACAAGCTTAGCTAGTGCCTCTTTGGAATTGGTGAGAGTACTGTCACCTGAGATGCTTGCCTTCAATTCAGATATCTGTTTGTTCAGGGCCAAGACCTGCTCAGCCGTGGTCTCTATCCCCAACACCATCCAGTGTCGGGAACAATTATTCGCAACAAAACTGAAACCCTCACGAAATTTTGGAATGTCTACAAAGATGGCGGGTTCAACTCTGACTTGGAGGCCTGTAGGTATAATATTGTTTTGAAGGCACTGTGCGAGAAAATGACCGTGTAATTTCGTACGAATCAATTTCTTCTCTAATCTCTCTAACTGGGAGATTTTATCATTAAGGGTAATGTTGATTATAGGTGTACCTACTGACAAGAAATTGTTGGTGGGATCATGCAATAGTTTATCTATGTAGTCTTCTGTGTAGGTAAGTATTTCCTTATCTACCATGTTTGTAAATCATAAATGGTTTTCAGAAAATTTTTGATATGACAACACGTAAGAACCTCCAAAAAGGGAGGTAGCGTAACCTCACAGGCGTGCGCCTGTACAGAATAGGTTATGGGAAACAGGGTTAAACCCACTAAAGTCAAAGGGGCCTGGGTAGTTATCAGTACAAAGGGAAGGGGTCCCAGACAAAAGACAAGATGTTACAAACTTGTATCTTAATATACAATTAATTCAAGGAGCAAAGCTATTGAATGCAAAAAAGTTTTATTCAGATTTGAATGTATTTCCTTTCACTGGTTAGAATTCATAATACATTTGATTATATACATGACAAATTGTAATAAATGTAAGTGCCCACATTCTCAACGGGGAGGGGTGAAGTGAAGGAAGTGTCAGGGACAGGGTACGGTGAAGGGATAGTCTGATTCATTCAGTGGCAAAGTATTATTCTCAATTTATAGACTAAGTACATGTGGTCCCTTTAGCCTAAAGGCCACAACAAAAAGGCTCTTAGAGAGTCCAAAATATAACTGATGAACAGAGCCAAACTCCGCTTCAGCCGTTAAGGTCTTGCTTGGGGTAGGAGATTGGTCGTGGTTGTGTAGTCAACGTTTCGACCCGGATTATAGGTAGGAGAATAGTCCTTACAGGGCGGGTCTTCTTCAGGACAAAGGAGTTGTGGGTGGGCAGCCTCCTAGGAAGTAGTTAAAAAGAGATCAATTAACACACACTCATCCTGTTAATTTTTACAAGGAGGGAGGATTATGAGAGAACAATTTCACAGTTAAAAACGTGTTGTCCAGGGTGTGTCGCGAACACCGTACATACAGTGTGAGACAAAGAAATACAGAATTACACAAGGTCTGTTACTAAATCCCCTAGTGCAAGGGGTGAGAGAGACAGGATCTACAGGGGATGAAGCCAACTTATAGCTTGACATATATTGGTTACGATTAACACGTTACATTTGATTGTCTGGAGCAGAGGGTTGCGTCTACAACCCACAATACCGATAGAAATCGTTTAATTACTAGTAACATAAAAACGTTATGCACCTCAGTGTATTGGCATATTATCCAAGATTTGATGCACATTATATAGCACCAACACGTGGCCTAGATCTCGCCAGTCCCAGATGGAATTGCAGGGTTTTGGATCACTTCAGGGTGCTCATTGGCAGTGGTAGATTCCATACTTAGGAACACCAATTTGCACAAAGCTGCTATTGGTGACCTATATTTACATAATTGTTATTGGGGCCACCTCGTAAACTATGTGAAAAGCATACCTATTAATTTCTGTAGTGGTCTTGCCAATGGAATAAAAGAGCCTTTGGGGTTGTCGATTCCGTCACCTTAAAAATGGAAGAAAGCGTTTATCATTGGCGCATTGTTACATATTGTCTAAAACGTAAAGTATAGTTAACTGTATCAAGCTCACCACTATTATTCAATTCTTTGGCAGACAGGGTGGATCACTTGCATACAGCACTCATTCGAGTGCTCCGGTGACTCGTACTACCCAATTCAAAATATTAAGAGCAGATGAAATATGCCTGTGCATGGGAAACACAAATTAGAAAAAGATCTGGATATTAGTGCCCGGGTCCCGATATGGCACAGTTTCAGAAAGTTTAAGAAATGGTTTACCACTATTAATAAATTCCATGGCAACCTGGGTGGATCACTTGCATACAGCACTCATTCGAGTGCTATGGTAACTCGTACTACCCAATTCGAATTATTGAAAACATATGAAATACGACTGTGCATGGGGAACATAAATTAGAAAAAGATCTGGGTATTAGTGCCACGGACCTGATACTCTACAATCTCAGAGAGTTTAAAAAAAAATTCTGGCTGCGGATTTATTCTAGAAGGACGTACCTCTGATCAATGTAAGATTTCGAGGGCATCTACCGGTAGGATTCCTTGTTTGATTCCTGGAATTTTTTGGCTTTGGAAATGAGGAGAATGGCATTGGTTAGAAGTTAGTGCCACGATTCCCCACAATCCATGAAACACAATTACGATCTGTTAAATGAGGCTTATCGCCAGTATCCCAAAATTATCTGGAGGGGAAGTCGATCGTATGTATTCGACAGAAGCCCCTGTAAGACAGTAAAGGAGCTGCTAAGTTCAAGACGCTGGCTGTTGCATGCCGCGGTTAATGGCTAAACTACATAAAAGAATGGGAAGCACATTTTACCTTAGGCGAGTTACGAAGATTACCCGAATATATCCCATACGATAGGGCACTCCACGCTCAGCCACAAACAGCGTAGCCGCGCTTACTTCTTGGTTTGTTTTAAGGGGGTGGGGCCACAGCCCAGATCTTGATGGAAATCGAAAAAAGACTTGCGCCACACGGATCCTGGTGGTCTGAGTGGAATCCTATTTACTCCTTAGTACACAGACGAAGATATGTGAATTATTCGTATATCTTTTTTAAGGACTAACACAGGACATTCCTTACAAACATTACAGAGGGAGTAATTTGTAGATGTTACGCCCATTCTTATTGGGATCGTAATCCAACAATCTTAATTATTATCCAGATGGCATATAGGACTCCATTAAAAGGAGATACATTGAGGTATGCGTCATTAGTCAGAAAAGACCAAGTGCCCAAACTGAACAGAAAAATAACCAAACAAGAAACATTCGACTTCTATGATATTAAACATCTAGACATTTCAAAAAATTATTTTGCAAGTACATGTCATATCCAAAGGGTAGAGTGCACTTATCTCGAAGGATAGTGTAACTCTTCCGGTTTGTAATTGTAAATGAAACTAAATGTTATACATCTAAACATTTTCTGGATTCAACATCACAAAGGCATGTCATATCTTGGGAGTGGAGTTCACTTATCTCGTAGGATAGTGTAACTCTATCCCGATTCCCAGTTTATTGATAGTGACATTGCAAATCTAGGAATAAAGTGTATCACTAGTAAATCCAACAGATTATGAAACAGATTAGATAAAACTAGGTCAGCTGTGCAATACACTTTCACGATTTTCGGATAACTTTGATTGTCGCATAAGATATACTGAAGACAAAAAATCAAAGATTAGCTAATTGTGCGAAGCTGCTTTCAGATTCATTTAAACCCTCAACTACAGAGTTGAAGATATAGATCCACTTCAGCTCTCTAACATTTAGGATACTGGATAAATCGCCACCCCTTGGACCTAGTGTTACATGCTCCAAAACCACCCATTTCAATGTTTCTGGCATGTGGTTGTATTTTGTGCAATGTTCGACAAGGGGTGCCCCAGGTACCCTACATCTAATTCTGCTACAGTGTGATAGAAATCTTGCTTTTACCCGCTGCTGAGTCTGACCCACATAGATGAGATCGCATGGGCAGATTATGCCATAGATCACATTCCTGGTGTTGCAATTTGTGTGGCTTTTGTGTGTGTGTTGATGGTTTTTGAAAACAAAGTCCTTGGATTGGATAGTTGAAGGACAAGCTTTGCAGTTCCCGCATCTAAAATGTCCAACTACAGGTGGTTGTTTCCAGCACGAGGCCAAAGTCGGTTCAGATGGGCACTCTAGAATGGATGAGACTACATAGTCTTTCACATTCCTCGCTTTTTTGAAAGCATGCATGGGTACGTTTTTGATCTCCAAATCATCCGAAACGAGCCCCCAGTATTTGTTTATTGTCTTTTTTATAGCATGGCTCTTAGTTGAGAAGGTCGTTACGCAAATCATGCGTTCTTCTGATTGGCACATACGTGAGGTAGGTTCCAAGAGTGCTTCACGGTGACAAAACCATGCCCTCTTCCTGGAGCGCTTAATTAACCGTTTGGGGTAGCCTCTCTCTATTAAACGTTCCATCATTATGTCCGATTGCCGCATATAGTCTTCTTTCCTACTGCAGTTCCAGTGAAAGGAAATACATGCAAATCTGAATACAACTTTTTTGCATTCAATAGCTTTGCTCCTTGAATTATTTGTATATTAAGATACAAGTTTGTAACATCTTGTCTTTTGTCTGGGACCCCTTCCCTTTGTACCAATCACACTGTCAGAGCACAGTAGAAAACACAACCCGCGCCATACCATGACCCTTTGCCTTTCTCACAAGTAAATAGCAGCAGCTATGTGTTTTTTTCCCTTCTCAGTTTCTTTTCCTGTGTTTAGTCTTCTATTTTTTCCCCTACAGTTCGATTTTTGTTCCTACATTTTTTTGTTTGGAGCCCTTGTCCAAAGTACTATAATCACTCAAAAAAGGACAATGCGAGAAATAATTATTTCAAGAGTGATTGCCATAGCTAACAGCAGGCCTTCCCAGGCGGAAACTCGCAAGGCAGGAATGATCTGTGGGAGGGTAAGATCTCTGGCTTCTAAAGCTCACCTAATGGCCTGGCAGACTGGTGTTGGTTCTCCCAGGCCCATGAACCTCTTGTCCTGGGAGGAAAAGGAGTATGGGATGCTACTTATTGAAGGCTTTGCAGGAATCCCCAGTGGATTGGTGTCATGATCCCAGCCCCTGCACGGCCCTCTATGCCCTTGGGATGAAGGTGGGCAATTCCCCATCCCCATTTTTCTTCCCATTCTCAAAGTTGGATGTTCATTCTGGGATGTGGGTTGATGTGTGTGCCTTTCCGGGTGACATGGTAGGAACTATTGCCCGCAGGCAGTTTACTAAACTCAGTAGTCAATAGTCTCATTAAAAATCCATTACAAGACTACAGTATATTGGCAGCAGTGACAGATACACCTATTAATCACATTCACAAGAAGGAACTGTAAATCTGAATTGCTCCGCCCAATCTGAATGTTCCATGATGCTGGGGGTGCATGAGGTGAACTCCAAGAAAAATTGTTCTGCTCAAGTTAAACATTCCATGACCCTGGGACAGGTGCACTTGCCAATGAAACTCACGTAGAGTAAATGTAAAAAATCAACAGGTGTTGTTTTCTAGAAACACACGGCCAGCGTTTATTTAAAGGGCTGCTCCCTCCCGGTTTCCTGCTTAGCATTTTTTTCCCACACTCACCTGCTTCCCTGCTTCACACAGTTCCAGCCATCCTCAGTTCTCCTCTTCAGATTGCAGCTGCACCCTGAGCTGGCCCACCATTGGGTTTCCGAGAAGATGAAAAAAACAAAAAAGAAAACATCTGACATCAGGTATGTTTGCTAAAAAACTGTTCTTATTCCTTGTGCTCTGAGCTCTGTAACGGTAGATTCTAGGAAACAAAGTGACCCTTCGATTTATTAAGTGCCCAATGGACTCTTACACGGCCAAGAATAAACCTCCCTGATATTAAAACCTTCGGTGTCCTCTTGGAATACAGGTTGGGTGGATTCCATCATGGCACACATACTACAATTGGGACACCTAGACTCAGTGCATGATAAGTGGGTGTCCAGAGAATTCTTGCACTGCATTTGGGATGCTACAGGATAATTGGGTTGACATATATCAAGCAATTCATTAAGAATCCATGCTCCAACTTCATGATAACTCAAGCCTTCTGACAGGAAAGACAGAGGTCTATTGGGATAGGAACTAAGGACATACAAATAAGGTTTCAGGATTCTTTTTAATAACTATATTGTGAATTGAAACACAGTTCTTGCAGTTCACAGATGCTTCTCTGATCAGATGTTTGCACAAGATGGGTGACAGGCCTTTTTGAGACCTTTCTGTAGCTGCCACGGCGAAGCACCACAGACTCTTGTTTGTATTTCTCAATTCTAACATCCTTCCCCCTTTGGTCCTGCAACCTGTACAGTGTCAGTACCTGCCACAGGCGGTAGACCCGAGGAGGAATAAAGAGATCTAGCGTCACCCTATCGGAAGTGCCTGAGATTCAGGTGAGTGGCTGATAACAACTGAAGACAGGTAAGTACAATCACAATATGTTAGACAACAACTATCACATTTGTGTTTGCATTATACTACATATACATGTGTCTTACAACTCAAATAAATATGCTCGTTACCTATATTTTTCCAGAAATGTACGGTATTGTTAAAAAAATTGTTTGTGGCGATCACCTTCCTTACAAAACAATAATGTCTATATAACTGTTAACCTGATTTCCTTTTCAGATGTTATCATAACACCCATATGTATTTAGGTGATGAATAAATGTGTTATAGCGAGGTAACAAGTAACCACTGTGTGTGAGAGTTGTATTCCTGCACTTACATATACAATAAAGAAAATGCATGGATCTTGCCCACAACATTTGTGTACAATTTCTTAATAATAAATATTTATGTGTTGTAAACTTAAATAGTCATTTTATTAATTGCATTGAGTTATTCTATTGTGCAGTACATAACTGCTGCTAGTGTTATTGGTCAATGACTACAGCTACCACATACATGCACTAATATTATGAAGCATATTTTTTACCATTCTTCAAAATGAAAAATATTGCTTTATGTGATGGGGCACTCTCATCATACCATTTGGATTTCATTGAAAAACTATTTGATAGAACATTACAGAGAAATCATTTCATCTAAACTGTTTAATGGAAATCTTCAGAATGAATGGCATTTACCTTTTCATAGAAACCATCTAATAGACTGTCTTTTTGGTTAAATGAACTTTTTAATGCTTATTTTTTAAGTTTAATTTCATTGGCTGCAGGTCTTAATTTCAGAAACAGTTTTGTCGGAGATGTTTATTACAGATATACCTCAGTACTTTCAGTAAACTTCAGGGCACATTATTTTATATGATATCTTTTACATTGTCAAACAATTACTTTGAATGATTTTAATTCACTGATCTATAACCACCCATAACACCATCCTTCGCTGACCCTTCACAACCCCTAAACATCATCAATCCCTGCCCCTAAGACCTCTGAGCACAACTAAGCTACACTCATCCTTGAAGACTAAAAGCCCTTTCTAACCCAAAAATCCATCATCCCGGAACCATAAAATCACTCACTACTCCTAACTCTACCCATTTATGCACCCTAAAAACACCTTTCTATGCCTAAATTCCTCCCATCCCTTACCCCTCAAAATATCTCAGCACAACCAAACTGCAACCATCCCTGAACCCTAAAAAATCTCACCGACCTTAAACACGAACCACCCATGAACCATAAGAAATCTTCTTCACGCTAAACTGCTTATCCCCGAACCCTAAAAACACCTTTCTACATCTAAAACCCACCCATCCCTGAATCCTTCAAATCTCTCACCACCATATACTTCAACCCATGCTGAACACTAAACATCTTAACCATTCCAGCCGCTACCCATAATTGAACCTTAAAAACCAACACAGCCCTAAACTCTGCCCATCCATGAACCCTAAAACCGCTCACCACCCCCACACTCCACCCAGCTCTGAACCCTAATTACCCCTTTCTACTCCCAAATTACAATTATTTCTCATCCCTTACCATTACCCATCCCAGAACCCAAAAACCCAGAGTAGTCCTAAACTCTACCCAAGTTTAATGTAATTTGGGATTTTTCCTTATAAATGTTTCATTTAATTTCCTTTTTTTTATTTTAATTATTTTTTTATTGACAAATTAGTTAGGAAGACATGGCAATGTACATATAATAAAAAGAAAAAAAACAGTTATTTACAAAATAAATATAGTTTGTTCCATGACAAAGATGTTTCATTTTCCACTTGGACCATATTTACAAGGTGAATCAGTTACTTATATTGAGAGCAAAAGACAGTAAAAACATAGTTATCTACAGCAACAAAATAAATATCCAGAAAGAAGATAAAGTTAAATAACCAAAAGTCTTCATGAAAGGAAGTTACCCCAGATTTTCTCAAATTTTTTTAATGAGCGAGCTCCTCTAAGTTTTGCGAGCCCTAATTCCATTTCGTTGACTAGTGACCACCATTCCCATATGCTAGGGGGTTCAGGACATATCCAGGCTCTAGCTAATGTGAGTTTGGCACAGGAGATAAGGATGGTTATCAGGGCAGATTGAGGAAGGGAAACAGGGTGGATGTCGAGTAAGATTATTGGTATTGTGAGAGAAGGTAAGGAGATTTTCCTGATCTCCAAGACTTTAAGTATTTCCCCCAAAAAATCTTTTAGAGTCGGACAGGAGAACGGCATGTGTCCTAAGTCTGCTGCATAAGCAGAGCATTTAGGGCATTTAGTGCGATCGCTTTGAATGTTATTAAGGGACCACTTAGAGATCTTTTCCGGTGTGTAATATAGCATACATGTTGTTAGGAACTGCTGTAATCTTAAACTGGACGATCGTACAGAGTTATTAATATTAGATAAGGAGTATGATATTTGTTTGGGAGTTATGTTTAGGCCAATTTTACTACTCCATTTTTCCGCTAGTTTTTGACAGTCGTCAGTTTTAATGGCACTAAAATGTTTGTAGGCCTCACTTATCAAAGAATTGTTTTTGGTGGAATATAAACAGTTCCAGATATCACAGTCAAAAATTTTATGTATTTGGTTCATCCTTATTAGGAAGTCATGTATTTGTAAATATTTGAATCTCATTGTTTCCGTCAGATTATACAAAGTTTGAAGTGTATTATAATCTAAAAACCCTTGCGCGCCATACAAATCTCCCAAAACCTTAATTCCATTAGCAGACCATCTAAGGGCCATGCCATCGTTGAAAATACCCGGAAGGCCCGGATTGCCCCATAACTGTAGTTTCGGATGGTAGAAAGATGTATTACAGTAAGATAGAATATTAGCCCATATCCTAAAAATATCTTTAGCGGTCTTGAATTTCACCCTCTTGTAGTAGTTAGGGTCGTTTGCTCTTAGTAAAAACATTTTTGAGTTTGATTTTAGCATAAAAGAATGAAAAAAGAAAATGTTCTCAGTTTGTAGTAGAGACCGGAGACGCCTAAAAAATGAGGACCAAAAGTACAGTTTAACATCGGGGAAGTTTAAGCCTCCCTTGTCAATACTGTTTTTTAAGAGTTTCAGCGATCTTCTGGCTTTTTTATATCCCCAGATAAAACTGCTAAATATTCCGTCTAGTTGCTTAAAAAAAGAGTTGTTTAATGCTAAAGGAATAGAGCGAAAGAGGTATAAAAATGTAGGTAGTACCATCATTTTGATAAGGTTAATTCTGCCAATTAGGTTCAGAGGCAATCTGTGCCATCTTTTGAGCAATATGGTAGTAGATTTGATTAGTTCGTTATAGTTAAGATTGTTTATTTCTCGTATGTTAGATGTAATTCTGACTCCTAGGTAGTTGGCAGTTTTACAGATCTCTGGAATTTTTACCGCTGGTGTGTGGTTGGCTATGATTTGTGTTTTGTTTGTGTTTAGCTTATAGCCGGATACTTTGCCAAATTTACATGTTAATCCCTTGTAGTGCCTTAATAATATCTGAAGAATAGATGGCGATGTCGTCGGCATATGCCGTGATTTTCAGTGTTTGTTCGTTAGATTTGAATGGGACGATTCTATGTTGTGCCTGAAGGGAGTATAAAAATGGTTCGAGTGAAAGGCCAAATAATAAGGGTGATAGGGGGCAGCCTTGGCGAGTACCTCGAGAGATCTTAAAATCTGTGGAGGTCTCCCCCCCCCATAGCTAACATGGGCTAGGGGGTTACCGTATAATGCCTTTAAACACTTTAAAAAGTGCCCACTGAACCCCATTTTAATCATAACGTGCCAGAGATAATCCCACCCCACTCGGTCAAAGGCCTTTTCGGCATCCAACAAGATCATGCCGAGCGGGGTGGAATCAATCTCAGCGACATCGAACGCTATTATAGCCATGTTAACATGGGTGGTAGTATCTCTCCCGGTGACAAATCCGTGTTGCTGTGGATTAACAATTTTGGGCATGTGAGAAACTAGTCTAGTAGCTAAGATTTTGGCAAATATTTTTGCATCAGTGTTAATCAAAGATATGGGTCTGTATGACCCCCTCTCCTCCTTTGGTTTACCCTTTTTAAGGAAAAAGATTATTTTAGCTCTGTTCCATGATTTGGGGGCCCTCCCAGTCACCCCAATGGATTGTATGACCTGCAGTAGTAAAGGTAAAAGTTCCTCTAAACATATGTTGTATATTTCCAGAATGATAGTATCTTCCCCTGCGGCTTTTCCTATTGGTAAAGTGGCAATAGCTTGGCGTATATCTTGCCCTGTAATATTTTCAGACAGCGAATCTATTTCCGAAGAATTAAGTATGGTTGTTGAAGTCTCATGTAAGCAATTCTGTATGGTAGTTTCATTTGGAATAGATTCGGGAGTGTATAAAGTCCTATAAAAATCCACAAATTGTTCGAGTATATCATGTGGTTGGTCGTATATTTTATTATCAGAGCCTCGGACGTTTGTAATTGTGGTACTAGCTCTATCTTCAGACACTTTGTAAGCCAGGATTTTGCCGATTTTATCCCCTCCCTCGTATTGTGCGATCTTAAATTTATGTATGTTGGCTACATTTTTTTGAATAAACTTTGTTTTAGTTTCAGATTATAGTAGGTTTAATTTAAGGCCTATCTCTGTTACCGTAGGTGAATTTACCCGAAGTGCTATGGCTAATTGTGCTTCGTAATCAGAGATATTGGAGATCAAGGATTCACTAAGTTTATGGCGCTCAGAATTTTGTTTAAGCACGTATCCCTGCGTCAATCCTCGAATGCTTGCCTTACAAGTGTCCTGAACTGTATTGTATGAGGCAGAGTTCCAATTGATTTCTATAAATTCAGTAAGATGATTTTTTAATTGTGAAATATAGACAGAATCTGATATTAAGTATCTGGGAAATGAAAATGGTCTATGACATGTACAAGTATGTGGAGTATCAAAAGTCAACATTATAGGGTTGTGATCTGAGGAAATTCGAGGACATACTTCCATTGTGCTAATATTCAATAGTCTAGCATTAGCTAGAGCCATGTCTAGTCGGGAGCAGAGTTTATGAGGAGCGGAATAATATGTGTAGCCAGGGATGTGTGGGTGTAAGTATCGCCAAGCATCTTTGATATTATGTGTATGGCATAGATATAGAATTGAGGCTCTAGTTTTGCGCATCCGTTGGAAGCTCCTAGGCCTGCTAGTATCTCGTTGGTAATCCATGATGCAGTTAAGATCCCCCATTATAATGAGCTCTCCCTCCCAATCTAAAAGTTTTATATTTAAATCATCAAAAACCCTGGGTTCGTCTTTGTTTGAACCATACACCACACAGACTATATACTTATGATTTTCAATGTTCAGTTGGGTAATAACCCATCTGCCGTCTTTATCACGAGCGGTTCGTAAGGTTTCTGCATTGAATCGTTTATCTTTAAGAATTGCCACCCCTCTAATTGAAGCTCCAAAAGTGGAGCAGCAAAGAATATCATAACCTAATTGGGAAAATAAGTTTTTTATCCTTGCCGGCTATATGTGTTTCAGTTAACAGTGTAAGATGAGGCTTGTACAGCCTCAACTCTTCTGACACAAGACATCTTTTGTTTTTACTGTTAAGCCCTGCAATGTTCCATGCAAGACATTTTATTTTATACATTTAAGAAAAGAAAAAAGAAACCCTCATAATGAAACAGCAAGTAGAAATTTTCAATAAGTATAATTAATCAACAAAGGTCCACCTCACGTAGAGTTGGTATGTATCCTGATGTTCATGGAATACACACTCTGTGTTAAAATACCCCTCATACACCAAAAGGGCCCTTGGTGTCATGCTTCATCATCGGGGTCTTCCCGCTGCGGGACGGGGCAGTGCTATGGCAAGCGACTACGCTGGAGCACCTTTTTACTGTGGGTGCTATGTGAGTGAATGGGAGTGAGTGTCAGTAGGGTCAGTTGTGAGATATAGATAGGTGGTGTTAAAAAATACCTGGCCTAGTGGTAGAAAAAACTATTTAATAGACACTGATTGGTATTGTTAAAAACGTGATTCGGAGAGATAAAGCAAGTTAATGGGCTTACTCTCCTGTGCGGGTCAACATGTTTCGGGGCGCTATTCCCCTTCTTCAGGACCAGGGTCAGATCCCCCTGTCACTCACTCATGTTATTCCACAAAATTTTAGGGTATATGTACAAAGAAAAGTGATGATATACTATTTATCAATGTGTAAAAATAATTTATATTTACACGTGTTCCTCCTTCGTCCAAGGCTTCCGTGGTTCCTCACAACCACGGAAGCCACGGACGAAGGAGGAAGCACCGACGTGCTGGGGTTGAATGGACCTCCATTACCCTTTGTCCAGACTTGGCTCATGAGGCACTGATGCCCATCTTCCTAAGCTTATTACATCAGAATTACTGATAGAGCTAGGGACACGTGTAAATATAAATTATTTTTAGACATTGATAAATAGTATATCATCACTTGTCACTGCTCCTTGGGAACCAACATTGCAAACAATGTCTGTCGTGTGCACCCCTTTTCTCATTTCTGTATCAGCAACAACAACATCTGCAGTTGAACCAGTGGGTTGGTGCCAACTGTGCAAAGTCCACAGGGTAGCGTGGGTATATGTAAGCCATTAACTGGACAGAAGAATGAGGTCACTGATACCCTTAAGTTAAAGGGAAACCAAGGGCCATACCATTATTAAATCAGCCGCCCAGCTTGAATAACAGATGGGACAGGTCATGGAAAAGATGTATGTTTAAAATCAATAAATGGTGTTAAAATAAGATTCAGATGTATTCAAAAGAACTGGACCAACATGTCAACACTTAAAAAAGGGCACTTTCACTTGTAGCAATTGACAACATCACTGTATCAAATACAACGAATCCCACTCTACCATGTAGTAAAGACAGTGGAAAACATCACCATCTACAACCAGCTTTTGTGGACATGTGCATAAACATACTACTTAAGGAACAACTGCAGTTGTCTGTCACCCCCATAAACAAATTGTTTCTTTAACATTCATTTCCATTAACTGATATTTACTCTCATAAGGAGAAATTGTGGATGGCACCTTGATGCAAATCACTTCAGTCTTCCTAACCACTGTCATCTTCGTTTGTCAATTTTTAAACATTACCCTGGTCCTCCTCATTGTAGTTCTGATCTCGGATGAAAGGAATGCTCTATCGCGGGGCAATATTGTGCAGTGTACAACAGAGCATGGTAATTTTGCACACCTTATCAGGTGAGTAAAGGAGTGTTCCATCAGACTTACCCAGACAATTGAATCTTGCTTTCAGGAGCCCTCTCCACAGGTCTCTCTGAGTTCTACTATGTGCCTCATTGAAGTGGACTTTCTCTGGCATTAGTGGCCGTCACCATCCATAGGAAGGTTACGAGTCCGACCACTAATTCCATTTTACATGCTACCAGTGGACACTCCAAGGTTTTGAAGTAGAGTGTCCCGTATAGCAAAATGCTGCAAGCTGAAAGAATCTGCTCAACAGAAGAATAATTTGGCAATGAAATGACAAAGATTACAGAAAGATTTAGCCAACATGGATACCCCACATGTGTGTTGAGGGATGCTAATGAGAGAGAGTTAGAAAGAAATCAAGAGCCCAGGTACTCAGCACAACCAAGCATAAAGGAACATTTACAAAAAAACTGGAACATCTTACGAAAAGAGGACCTTGTAAAAGACATAGTGGATCAAAGTCCTAGGATAACTTTGAATAAAACCAAATCCTTGACAGATATTTTAACAAGAAGCCATCTGGAACAACTCAGTTAAAGGAATTTGCTGATAAACATCACAAAGTGTTTCACCAAGTGTGGATCATGCAGAGGATGCCAATATGGAATCAACCAAAAAACATTTCCAACACTGGATGGGAAACAGAGGACCATACAGGGCAGAATCACCTGTGAGACGGAGTTTGTTGTCTACACCCTAGATGAGTATTACGTCTGCAGTACCATCAATAAACTGAGATTTCAAATATTGCAACTGATCTTAGCTATTAGAAATGGGGATAAAAGTTACCCATTGGCCAACCACTTTGAATGTGAACACAATCACTCCTTGAAAGGATTTGGTTTCTTTGAGCTCAAACATATACCTAACGAGGTGAGAGGAGGGAATAGGCTATGGGAATTGAGAAGGGAGAAGTGGAAATTGATTATCTTGATAGGCATGGAGGTCCGGATAGGCCACATCACTGATGCTTAACTTGAGGTACACCTTTAGTAAATACAATGAACCCATATAAAGAATATTCTCGCTCTCGCTACATAGTAGACCTCCCCATGCATGAGAATTTGTAATAAGAAGAGGTTTAGATTATGATGAAGCCTCTGTTTTGAGACACAGGATAGAAAATTTCTGATAATATTAATGTCTATGATAACTTTCTGGGCTTTCTACCTGCAACTCGAGAGGAGCCAGACTCGTGCTGTGTGCTTCCCTGCTTCCTGGCATTTCAAGCAACTGTTCGCGACACCCGCTCCGCGGGTGCCGCTCACTGCCTTCTTGCTCTGTCCTCCCTGGTGTGAGCGGCTCCACAGTCCGTGGAGAGTAACGCGCTCCCAGGTTGAGGCTTGCATCACCTGATTGTGCGTGGAGCCTACCGGGGGACTGCGAGGTCCAGCAGCCTCAGCTGCACACAGCTGCTGCCTCTTCCCCCGGCGGCCACGCCCCCAGCCTCCGCAAATAACTTCACCTGGGCTTCTGGCTGCCTGGCGCTTTCTGGGCTTTCTACCTGCAACTCGAGAGGAGCCAGACTCGTGCTGTGTGCTTCCCTGCTTCCTGGCATTTCAAGCAACTGTTCGCGACACCCGCTCCGCGGGTGCCGCTCACTGCCTTCTTGCCCTGTCCTCCCTGGTGTGAGCGGCTCCACAGTCCGTGGAGAGTAACGCGCTCCCAGGTTGAGGCTTGCATCACCTGATTGTGCGTGGAGCCTACCGGGGGACTGCGAGGTCCAGCAGCCTCAGCTGCACACAGCTGCTGCCTCTTCCCCCGGCGGCCACGCCCCCAGCCTCCGCAAATAACTTCACCTGGGCTTCTGGCTGCCTGGCGCTTTCTGGGCTTTCTACCTGCAACTCGAGAGGAGCCAGACTCGTGCTGTGTGCTTCCCTGCTTCCTGGCATTTCAAGCAACTGTTCGCGACACCCGCTCCGCGGGTGCCGCTCACTGCCTTCTTGCCCTGTCCTCCCTGGTGTGAGCGGCTCCACAGTCCGTGGAGAGTAACGCGCTCCCAGGTTGAGGCTTGCATCACCTGATTGTGCGTGGAGCCTACCGGGGGACTGCGAGGTCCAGCAGCCTCAGCTGCACACAGCTGCTGCCTCTTCCCCCGGCGGCCACGCCCCCAGCCTCCGCAAATAACTTCACCTGGGCTTCTGGCTGCCTGGCGCTTTCTGGGCTTTCTACCTGCAACTCGAGAGGAGCCAGACTCGTGCTGTGTGCTTCCCTGCTTCCTGGCATTTCAAGCAACTGTTCGCGACACCCGCTCCGCGGGTGCCGCTCACTGCCTTCTTGCCCTGTCCTCCCTGGTGTGAGCGGCTCCACAGTCCGTGGAGAGTAACGCGCTCCCAGGTTGAGGCTTGCATCACCTGATTGTGCGTGGAGCCTACCGGGGGACTGCGAGGTCCAGCAGCCTCAGCTGCACACAGCTGCTGCCTCTTCCCCCGGCGGCCACGCCCCCAGCCTCCGCAAATAACTTCACCTGGGCTTCTGGCTGCCTGGCGCTTTCTGGGCTTTCTACCTGCAACTCGAGAGGAGCCAGACTCGTGCTGTGTGCTTCCCTGCTTCCTGGCATTTCAAGCAACTGTTCGCGACACCCGCTCCGCGGGTGCCGCTCACTGCCTTCTTGCCCTGTCCTCCCTGGTGTGAGCGGCTCCACAGTCCGTGGAGAGTAACGCGCTCCCAGGTTGAGGCTTGCATCACCTGATTGTGCGTGGAGCCTACCGGGGGACTGCGAGGTCCAGCAGCCTCAGCTGCACACAGCTGCTGCCTCTTCCCCCGGCGGCCACGCCCCCAGCCTCCGCAAATAACTTCACCTGGGCTTCTGGCTGCCTGGCGCTTTCTGGGCTTTCTACCTGCAACTCGAGAGGAGCCAGACTCGTGCTGTGTGCTTCCCTGCTTCCTGGCATTTCAAGCAACTGTTCGCGACACCCGCTCCGCGGGTGCCGCTCACTGCCTTCTTGCCCTGTCCTCCCTGGTGTGAGCGGCTCCACAGTCCGTGGAGAGTAACGCGCTCCCAGGTTGAGGCTTGCATCACCTGATTGTGCGTGGAGCCTACCGGGGGACTGCGAGGTCCAGCAGCCTCAGCTGCACACAGCTGCTGCCTCTTCCCCCGGCGGCCACGCCCCCAACCTCCTCCTTCTTTGCTGGCCTCAGATCTACCGCGACGCGGGACGCGCGCGGGACGCAGCTCGGGGCGAAGCCCGGGCAAAGGGCGGGCCGTCTGTGGCCGTCCGGGACGACCGAGGACGGGACGGGCCACCCCATTTACGCTTGGCTACAGAGGTACTACCAAATCTATACTTCGTAACTAATATATGATCACCTCTAAATTCTTGATAGAATCTCTTCTATTACACATCAGAAATATAGATCCTATCAATCAGATAAAATCAACTGCGGCCAATATATTGTCAATTTGACCTCTGACCCCAAATATGAGGGCTATAAAAAAACTCCGCTCACGAACAATTTATTTGAAGCATATGGGGACTGAAACCGCTGTTAGAAAGATGGCTGCCAACTCATTGAAACCTGGCCAAATTTCAAGTACTCCAGCTATAAATACGTACTTTTCCACCCTTTCGAAGAGAAAAACTGTATCTTCACTTTCAATTGAAAATCAAAATAAATTAGAATCACCTATAAATAAGGAAAAATACGATTCTTTACCTCTCTTCGTCCAGAGTACTGACTATCGAGGACGCACAAAATCAGAAAGTAACTTGGCAATTATTTCTTTCACAGGGAAAGATCAAAATATTCCCGTGGAAACGGCCCAAATAACCCCCACAACTCCAATAAGTAAACAGGATTATGAGCTACCCTCTGACGTGTTTACGAGTATGAATACGAAGCAAGAACATGAAAAATCTGAAATAACATTGAGTCAAATACATCCTTTAACCAGCTCACCGGAAAAATCCCCTATGCTATACCCTAACCAGGCCAACTTTACTGATCCAATTTTTTCACACTTAACCTTTGGAAATATCACTTCTCCTCTCTCAAAGGCGCTTTTTACATTGCAAGAAATTCTGGAATCAGTGCTCACTCATCTTGGCCAAATTCTTGCTAATTCCGATGACACTTTGGACGTGCAAATAGGAATACTGAAATACCTAGTTGAGGAAAAAAAGAAAGGAATTCAAAATAATTACATATCAAAAAAATCTGATCCACTTGAAACATTAAAAGATGAAGACTCTCAAAATAACGTTAATACAACTTCAAAACCGCGAGAAGCTAGTACACAAACAAACAACATAGCTAAAACTGTGACTAAAACAAAGGAGTTAAGAAAGAAGAACAAACCTCTTATCACATATTCTCTAAAAAAATTGTTTAAAGAAGAATCGGAATCCATTACTGGAAACACTAACAAGCATTTTTCTATTTTTTCGTACAAAGAGTCTAATAACAAGCAGGACCAGGGTATTATGGATAACAAAGCAGAGCCATTGGGCGTTACCGTTGAACAGAAAAATAGTCAACAAGATCAATCTGAAAAAAGAAATGAGAAGGAAAATGCTAGGGGGAAGAAGAGAAAACCACTAAGGAGAATACAAAGGAAAAAAGGAAATAAACTGAAATTTCAAAAATTCACTCCCAAAATCTTGATGAATTCTTCAGAAATTCAAAAATCTCCGCTGTTAACACATTTGAACCCAAAAGCTGAAGAATTCTGTCCAGTGGTAGAATATAAAACAACAGATCAAAACACTAAGGCTGCTGAAGAAGCGAATATTATTATTACGCAACCATGGGAAGGAATTATATCCAAACACCTAATCATTGAGGAACTGTTCCCTACTGACAAGATGCCACTTAACCGCGGTAGAATATTGAACCTTTTACAAGAAATGCCATCACTGACCTCACTGACAAGTAACGAAATCGATTTAGTTCTCTTTCCTAATAATGAGAATAAGAAACTAGCACAAGTCTCCTTTTTTTCGCCAGTTCTCCCTGGAATCATACTCAGGGAGAAGGAAATCCTTCATAAAAATGGTTATGATGTTATTTCCATAGTGGAGCCCATACCTACCAACAATTTAAACAAAGGTAACTTGGGACAAAATAACCGAAGGAATGAAATTAATAGTACACTCTGGGGAGAAACAGCTTCAAATTCCACAAGAAAAGACTCGCTAAAAATACAAGTAAAGGAAGGAGAGAGGTCAGTATGGTCCAGGGAATTAAGACCTACCGATAATGAGAATACGACAAAATCTTGGGCATGGTTATCAGAAACCCTAAACAGTAAAAAAATTGTTAAACCTCAAAAAAATCAAGTTTAGCAAAGGTATGACGCTACTGTCCTGGAACTTGGCTGGGAAGATGGACAATAAAATGAAGTATGTAACAGAAATCCTCCCTGACATTATTGGTTTACAGGAAACATGGAATACCAAACCTTTTATTCAAAAAGGATACTATGTATTTGAAACCCTGGCAAAAAGTTCTAGAAGGGGCCATGCCAAAGGCGGTTTAGCAATCTTATTAAAAGAAGATTATTCTTGGTCACAAGAAATAATTAATACAAAGACGGATAATTTACAATGTTTAAAGGTATCTCTTAAATCCCAAATATCACCCACTTTTTTACTACTCTTCAACATCTATGCGCCTCCCAGTAGTAACTGCGATCTGTTGTTTGAACACCTAATGGAGACCATCTCTCAAATCATTGAAGATCAACCCAACTTGCCTTATATTATAATGGGAGATATGAATGCAAAAATGTCTAACTGCGAAATAAAGAAATGGGCTCGCCTCTTAAATGAAGAATCCTTGGAAACATCACTCCCCGTACTCCCAAAAGGAATGAAATCTGATAGGAGAGGTCACGCATTATTATCATTTCTCCCAAGAATAAACGGGACTATTTTAAATGGTAATATACATGGCGATAAACCAGCATCGTATACGAGGCAGGGTAATGGATCTCCCTCTATCCTTGACTATTTCATATGTGGGATCGGCGAAAAAGATCGAATGAGTCAACTATCAATCACATTCAATGAGGAAAGTGACCATGCTATTCTATGTCTATCAACTGAATGGATTCTACAAGCTACTTTCCAGTATCAGCCGATATTTCATCAAACTACACTGGAAGTAAATGCAACGAGGGGCCGTATTTACTGGGGGTCAGAAAACTTGGACCATGTGAGGCTATTGGTCTCTCAAACGAATTTGTTGACTACTACATATTCAGCCGATCTTATAAAGAACTTTGACTGCATATTAAATAAGCTGAAATATGTACTACAAAGTAAGTTAGATCAAACAAAATTAAGGAAAAGTAAACGAAGTAGTAATCATAAAAATTCAAACAAACCAGTTGTAAAACAAATCAACAGGCTGATACGTGCCCAGTTTTTGAACTTCTCATCTACAAATAAAAAGAAAATTAATAGATTAAAAAATCAAATAAGACGAGAAAAAACTAAACAGAAAAAAATGAAGCAGGACACCAATTGGATTGAAATCCAAGAAGCAGCCAAACAAAAAAACCAGCGCAAATATTGGGCCCTGATTGCAATAATGACTGGAACCAAGAAAAAGTTAGAATCAACTCCTGTTACAGAAGAGGATTGGGAAATTTACCTCCGAGAGCTTTATAGTCCAAACAGGTTGATTAATAATGGCGAAGCTGAAGTACAAGGTCCGGGAAAGAGTGACGAAAAAATTAATAAAACGTCGGCCGTGTCTGTCTCTAAGATCATAAGATGGGCAAAAAGTACTGGCGCATCGGGACCCGATCAGATACCTATCAAGGCATACCAAACTGACCACAAAGAATGGGGACGGCTACTTTCGCCACTATTTAATTATATAATCGATAGTGGCAAAATGCCAACCTCCTGGAAGGGGAGTATAATCATCCCGATCTACAAAAAAGGAAAAAGAAGCATTCCGGGAAACTATAGGCAAATTGCCCTCATGGATGCTGTCGGCAAGATCTTCGCTGCAGAAATATTGGACCGGTTAAAAACTTGGGCATTTTCCCTGGGTTTAATCCCTATGTTTCAGTCTGGATTTCGTCCAAACCATGCAGTGACTGACAATGTAGCTATCCTTCAAACAATTCTGGACAAATATGTATCAGGGAAAAAGCAAACCATCTATGCAGCGTTCATAGACTACTCGACGGCCTTCGATCGAGTAGACAGACCGACCCTGTGGTCAAAACTGAGAAAAATGGGCATACCAGAACAGCTACTGCTCTTAATAGTGAATCTTCACAGTGACACTTGGTGCCGTATTCAAATGGGGAGTGATAAAGGTCTATCAAGGGTAATTTTCACATCAAATGGTTTAAAACAAGGGTGCCTCTTGGCTCCAATATTATTTTCTTTGTACTTAAGTGATTTACCAAGTAACTTACAAAAATGTTTAAGTACGTCGCCAAAGATAGCCAACGAGTATATTCATTCCCTGCTGTATGCGGACGACATTGTCCTGTTCGATTTAACACCATTTGGACTTCAAAATCTTCTAGACACTTTACATCAGTACTCCAAGAAAAATTTCCTAATTCCAAACATTAGTAAGACCAAAGTGGTTGCTTTCTCTAACCAAAAGAAAAGGGTGAGATATGAATGGAAGTTGGGAGGGGAGAAAGTAGAGCAGGTAAAGGAATATACTTACTTGGGCAGAATTTTTTCGCAAAATATGAGTAACAAGAGTCAAATTGATCATTTAAAAAGGAAAAGTGACCTACATGCTGGGGCATTGTCCCGCCTATATTCTGCTACTGGACATAGGCACTTTTCGGCACTGATTCAAGTTTATCGAGCGAAGATTCCGCCAGTTGTCTCATATGCTTCGGAATACATTCCTATTTATCAATGGACATATATGAACTTAATTGAAGGTAAAATACTAAAAAAACTTACTGAAGTTCTCTACATCTACTCCAGTACAGGTGTTGAGACTGGAATGCAACATCACGAGTGCCTACGCTACGGCTGTAGCTAGTATCATAAGGTGGGCCTATAATCTTCTCCACTCTAAGGAAGGCACTCTCCGAAGTTTACTAAAAATCGAGACATTTAACATCAGTTCCACCAATCTCACTTTTTTAAAAAATATGCGAGAGGCTCTTCAGCTTGCTAAAATTAATGTAGAAATATTGTCTACATGGTCTCCAGCCCAACTCAAACTATTTTTAAAAAAATTCACCCCTAAATTGAGCTATGACACTGACCATTCACATTGTGTTAGTTTATCCTTGTATAAAACCTATGCAGACTCCCATGAATATAAGCAATACCTACCATATCTAGACTATACCCTCATACATGGTGCAAGACGCGCAATTATGATGCTGCGTCTAGGAATCCTTCCTGTACTAACTTTTACCTCTACCTGGAGACCAGAAAAGACAGCTTTATGTTCCTTTTGTCAGGGGGGCAGTCAGAATTTGGAACATCTTCTTTTTATATGTCCTAATACAGTAATTGTGAAAGCAAGGTTATTATGTCTTATACCCATTTATCGATCATGTAGGATCGTAAACTCAAAGGACTTTTTATTAATTTGTAAAAATCCCCCAAACGAATATGTTTGCTATAAAATTTTTAAGTTTTTGAAAATTTCACTAAAAATGTATTAAATGTGAATGTATATTGTATATATTTTATTTTGTGGTCCTCAATCGAGTACCGAAACAAATAAAATTTTTGACTTTGACTATGATAACTATTCTTCAAGCTATTATTGCATGAATTGGGGTGACATGTATACATTCTAATTTTAACATGTATTTATATATTAGGAACTGCAAAGATAAAACCCACCTTTACAAGAGAGACTCTTGAGAACATTGTGATAGGTTTTTAACCCAGGCTTTTAAGATGATTGGAATTTGAATTGATTAATGTTTATTGTATGCACTATTACTTTACTGAGGACTATTACATCATTTTATGTGCAATAGATCGATAATAATGGACATGTAGTGAGAAATATGGAAAAATTGATAGATGTGAACCATATAGTATTATAGTAATTAGGAGAACAAATTATCCATGAGCACTTTAGCACGAGTCACTTTATGGATAGCAGTTCAATAATATTAACACCTTGGCTGCTAGGCGTTTTCCCCCCCTGTGCTGGAAATTGCACTTAGGCTGTATTCATGACGAGCTCAGCTCGTCATCAGCACAGCTCAACTGTGCATCATGACGAGCTGAGCTCGTCATGAGCATCGAAAGGGTTAATATATAAGAAAAATTACCATGTTATTTGCAATAATAGGTAGGAAAACAAATATAGTGAAAAATATGGAAAATGAATTGGGGTGAGTTATCTAGGATTATATATAATTAGAGAACAAATTATTCATAAGTACTGTAGCACGAGTCGCTTTGTAGATAGTATTTTAATAATATCAATACATCAAAAAATCTTTTTAACCTATTGCACGCACAAGCACTTTACCAGGGTCTATTTTGAGCACATCATGTGCAATACATTGATTTGAAAGGGTTGCAGAGGAAAGTAGGATAAGAATAGAAGGGAGACAATTATCCAGCACTGTAGTTAAGCATGAGCTACTTTATGGATAGAAGTAGGAGAACTAATATTGAATGGCATTATATTGTTGAACCCTCATTAAATAAACAATTATGGGAATAAAACTACAATGGGATTTACAATATTAGTAAGGAAAGAGAGCTTGGACCTTAGATATTCTTTTTATGTGACTAAGATGCTTAATCAAAGTTAAAAGTTAAATAGGGGAAGAGGTTAATCATAAACAGGTAACAACATTTGAGCATCCATCACTTTAAAGTCTCGAGGGGCATCAACAATACTCATAAAAAGTTGCATTCATGTTATGACAAATACCTCAGAATATACCATGCATTCCACTGACTGGTGAATCAGTGGAGTTTCAGATGTGATGTGATAAAATAAAAGAATAAGTTCATGGTACTACGTGCCATGGAGGGAAACATGAATCACTATAAGAGAAAAGTTTGCGTTCCAGTGCTTAACTGTGTACGGAAAGAGCAAATGGACAGTAGAAAAGGGATGTCCATTCTCACTGTGCTGTAACTTTAGGCCCAGTAGAAGGCGGAAGCTGAAATGTGTCAGCCTGGGATATTTATATCTTTGCTGGTTTTGGAAATTTAATGCAATGGTTAAAAATAAGAATGGTGAAACTCACGGAGGGCAGTGTTTTGATGAGTTCTGTGCCGTCTAATCACAAGTTGCGATGGAAGACTACACTGTGTGTATATATATATATATATATATATATATATATATATATATATATATATATATATATATATATATATATATATATATATATATATATATATATATATATATATACATATATATATATATATATATATATACAGTGTAGTCTTCCATCGCAACTTGTGATTAGACGGCACAGAACTCATATATATATATATATATATATATATTGTATATATATATATATATATATATACAATTCAATGAACAAACCATAGGTTTCAGGCAGGTAATAGTTAGAATTTAGCATTTAAAAAACCTTAGAAATTAACTGAAAAAACCATAAATTTTAGGGGGGTTATAGTTAGTTGGACATTTCACTCATACAAAACCATAGAAATTACCCCGTTATAGTTAGTTCAGTGAACTATAACTTGCACGCCCGAAATGCACTGTTGATGATGTCACATATTACATCACTTTGACCTGGTCAGTGACATCACTCATTACATCACTGATGACATGGTGTTTTGGATGTTTGTCACTGACCATGTCAAGAGTGATGTAATATGTGACGTCAACAGTGCATTTCCGGCGCGCCAGTTATAGTTAGCTGAATATGTTTTATAGATGTATATCTAAAGGTCGATGGAAGAATACATGTGTAAATAAGTGTCTAAATGGATGTTTATTTTAAAAATGATTGTATAACTGACTTATTAAGTGTATCTTAGTGAATACATGTATTAGCGAGTAATGTTTAAATATGTAAATATCTGTATCAGTGTCTCCCTTTGTGTATAAGTGGCTGCATGGGTTGGTGACTAGCTACATGAGTGTCGATATGGGTTATTAGTTGGTTTTTAGAGTATCAGTATGAGTGTCTGTATGGTTTGGTGGGGGTATTACTTACCGCATAGATGCATGAATGGGTGACTCACTGTTTGTATGTGTTTTGAAGACAGCATGTGTGCAGGACTGTATGGGTGGATGAGTGTGTGCATGGGTGTGTTAGTGAGTGAATCGCTGTCTCAATAGTATCTTTATGAGTAACTACATATGTTTTAAACTAGTATATGTGAGTATTGATGTATATAAGTGAGTATATGTGAGAGCGAGAGATTGTAAGAGTTCCTGTATAAATAAATATGTGTTTCTATAAGTGATTGTTTAGGAGTATGTGTACGATTCTGTAGAAGCAAGTGTAGTGGTGGGTGTATAGCTGTATATGCAAGTAAATGGATGTTTGATAGTTTATTTGCATGTGTGAGTATGTGTGTGAGTAACTGTATGGATGAGTATCAGTGTGTAACAGGATGTATAGATGTATGAATACATATGATGAGTGCGTACATGTTTAAGTGACTATATAGAACTGTTGGTGGATGAGTGGATGTGTATGTAGATGTTGGAATTACTGAATAGGTTGTTGTAACTGGTATTGGTATCTCCATTTTTCTGAAAATTTTAGTTTCTATTTTTGAATGTGTGTATCAAGGGTTATATTACGCTGAGAGGAGGTCTGCCACTCTTTCACATGGATGATGTCATCAGTGATGTCATTTGAGATATCAACAGTGATGTCATCAGTAATGTCATTTGAGATGTCATCAGTGATGTCACTGACCATGTGATGAGTGATGTAATATGTGACATCATCAGCAGTGCATTGCGGGCGCATGAGTTATAGTTAGCTGAACTAACTATAACTGTAGAATTTCAATGGTTTTGTATGAGAGAAATGTCCAGCTAACTGTAATATGGATGAAACCTATGTTTTTTTCAGTAAATTTTAAATGTTTTGTAAATGATAATTTTGAAATATACTAATTATTATATTTCTTTCTTTTTATAGTAATTTCCTACATTTTTACTATAAATATTTATATTTATTTTATTTTTAAAGTTACATTTTATATTTTTAATCTAAAATAATAACAAAAGTAAATTCAAAAAGAATGCAGTGCTAGTGAAACTGCCTCGGTGAATTTGTAAGTGTTTGTTAGAGGCAGATTCATAACACCCTTGTGCCTCTTTTACACCACCGTTGCATCACTTTTCTGATGAAGCAGTGGTGCAAAAGATGCACCACGATATGTGCTATTTAGAATGTGGCGTATCTGGTACGTACATCACATTGTAAATCCCTGTACCAGAAGGACACATTCCTACATGGGGGGGGGGGGCGTTACTGCGCAGAAACATCTCCTAAAAGTGGCTGGCTACAATCTACAAGATTTTACTTTGTCACTTTTGGGCTCATGCTGTGTCAAAGCCCTGCACTACCTTGAAGCAGGTGTAAGGATTGACACAGCAGTCTGAGCATAGGGCCCCCAGACCATTGCTGGAGATATGTTGCACTTCCAACATAACTCAAACAATGCACCACCTTTACAGCACAGATATATTACATATATGTGCCATTTTTATCCCATGCTACACCGCATTGTAAATATGGCGCATCCATGGTGATGGTGTCACGGAGCACAATAACTGACATATACCTGGGGATATGCCAGTTATTGTATATGTGCCCATTAGTGTTTTAATGTAGTGATAGAATTACTACATACCAATGAATGAGTCACTACAAAACTAAAACAACAGTGACAGAGTGTTTCTGGAAGTGTAACGATACAAACTAGTAAATTGAACGTATAAAATACAAATTTGCAAGTACATAGAAGACTGCATACATCGTCTATAAGGATTTTGAAACAGTCTATGCCCTAAGGCCTGTTTTAATGCATGAGTACTTAGATAGTGAGTGGATGATTACAAGACTGCAAGGAAAGAACGTGACTGAATTTATAACAGCCTCAGTTGTACCACAGTACACAGATAAACACATACTGCTGAATGGCTCACTACAATATTCAAACAGTAGTGTGAGAGTGTTTGCTGGAAGTATTAGGATACACATTAAGGAATTGAACGTATAAATCATAAGTTTGCTGGTGCATAGAACAGTGCATCCACAGTCCATAGAGGTTTGAAACAGCCTATGCACGAAATCCTCTTTTAATCCATGACTATCTAGATACTGACTGGATCATTACACTTCTGCAAAGAAAGTTTGTCACTAAATTTATTACAGCTTTAGTTTTACCACCGTACAATTAAAAAGAACATACTGCTGAGTGGCTCCCTACAATACTAAAATAGCAGTGGCAGGGTGTTTGGTGGAAGTCTAAGGATACAGACTGGGGAATTGAAGGCATAAAACACAAGTGTGCAACTGCATACAAGACAGCATGTATACTCCATACAGATTTTGAAGAAATAGATACCCTCAAACCCACTTTGCATATTTTAAATCAATATAAACACTTAAAGAACATATAACTGAATCCATATCTGCTTCACTTTAAGTACACTAAATACATTAGTAGATAGTGCTCAAACCTTTATTATTTTTCAACATTATATTTATTCTTGTAACATCTCATAATTTAACAGACATTCCAATGCAACTTCATCAGATATGTCATTCAGATCATTTTCATCGTCAGCAGGTTCTGATTTAATGTGTTCTAAAATTTCAACATAATTTAAAACTTCAGCAAAATCTGCATCACAGCTTTTGTCTTCTAAATTACAATTCATGTCTGCAGCACTAATTTCCCCTTCTTCACTCTCATTGCCTGTGACAGATATGATTAGTTCTTCAATTACACTCAAGGTAATATCCAAAATCTCCTGTGTATGAGGCTGTTCTCTTTCCATAATTTTTCCTTTATGTTCTTGCTCCTTGTATAAAAATATAAACGGATAATTTTATCACTTTTTGTAATACAAAACTACAGTTTTCACCTATTTTGGCCTACAAAAAATACCATTATCTAATAACATTCCATTAGTATAGTTATTGTCCTTTGCAAAATATACAACTATAATTACTTTTAAGGATATCCTGTTTTCCTAGCGTTTCCTAAATGTTGAAAGCAGTCACTCCTTATGACTATAGGAAAAGACTCAGGCTGTTATAGTAAAATACACTACTAAAAAATGTAGAATATGTCTATTCACCTTACCCTTTCCAAAACAGTAAATGTGTTTTACTATAATGGAAAAGATACTATTCATTTTCCTGATCAACACTGTGTATCTGTGTATATTTAGACATCATTATCACACTACTTTTTAAATACTTCATGTGTTTACTCTATCTCTATTCCTCATCTATAGCTTAGTCTAACCCTACTAATTACCTGCCCCTTCCAATTTCCAACTAGCCTCTCCTCTAGTATTTATCTGCAACCATGTAGCTTACGGTTCTTTCTTTTTCTCACTGCTTTTAACCTATAATTACGTAACATTCATTAACCTAAGCCTCTCAGTTTATTGTCTAATTTTCATATTATTAATTTCCTTGTGTTCTTATTTTATTTATTTATTTCTGACATTTATCGAGTGTGAACGAATACCCGTAGGCGTCTCGGCGCTCTTCTACTAACTTTTCTTTATGCAGTTGCTAGTTATCTATTATGTCAATCCTTCAATATCTTGTGTTTTTCATTAATGTTCCTTCTTAATTCAAAAGTCTTTCTACTATTCCTAACTCAATGTATTCTTTTCCCTTAAGGCCTTGCTTAAAATTAATTTTATCGTTTCTTCTTTTAAGTTAGAGAAAATACATCGACTGAGTACACTCAATATTGTCTATAATGTCAGGTAAGTTTACTTACTCAATAACTTGTCAAACAACGTTCTTTAAGTTTCACAGAAATATTTCCACTTTCTCTTCACGAATGTCTAAAGAGGAACTGAAAACGGGTCTGAACTCCGAAACGTCTTCGGTGAAGTGCGCACTCGTTAGTGAGCGCGCGCCTCACCAACGATTCCCCACAACTCTGTGGTAAATGACTAGATCGCAACCGCGTCTTTGAGCCGCGGCCCGTGTAGGGACTTGCGATGGGGCAGGCAGGACAGGAGTGGGAGGGGCAGGGTGAGGGGTGATAAACAACAGAATCTGCATATTTGCAGGTAACTAAACAATTACATTAATAAAACAAATTCCGGGCCATATTATCAACAAAACGCGATATCACCAAAAGGCGACACATCCCCGCTTTTATCAGCAGGAAAGTGCTGATAAAGAGGTGATAATCCATCTTGTTTTGTTGATAATATGACCCGAAATGCATGCTAATGGCTTCACGCGTGGTTAGGGGGTCGTACATGCATGTTTAGGCTCTATTTTTTTAAGAAAAATCGCAGCGTACGCGTACAGAAATGTGTTCAATTACGAGCAGGACCTGCAGGCTGATTGGCTGTCAACACTCCAAACCAGGAAGTGTTGCAAGCCATCCTATTTGTCACGGCAGCCGAGTCACAAGGAAACAGTAAAACTAAGTTGACAAATAAGGAAAGGGGGCACGATAGAAACATTCTGAACCTACAGTGTTGCTCAGGGGGTGGTAGATTTATTGTACGTGTACCAACCACGTATGGACGACGTACAGCTGTAATGCTGAAAGTCGTCACGTAAGCGTACGAAAGCAAGAAAACTAAAAATAATATTAGATATTTATGAAGTGTATTTGTTTATGTGTTGTGTGGCTCTTAAAAGAGCTGTTGTGTTTATTGCGAGATTTTAGTACCTACAAGTAAGTACCGAATGAGAGTCTTAAGTTTATGAGGAACACTCTGTTCTCCTCATCTGTAAAATGTACACCATCTCTCCTATAGATGCCATGCATATTGAAACACAGATTATTGTTGTAAATGGACCTCATTCGGTAGTCTCGGAGAAAGGCAGAAACAGATTTATTCACATGTTTCCTAGCTTTTTCAAACTGTGGACAATAGTGGCTGGACCGCTTCCATCTCTGCCTTTGGCATATATTAGAATATACAAAGACAGTTTTCAGGAACAGTGTCATCAATTGGGCAAAGGTGTCCTTCATGAGCATTTCCAGAGCTACCCCAGACAAAGTGCCTAGTTTATTGCCACCACAGTGCATAATTATGAGGTCAGGGTGTTGGAGATGCATAAAGGATTTCACCAATGGCATCAATTGGTACAACTTTAATCCTCTCTGTCCAATCCATTTAATGTCTACATTTGGTAAACCTAGGTCCTTGTGAATTCTTTTCTGTTGTTTGTACCTTTGACTCCAGAAAATATAGCTGTGTCCCACAATCCACACTGTAAGCATTTTGGAGAGAGGTCCGGATGCACTCTTGATGGCGTCTGTAAATAAAATGCTAGTTTCAAAAGTAAGATTTTTCTAAAATGGTGGACAACATGCAGTTTTCAAAAAAAGAAAAGAAATCATTGGTCGTTTCACAACATTTTACCACAAACTAGGTTCCATGTTTCTGTTTTTTAAAAGCCTTATTTTTATTGGTTAAGAAAAAGTGATAAAAAAGAACGTTACATAAGATAAGCTGGTATATTCCCCAGTCAAGCACACTTGCTGTTTTATTTTGCAACAATGTATTCTGAACGTTTCACCTGTGTGCTGAGTTAGGTGTTCCCTGAAGTGTTTCTATGGTAACAGGCACATTCTGGAACAGGGGAAGGGTTGAAAGTTCTATTAGTTCGAAAGCTTTGGAATGTTAAACCAATAGAAATGAGTGTTTTCTTTTGAATTATTGTGAACAGGATTTTAAGTGGTTATTTATATGAATGTATGCGTAAAATGAGAGGGAACATTTTCAATTTGACGGTTGTGTCGCAAACACTGTACTCTAGAGATTTTATAGAAGAATATCCACTGTGTGAGTGGTATTCGTGTTAATCTAGAATTCAATTTGAAAGGTGAGTTAAAAAGTTGTTTGGGAGTGCGTCTGTGCGGTGTATCTTTGTACATTAACAAATTATGGGGTATATTATCAAGACTCGGCGATACAATTATTGCCACTTTATCGACAGGAAACTGCCGATAAAGTGTTGATAATGTTATCGCCTGTATTGATAATATGTATTGATAATATGCTCCTATATTCATCCGTTGTTAAACGTTTTATAGTAGTAAATGTGTTTCGCTATAATGCATGCTGTTATGTTTTTTTCTTTAATTTCATTTTGTGCCTCTGTACATTAAGGGAATATGGGCCATATTATAAATAAAGGATGATACAATATCGCCGCTTTTATCGACAGGAAACTGACGGTAAAGCAACGATAATGCTCTCCATAATATATCCTTGTGAATTCCCATAGAAACCCAGGTTATGGTGTTAACCTGGGCTTCTATGGAAATTCACAAGGATATATTATCGAGACCATTATCGCCGCGTTAGTGGCAGTTTACTGCCGGTAAAAGCGGCGATAATGTATCACCCTTTACTGATAATATGGCACTGACGGGCATATTATTGAGGACCAGTGTTAAAATTATCGATGTTTTATGGACAGGAAACTGCTGATAAAACGGCGAAGATTGGGTTAATAATAGCTTCTTGTAAATTGCTATAGAAGCCCAAGTTCTAGTGTTAACCTGGGCTGGTATGGGAAATCTCAAGAGCATATTATCAAGCTCATTATTGTTGCTTTATTGGCATTTTCCTGCCGATAAAAACGACAATAATCTATCGCCTTTTGTTGATAATATGTCTCGAAATTCATTTTAATAATTTAATTGTTTACTCACCTGCAATGATCCAGGGGGCATATTACCAAGGGGGGCGATAGCCAAATATCATCGATTTAGCGTGCGTTTTCGGCCGCTAAGCAGCGATATTCTATTGACCTATTAGCAACCTGTCGCGACAGCTTTTAGACAATAGCGAGCAGTTTGGGACCCGCTTTGCATGTCAGCGAGGTTTATCACTAATGACGTGCAAAGTGGGCGTACCCAACCAGTTAGCGACTGAAAGCAGTCGCTAACGTCGCTATCGCCTATTAGCAAGGCAGGCGTAGCGTTGGAAATATTCACGCTAAGCGCAAATATCTCCAAATACTAACACCTGCCCAGACCAATTCTCAGCCATGTTATCCAATGGGAGGTGAATAACATGGCTAACACCATTTCGTCTCTAATGCGTGAATATCGCTGTATTCTCAACGATATTCACGCATTTCGCCGCTATCGCTGGATATTTTAGCACAATGGAGAAAAACGTTGCTAATAGCATGTTTTCTCCGCTAACATATATAGCGATAGGCAGCAATAAAAATAATCATCGCTAACCGTATTTAGCTATAAATATTGCTACTTGTTGGTAATATGCCCCCAGATTCGGTTGTTTCTCACTTCTCACCCTGCCCCTCCTCCAACCCACCTGCCTGCCCCATCGCAACTCCCTCCACGGGCCGTGGCTGTTTCTATATTCTGTTATATTGTACTGTCTATTTATACTCTAATTTTTTATCAAATTTTCCTTGCTTCATACTCCTTGTTCTTTTGCTGTAAGTCCTCTTATTTTTATACTCCGAGGTTTGTCCTCATACTCCTCCCTCTGTTCTTGTAAGTAATATAATAGAATATTTGATATATTTTTTTTGTAATGTTATATATATTTTTTTATTATAGGTTGTGTTTATCGATACTAGAAATACTGGATCATGCCAACTAAGGACCAAAAGAGTAAAGCAACGAAAGAAAAGTGTGTATTTGAACAGAACTCACCAAGAAGATTTACATGAAGAGAGATGTCTTAACAAACAGAAAGAAAGTCCTGGTAAGAGCAGGAACACTTTTTTGAGGAAAATACTAAAGACTAAGGGCCCGATGTAGGTCGGTCGGGAACGGCCGAAAATCGTTATTTTCGGCCGTTACCGACCGGTATACCTGAAATGGTATGTAGGGGCTCAATTTTACAGAATCGGTAATTTTACCGAATCGGTAAAATTACCGATTCTGTAAAATACCGAATCGGTATTTTTACCGATTCGGTAATTCTCCGATGTAGGTGGGACTCTTCAGAGTCCCAGAAGCCTTAACGAATCGGTATTTTACCATCAAATCCAATTTGATGGTAAAATACAGATTCAGGTGTGCATGCACATGTGTGCATGCACACCTATGCATGTGACAGGCAGACCTGCCCTTAGGGCAGGTATGCCTGCCACATGGCACCCGTGCCTGTTTTGGGGGTGCCAGAGGGTGTCAAAGTGACACCCCCTGCACCCTTGTGTGAATCGGTATTTACCGATTCTGTAAATACCGAATCGGTAATGCCCATTCATTCCTATGGGCTTTGAAGCCCATAGGAATGAATGGGCATTACCGATTCTGTATTTACAGAATCGGTAAATACCGATTGTTAAAGATTTGGTATTTGAACATCTGGATATACCTACATATCCACACTTTAGATTTACCGATTTTTAATTACCGAATCGGTAAAATTCGGTAATTAAAAATCTGTAAATCTAATTTACCTACATCTGGCCCTAAGAGTAGTGTTCAGAAACAGAAAAAAGTCTTTAGTGAATCAGCAATGAAAAAAAAACTACTAATAAAGAAAAGGATAATGGAAAATCAAGTGCAGACAAAACTGTGTATTAGGAGAAAAAAGCAATTCATGGAATTTAGGAAAAAAATCTTTTATAATAGATTGGTATCAAATTTAATGAGAGAAATTAAGGTATATAAGAAAAAACTGTGTTTTATAAGAAGAAGAAAGCTATAAAAAATTTAATTGAGAAAGCTTTGGAATTAAAAAGAAAACTCCTTATTTTAGTAATCAATAGAGTTAGATCACTAGATAAGTGAATCCATTTAATGAAGTCCAAAATAAGTGGAGAAGATTAATTAACAGAACTAATTTTTCTGAGGTTTTTTTGGGTGAATGGAAACATAGTTCAAGTTCTGAGCCTTTTTTAATGATGAAAGTTATCTTCAGAGTAATGATTTTTTGCATGCAGTTGACACCAGTGGTCGTGCTTATGAGGTTAAAAATGGTTGTCCTATTGAGAAAGAGAATATTGTTCCTAGAAATGCAGAAGAGGTGTTAGCTGATGAAGTTTTAGGGAGACGTCCTAAAGCTCCAGTGTACACTTGGAATTGTAGTAGTATTTACAGTGTGCGGCACGAATCAATTGATTTTCTAAGCAATTTCTTACGTAATTATACCAAGAAAAGTGTTAAACACAAAATTAAGATGTTACAAGGACTAGACCCTTGCAGAGTGAGAGAAAATACTGGTTTTCAAGGTCATTCTCGGCCTTGTGTTTCTAAAAAAGTAAGTCGAAGTGTTTTCCATCATTTCAGAATGTTAGCAGTTCATCATACTCAGATGAGGAAATTAGTCAGAACATTGTGTTACGCGAAAAGTCCAGCACTAATGTTAAAAAAGTTGAACACTGCTCTTTTGCATGGATCTGTATCAGATGTAACAAAAGTTTGTGATGAAATTGAGATTAGTTACTTTGGTCCTCAGGAAGACAGTGCAGAAAGTGAGAGATTAATAGAAGACAATGAATGAAGAGAATGTAGGACAGTGCAGTGTAGAAACTTTTGAGCAAGAAATTATACAGTTTAAGGTGATTTCAGGTGAAAGGTCAAATTATTCTTGTATCTGTTGTCGACGAATTCATTATAAAAAATCAGACCAGGACTCTTGATCTGTATTTAAAAACTGAAAAGGAAAATAATAATGAGTGGAAGGATTTTGCAACTTATTTGTTGGTAGAGAATTGTTTTGATTTGGGTTCTGATCAGCGTATTTGTAAATATTGTTATAACAAATTAGAATCGAACAAAATGCCTGCTAGAGCTCTGCATAATAATCTTGAGTTGGTAAATATTCCTTTTGAACTGATGGATTTAAATACCTATGAGTCTATTCTTATTCAATGTGTGCATCCATTTCAGGCTATTGTTTGTATGGAGCCTAAGATAGGAGAATTGCCTCCTTCTGATTTACAAAGAGGATTAAAGGGAAGAGTTATATATTTGCCTCTAGATTTAAAGAAAAATATTGAAACTGTTGGTGTAGAAAATGTAGCGAATTAACCTTTAGTTATTCTTGTTAATGGCGTTCCTACTAAGAGTAAGAACATCTGGCAAGAATTAGTGGATGTTAGGAAACTGAAAAAGGCATTGTTGTATCTGGTAAAAAATAATTAATATTACAAAAATGTGTATGTGGGAGAAAAAGAAATAACTGTACAAGAAGATACTGACTTGCCATTTGGACAACTTGAAAAAGCGGATGTGTCCAAAACTGAAGAAATCTACGAACATTACATTCCAAAGAAATGATGGGGAATGCTGTAGAGTTATTTCAAATGAAAGAAGCAAAAGGAAGTCCCATTAGTGTATGGGAAAAAAGCTTGGAAGCTCGTTGTTTCCCTCAGTTGTTTCTACAGGAAAAGGAGGACGATATGATGAACGACCTGTGCAGATTACTGCATCTGAAAACCGGACATCAAGATTATATGCAGAAGATGCAAGATTTCGACAATGTATTCCATATTTGTTTCATCTTTTGTTTGAGAGTGATTTGTCTGGACTTTCTTATGCAGTAAACCACATATTGAAAACAGGTGTACATCTGCAAAATGTTTCAGGAAAGGAATTTATGGATAAAGTACAGCAGAAAGATAATGTTTTGGAAACTCAGCTGATTAATCTGATGGCATTTCAGCATGGTACTAATGAGTACTGGTACCGCCTTCATGGAGAACTTACATGTATGCTAAGGAAGTTAGGAACTCCAACATGGTTCCTTACTCTAAGCTGTGCTGAATATGCTTGGGATGATTGGCTTCAATTTCTTCAAGTGGCAAATCCAAATATACCAAATATCGAATACAATACACCTGGAGAATTGTGCTCTTTGGATCCTGTTAATGTATGCAGGTATTTCAATCATATATTCAAAGCTATGATGTCTTTTATGACCAATAAAAAAATCCTCCTCTTGGAGAGGATCTGGATTTCTTTTGGAGAAAGGAGTATCAAGCGAGAGGTGCTCCTCACATACCTATGCTAATATGGATCAAAGATGCTCCCAAATTTGGAACAGACTCAGATGACACTGTGTTGTCTTTTATTGAAGAATATGCTACATGTGAAGTACCCAAAAGTGCACAAGATAAGGACTTAAGACAACAAGTCTTATGATTCCAAAGCCATCGTTGTGGCAAATACTGTTGTCGAAAGTACTAATCTAAGGACAAATTCTACAGCCAATGCCGTTTTGCATTTCCTTGACCTGTAATATCGAAAGGAAGAGTGAACATTTTTTGTCATCTTTGTGACATAATATCACAAGAAAGTTTCCAAAAAATACCTACAACTTAAGAAGAAATGAAGAGTCAAAATACATAAATGACTACAACCCAGTCATTTTGTTCATGTGGAATGCTAATATGGATATTCAATATGTTGCAGATAATTCCATTGCTGTTGCTCCATATGTGACATCGTACATAACAAAGTCAGAAAAGACAGAATTGAAGGAAATGTGGGAAGAGATTTCCCATGAGAAGAGTCTAAGTAAGAAATTATACAGTTACAGTTTGAAGATGTTATCTCATCGAAAAATTAGAGCGTATGAATGCTCGGATCGCTTATCATCTTCAAGTCTATACTCCAAATCTAGAAGAATCATTTGGGTGAGTCTAGGTCTTGCTGCAACACGAAACCGAGTTCTTAAATCTGTACAAGAAATTTAATATTTAGCTGAAAAAGAGCCAGAAAGTACTGATATTGTGAAAACAAATATGTTGGATACATATTATCCAAATAGAAGTCATCATCTTGAGAACATTTGTCTCTATGAAGTGCTGCAAAACTATATTTTTACACGGAATATTACCGAAAACATTAATGATGGTAAATATATGCCGTTATTGGTTCTGAAGGATGTCTGATGAAACAAAGAAATGGACATTTGATTAATCACCGTAAACTGTTTTGGACATATCTTCTGGTTCTAGTCAATTTACGCAGAACATTCAGCAAGATTGTCAGGAATTTTAATGTTTATGCTTGGTGTACTGGAGGATGAAGGTATAGATGTTGAAAACCTTTTTGGCCTTTCTTATAAATGGCATCATAACTGTCGAAATTGTTTGTTTACATGTAGCACTGACATAGACACTGAGAGGTTCATATATTTGACTTTACCTGACTGTGAATCAGTGTCTTTTAACAATCTAATTAGAGGAGCAAGTCAAAACATGGAGTGTAGCCAATGTAAATCAGAAATGTCATCAACATTATTTATACAAAGATATGGACAATATGTTATTTTAATGCTGCAACGTTGTAGAACTGATGGAACAAAATTGAAAACTTTAATAACATTTTTTGTAGCTGGTCAATGTTCAATATTATGTTACAGGGTTTAATGAAAACGACGATGCTGCTGTAATCATCCCGCAAATATAAGGAAAACCATAACTATAAAACTTATAGAAAATGGGGTATCATCGAGAGGTGGTAAAGTTATATTTGTAATAGAGGCACATGAATATCGGCAGACAGAGGTATTCTATTCATGGATTACTTTTCCACAAGCAAATCCAGTAACACAGGAGTTTCACTACTACAAAGCAGAGAAACCTGCAGCGGAATATGTTCCTTTCGAGGACGTTGAAATTCCACTAACTTACCAAGAGCATCAGCTCTGGTTTACTGGCTCCCTACAACATCAAAATCACATTACCAGGCTCGGTCCACTACGTAGACCAGGAGCTACATGACCGGTACTAGCCAGCTATACACCACATCCTGACATTAACGGAATGACAGTTCCAGAAATGTTAGCTCAGCTGAAACAGTTAATCAAAATACACAGACAATTGGTTCAATATGTCATGAGAACTTTCACAGTCCAACCTGCTATAGGGATTCCACAGCACACCCCTCACCAGTGGAACACAAACAAAATTACACCACAGACTATACAATCAGTCATTGGTAAATTACCCGTAAAGAGGGAACAAATTCCGTTCTGGTTAGCTAAGAAAATTTCTCAGATAGAGGCAGTATTCCCTGATAGTACACCTCATGAGAAACACAGAATTCTGACAATCTGTTTACCAATGGGGATAGCACAACATATGGAGGACTGTGACACTTGGGGTACAGTCTTTGCTTCAGTCTACACAAAAACACATGGTGTACCGTCCATGGCAGTGATATCAGACGTTCTGAGGCAGATTCAAAATGAATACGGTCCAGAACCGGCATTCATTCTAGGTATGAAATTAACGAAAGATTTCAAAAAGGTCTCAGCTATATTATTAGCTAACATTAAAGGTGAAGCAGCATCCGTGGCAATCCGCCAAAAGTTAAAAGAAACAGATATAACAGATCAACCGTATGATCTTGCTAGAATTATTGAAAAATCTTATGAAGAATTAGGAAGAGATAGTCTGGGTGGTAAACCAGTGAAACCTGAATTAACAGAAAATCCTGAAAAAGGTGTTTATTAAAAATAATCTCATTACTACTAAAAAGAAGTGGGAAAACACTAAACAGACTCTTACTAGAGAGAAACGTTCTCAGTCCAGAGGGAGATCTCCCCAAAGGGGAGGTAGGTCTCCTCAACGGGAGCCCTCTATAAAAAAGGTATAACCTTAGGAATAGGGATAATTTGAAAAAACCTGACAGATATCAAGATAATGATACACGTCCCTCTCGATCTTTTAAGACTTCCTCGCAGAAATCGGAAAGAAGAGGACAGTCAGAACAAAAGGAGGAACGCTTCAAGTCCAAAGACAAAGAACCCGTTCACCAAAGTAAAAAGCAAAATTTCCTAAAAAGAAGGTAGCAAGCATAAAGATTAGACATGCCGAGGATCCTGAGGACAAAACTCAAGAGCGGGGAGTGGGCTCAAACAATGATAGACAGCACAGCAGAAGTCACCATAGTTTGCAGGATCCTGAAGGATCATCTGGAGACAGTGAACTTGAATGAATACATTCAGGTTGAAAATGCAGACAGCTGAGTTGGTGTACCCCACAAATTATATGAAGTAACACTCCGGATGGAGGGGGACAAAACTAGAAAAATAAGAGCACTCTTTTGGGAAAAGCTCTCTAAGGGCTATGACATTCTTCTAGCTGAACAAGACTGGCCAACTGAATTTGTCAGGGAGTGCCCACATGGCGAAGAGATAATTATGCCGGCCTTCCCAAATCATATTCCGATTCATAAAAAATATACTTATGCCAGAAAATAGGCAATAGCTCAGGCTCCAGCATTATATAAAAATCATGTGGGATGGGATGAGGATTCTCCTCACCATAAAATCCAGTTAAAAAATCAACCTGCTGCACAAAGGCAGTACCCAGTTGAGCAAGAAGCTATAAAGCAAATCAGGGAGATTTCAAATCAACTTGAATACCAAGGGGTGATTGAAACATGCACCTCGTCAATGAACAATCCTTTGTTTCCTGTCTACAAACCAGACAATTCATATCGTCTAGTATTGGATTACAGACACTTAAACTCTTGTTGCAAAACGTTTGCAGTGCAAAATGCACACAGTGCAGCACTGATGAATAACATTGTGCGCTAAAAATATAAAACCACATTAGATATTTCAAATGGCTTTTTCTGTCAAAACATTGCACCTGAAAGCAGGCATCTGACCGCTTTCTCAATAATGGGGATGCAGCGTCAATTTTGCCGTTTCCCCCAAGGATTCAAGAAAAGTCCAGGGTTATTTTCAGCCACGGTAAGAGTTACTACAAACGTACGATGATGAGGCATTATCTTATGTCAATGACATCTATCTTACAGATGACGACTTGGACAGGCACTTGAAAAGAGTGAACACCATAATACTTGAGTTCACCTCTGAAGGGTATAAATTTTTAAGAAATCACGAATTGCTCACCTCAATGTCCTATTTTTAGGATACGAGTTATCGAGTGAAGGCAAAAGCCTGGCAGCAAACTTTCAAGAAAAATGTGCGCTGCTCCAAACTCCAAGAACACTGAAAAACTTACATTCCATTCTAGGTTTCCTGAATTTTGGAAGAACTTACGTTCTAAATTACACCCCTCTACGAACTAATCAAACCTGATTTCAAACCAACTAATTGGACTCAAGCACACAGAGAAATTCTGCGTTCAGTCCAAACAGATATGTTAGCTAAAAAACAGTTACAGACACGCGAAAACGTTTGCAACCTTGTGATCCGAGTCATCCCAGGAAGATGCGGATTCTCGTACCTGACCTTTAATGAGGGAGAAACGGTACCAATAGCATACAAATCACACTTGTACACACAAACTGAAATGAAGTTCACTTCTACTGAGAAAATTCTGACAGCAGTTCAAACTGCAGTAGCAAAAGAGAGAGCTTTCGTGCAGGGTAAATGCATAATGATCGTTACACCTGAACCAGCCTTAGAGGCAGTGACAGAAGTGACAGAAGCAAGCATCTCAAATGCTAAAGCTTTACATCCGAGATGGATACAATGGGTTAACTCTCTTGCTGCAACAGACGTTGAATATGTTTTGACCCCAGCTTGAAAACACAAGAATTTCTCCAATACCAACACCAATGCCCTCTGCCGATTAAAATTCTGCCTCTGGAACATTATGGATGTATAATATACACTGACGGATCAGCACAGCCCGCAATTGGGGTGCACAATTGTTAAAGGTTGCTGGTGTGAAGGTAAATTCAGACCTATGGTCACAAAAACTCAATCACTTGGAGACTGTACAGCTCAGCGAGCTGAACTACAGGCTTTCAAGATGGCGCTCAAAAATACCGATTGCGAATTCCCCACACTCATAGTGTGCGATTCGTATTTCTGCATTGAATCTTACAGCGAAAATTTGCAGAACTGGGTTAAATATGGGTTAAAAAATTCAAAGGGTGGCACAATCAAGCATAAAATGCTTTGGGAACAAATAGTTCTTTTACAGAAAGAACTACAAAACACTCACGTGATTCATACACTGAGTCATCAGCGTGATGGTGTTCACGTTGCAGGGAATTCATTGGCAGACGAAACCGCGAAGGCAGCTGTGCAAGCGTCTTCCGTAACAACAATCGCTTGCGCAAAAAAAGTTATAGATGGTTAAACGTTACTAGCAGTAAAAGCCTCTATAGAAGTCAATCATGCAGAGTTACCTCTAAACTATCCACTCATGTATACATACATAATAGATGCAAACTCTGTTCCTTTTGCTCGAATCCCTGGAGTGGGGGAAAGAGTAATTCCAAACAGGAAGCGAGAGCTTACTTGGTTCAAGAAGCACATATGGGAGAGGGTCTGACACATCAAGGGATCTTGAAATCTCTAATTGAAATAGAAGAGATGTACTGGTGGCCAGGAATGAGCATTCAAGTTTACGAATTTGGAATAAACTGTGATACCTGTTAAAGATATCATAGCTTTGAGGACCACTAGAAACCTGACTACAGTGTAGCCAGCCCAGTTCAGATACCACTGTTAGACAGCATTCGGCTATCTACCCGCAGGCGTCCCTACAGACAAATGCGGTCCCACAACTCCTAGGACAAGATTTATTTGGTTATTGCCCCAGCGTTCGGCTGACGCCAGAACTGTTTTAAAGGATTTGCGAGTCTTTATCGGCACATACGCAATCGGCACGCTACATTCTGACCAGGGTCCCGCGTTTAGCTCTCGAGCTTACAAGGAGGCTATGGTTAGCTTGGGCATTGCATTGCGGTATTCTAGTCCCTTCCATCCTGAGGGTAATTCGGTAGTGGAAAGAAAAAACCGTGACATAAAGCAATCCATAACAGCTAAGGTATTAGGTTCCGGTGATGGGTGGGTCAAACACTTAATAAGTGTCCAACGTAGTCTGAAGAATCTGCCAAGACATTCTCTGGAGGGAATCGCTCCTTATGAATTACTGTTTGGTACTAGAATGATAATCGAAGACCTCGATTGTCAAACTTCAGTGGTGGAACAAAAACCCATTGATGTCATAGATCGTTTGGCTGTTTTACAGGACTTAAATGAAACAAGAAGAAGTCTGAGTAACACTACAAAAAAGCCAACAGCCGCTGAAGAAAAACCACCTGTCCCAGCAAGACCTGTCTGGATTCCAAAGATTGGGGATCTAGTCAGGGAAAGGATAGCGGTGAAGAAGGAATTTGGGCTTTCTTACAGAAAAGCAGTACCTGTCTTAGCAATCCAAGGAACAGGATCAGTAGTACTACCGCCCCTTGCTGGTAAAAAGAAAAACCGAGTCGTGTCCATCGACCTGGTCAAACCACAACATGTGGTCAATAATAAGTAGTATGCCCAGTGGACTCCCAAGATGTAGCAGAAGACCAAATCTTGTTACTATCCAAGAGGTTAAGACTGAAAGACTTATCACGTTTGATAAACCTGCAGTAAGAAAAGAAGGACTATGCAATAAAGCCATGGAACTCGTACCTCTTGAGACCCAAATAACAGTTAGTCAAGAAACACCGGTCTACAATGATGTAGCCTCTGACAATACCAATATGACAAAGGAAGAAGCAACTCCAAAGATTAATAACAATCCGGATGCAATTCCAACAATTGACAGAACTGCCTCTGACTATTTTATCAACTTTGATACATTCTCTGAGGATCCCAGTGAACCAGAAGAAAAGCCAGCAAAGAAGACTCTCAAAGAAAAAACACCAGAACTCTTTCATCAACTTGAGAAAATATATCTGGTTTCACCATGGATTGCATTTTGGATGGGTTTGCGTGTATTTTTTCTCCTGCTCTGGCAGATTTTAGTTTTAACCTTTGTACAAATGATAGATGGAAAATACAGTACAATGGACTTAGCAAGTCAGAAAATCAACTTGGTCCTAAAAACCTCACAAATCATTCCATTGTGAAAAAAGAGACCTGTCATCAGTGAACATCACAGCCGTTCCTATACCTGGTGGTATAGCATGGGATAGAACTGACTATGACATCTATGGCCCAGGGGAGCTGCTGAAGATTCTACACCAGTTCAAGGTTTCTTTAAGTGACTTTGTATCACCCAGCACATTCTCTGATGATTGGGACTTTAAGACTATTAATAATATGATGTCAGATTTAGAAATGTCTGCAAAATTTACTGAACATGACTATTTAGAAGGGTCATCAGACTATGAACAAATGTATTGTTTCTGTCAGGGCCTGACGGACGTGCCTGCCGAATGGTGAATCCAGGAAGACTACATCTCCCATAATGCCTAGCGTTAGGGGGGGAGGAACATGAAGGCATTTAGTCACGCGAGAATCAGAGGTTTTTGCCCGTGATTTTGTCTTGGGAGTTTGCCCGCAGGTTAGCGTATGCCCTGTGTTCTGCAGAGCTACTGTTTGGAATACTTTGGTTGATAACTCATTACCTGTTCCGTCTTCACGGCTGTGGAGCGGAGTTTGGAGAGCATGCTCAGCAGAGCGTGAACACCCTGGGATTTGAGCATTTGTCATTTGTCGTTGGTTCTGGGGTGAGGCTTGGGAGATGCTGGATTTGCCCCCTCCTGTCCGCTTCAGGTAATAAGTGCAGGGGTGTGTATGCTTCGGGAATTGGTACTGGAAGACACTCCTAAGTGTGTCTTGCCAAACACACACCCAGATATTGTTTTATTCATCTTCAGAGAAACAGTGAGTCATATTTCGAATTTTTTCCTCTGCCGGTTAAGATGATTTTGGTTTTCTTTTGCAACTGACATGGTTCCAAAGATTATTGGGGAAATTTTACATAGCGAGACATTGAGGAGAGGGGAATCTGGCTGCTGTTATTATTTACGTTTATTTTGGAGCCTAGTGGTGGAAGCCATTGTTTAACTCGGAAAACTGAGATTCTAAAGGACCTGATCATTTAAAGGAACCTGTGAAAGTGTTTTGGTATGTACGGTATTTGGGTGATGTAACGAATACGGTGTTGAATGTATGATTCCCCTAGAGTAACCGGTTGTTATTCTTCAATCATAGGTCAACCGTGTTTCTTGAGAGAAGTATCTTAGATGAGGGAAGGGGTCATCTCCTGAATAACTACCAGGTACTGTGGTAATATATTGGGACAGTACAGGAGGGTAGAAAGAAGATTGCATGTGTTAATGGGTGCCTTCTTTTGTTACAGGTGTCCCTTCCACTGCTGCTCCTACCCTTATCTATCCCTCGCTTTACTGCTTTTGTGCTCTGGTTGCTTATAACTAGTCAGAGTGCAGGGATGTCAGGAGATGGACCCCATTTGAGCATCGTTCCGATCTTCGAGGAGCCAGCAGCCTCGACAGTTTCAATCACTATGGTCATCACTATCTGCACAAACCTGCAAATCCTAGGAATGTCTTTACATATAATCAATGGGAATTTTGCCCCACACCACCAAAAGGTAGCTCAAAAACATTTCATGAAAAGTTTTCATACTTCTCAGGGTCTAATGTTACAAATCCAGAAACGTTTTCTTTTAAAAATGTAAATAAGACAGGAATGAAAACAATGTTGACCAACATTAAACAAATTTATTCTGCAAACTTTTATGCTCAGCTGTCTACATTAGGTTTTGACTTTTGGAAAGACAACATTAAGACAAAAACTGTCTGGGGCAGGTACAAGGTTTAGAGGCCTTGTTCAGAGCCTGCATTATACCAGAACAAATAATGTTTTTAAACGATTCTGTTCAACAGACTCTTGTCTTGGCCTGGCTAAGATAAAAGATTTGAATAAACTGTCTTTACCTAAACCCACTTCTGAAAGTAATGACAATACAGAGAAGGAGGTGGATGTACCATTTATTATAACACAAAACAGAACTAATCCTGATTGGAAAAAATGGTTTATCTGGCCCACAGACACCAATAAATGTCATTGATATTCCCAGAGACAACATCCAGGGATAGTAACAACATATAGTGTAGGAAAGCTATGCCTTGAGGGGCTAAAGAAATCCACACTTCCGGAAATCAAACAACACTTATCTTTACTTAAAGAAAGCAATGATTTGCAAGATTTCCTAATGGGGCCTCGCAAACCACGGCAAAAACATTTTATATACAACGGTATGTATGCTGCGTACAACAAAGCTTGGAAAAAAGCGCTAATAGAAACTGCAGAAATTATACCAGAAATTGATCGTATTAATTTGGAGAAAACCCTCTCTGTAGTGGTCAATGGGTTAACGACTCTGTCCTCCAGAATATATTCTTTGAACTGCATTGTATCCTCTGCAATTGGAACATTATGTTAATTGCTAATGTTACAACATGGCCAGTCTCAATTACGTTCTATAATGCAGTTAGGCTGGACGTTGCAAAACCTTCATTCAGGCTAACTGCCATGGCGTCTAATCAACACAACGTCATTGTTTGCTGTATTTAACCTTACAGATAAACAAATCTCTTTGGCACAAAGAGGAGCAGACTATACGGTGCTGAGCATTGAAAAACTGGAAAGATTTCCATAGACAGTTTCTGTGAAGCCTGTCATTGAATGGGTAATTCATGACACCATCATGATACAAGTAACGATTTTCCAATTTCAGTATTGTCTACAGCATATGCCAGCAGGCCTGTATGAAAAGTTGGGTACAGAATACATTAAGTCGACATGAACTTTACCTTACACACACAAATGTTGGAATAAGGGAAAAGAGGTATTCCTTAGTGAAAAAAATTATAAAAACTCAGTAAGTGGTACACTTTTGTGCAAAGGTATTAATTTACACAGAGCCTGCGACGGTTCTGCAAATAACCTCTCTTGCCACCTGCATGGTACTCCCTCGACTATGATAGAGCCCATTTTCAGGCAGCTATCCATTGGCATTTACGTTATGTTAAATGATCACAGCTGCTGTGGCATGATGCCAGGAAAACTTTATCTCGTTAGTCCATGGTCACTTGTTGTATGCGAGTATTGTATCCAACTCAAAAGACAGACAGTGGGACTACATTATGGCCTTCACTGAATATCTCTTCTATACAAATTGATACTTTAAGCGAAATAAAAGCCATTCTTTTGCAAAAGTCTGTGCCAATGACCTCATCTAAAGAACCGTATGATCTGCAAGTTGCGAGGACATCTACAGATACATGCATTATTATCAACAAACTGCCGGGTACATTTCGCAGAAATGTTAAGTCAAATCTTAAACATGTCTGATACCAGTGGCATCGCACATGTATTTAAGACGATTTTTTCAGGACTGTTAACACCATTTGAAGCAGTCCTCAGCATTTTTCCAAATTTCGTGCACTCTGTGTTCGGCGGCCTGCCTCTCATCTTGGGACTCATAGCAGGAATTCTATTTTTATTCCTTCTGCTCCGATATGGCAAGTCCATCAACCAACGATACCCAGACCAACATGGAAGGGACCCTCCTTGCCATGAGGTATCGTGAAAGGATTTCACAGATTCTTGGCTTAGCTCCTTTAAGAGATCTGAACACTACCTGGTTTCTATCGTTCAGACCAATCTGGCAAGATTCCATCTAACCTGTTCTACGATGCCTGCTTTGCGGAGAGAAATGCTTGTTGGACATCTGTCTTACACTTCCATCAGTCCTGCCATCGGATGTCCACGCCTTGCTAAGTCCTATAACAGCTCATTCATCGTGTTGTCCCCAACGGCTACCAATCCTGATGACGGCATTTCTTTGATGTCTCACCAGTAAGTCTGAGGGTGAGATACGAAGATCAACAGGCACACAGGTACGATCTGATTTGAACACTGCTAATGTCCAGACTGGACTACGGTAACGTTCTGTATTTGGGAGTGGGCAAGGAGGTGATACAGAGGGGTACAAAACGCTGCAGCCAGAATGCTTTGCAATCTTCCGGCAAGAACATCTGCTTCAGCCGCATTACGTGATCTCCATTGGCTGTAGATTGAGAATCGTGTTAAGTTTAAAACTTTATGCTATATGCACAGGATCAATGCTGGAGCAGCGCCACACTATCTACAGGCCTAGTGCATCAATATCATCCTACGCGCTCCCTTCGATCTGCAAATCAGCATAGTTTTCAAATTCCAAGGGTCAAAAGAACCAGAATGGGGACGCTCTTTTTCGCATCTGGCTCCAGCACTCTAGAACTCTATGCCTTTTCTGTTGCGCATTGAGCCACAGTACCAGAAGTTCCCCAAGGACTTAAAAACCTGGCTTTTTAATCAATAGACTCTCCACCGGCAGTGAGTTATCTGTTCTTTTTCGTCTCATCTCATCTTTGCGTTCCTAGTGCCGGGAAACCTTCGGCTAGCTGTCGCGCTCTATAAAATTAATTAATAATAATAATAATAATAATAATAATATTAATAATGTGCCACTTGGCACTGACCGCAATGCTTCTCATCTGTGCACATTTGATCTGCTTGATCAAGTGGTTCCACTTTCACCTACTGTGGTAGACGATTTCTTTGCCAGCCTTGATGATCTAATGTTTTCTGCTGACACCGGAAATAACTTTTGATTCATGCACACAGCGTTCCCTGAACGCTGAAATTCGGCCTTCAATTTTTCAAAACAAAGAATTTTAACTTTGGGACTCTGTTTTTTCACAACCATTTGAATATTTTTTTCTCTCCAAAACTATTGAACTTTTTTTGGCACAGACTAATCTGCTTAAAGTAGAACTATTCTTAGAGAACAAGAAAGTATTTTCTTTTTGAAGCACAGCCTAAAAAATATATTTGAGCATTGTCCTCATATAACCAGTGACATGATATGTTATGTTATGAAATGGTCTCGACCTTTCTTTCTGTATTTAAGAGCCATTTTCATAAATGTAAAATTCATGATACATTCCGATTGCATATTTAGATACAATACTATATGCTTAGAATGTCATCCCTTCCTTAAAATGCGTACTGTAGAAATGCTAAATATTCATATCTTGTACAAACCATTTCAAGTGCATTTTTATGTATTTTGGGGTGGGATTACAAACACTAGCTTTAGATATGTTCAGTGCTTATCAGGTTAGCTTAATTGAACTTAAGATCGTGGAGTGGGTGTTGTAATCAAATCTAGGCCCCTAGTGTAATTTTCCCGATTCATGTCCTTTTATAGGTATACTTTATCTTATCCTTATATAGGCATAAAAACCACTGCCCTATTTGGTCTAAGCCACACAGCCCAAATACGCATGGCTACTTCCACTAGGTCCCGAGAATTAACAACGATTTATGGAAAAACCCGCCTTCAGCAGCTAGGAACTTCCCCCTGCTTGAATATTAAGTTCTCCAAGAACTGCTGGCGTTTTTCAAGAATTTAGCCTTGGAGTGACTATATTAAGGCCAAACATGCGTCAAACTCGGCACCTTCAAAGTATAAATATGCTCAGGTTTGCCCACTCAAACACAAGGTGGTTTGGAGCAGATCCACTATCTAATTACCCGACGCCCGGCAGCAGCAAGTACAGAAGGAAGCCGACCCTCCAGATGACGCACTGAGAGAGACGCTGTCTTTTCTCTTGCCGAGAAATCCAGCTCCAGTGTTTCCGGCTTACCCTTGCTGGTATCTGGGAAATCGAGTTCTGAGAGAGAGATACAAGACCTCCTTCATTCTAAAACCAAGGTACGGAGCTGATTAGACCTCTTAGAGAATTCTTGGAATAGATTCCTGACAGAGAACTACTAAACTTAGATTACTCCTCACTTACTACTTCCCTCGTACTAGATTTAGGTTAGGTACACCGGAGTAGGCGTATTTTAGAAGCACCAGTTGAGTACTTTTAGTCATTATTTATTATTGTATGTATTTTATACATTTTATGCACTTTTATGGCTCAGAAACCATATCATGCTTTTACAGTACTACTTTATAATACTGTGTGCATTATATGCCTTGTACTTTATAACCAGTATTACGATTGTAGCAGTTCATTTCCAATGCTTGAGAAAGAAGACCGTTCAATAAATACTTTTATTGAAAACGTCCGTCTTTCTATTTATCTGCATCTCTGGTGAAACGAAACATGCACGATTGACTGAGTAAAATAGTTATCTATTGTTTCCACAACTCTAGAGATTTGATTTCTTATTCTTGGGAAACAAAGTTGTCATGTTTATGCGGTTGTCAGAAACTAATCCCTTCTTGTGAATTCGAGAAAGTTTCTAGTGACCTCAGAGCTAGCTGGCACTCATTATTAAGTTTAATATATTCGGTGGAGACCTAGTAGACCTCTGTCCTACGTCTAAACTACAGTATATATTATTCCAATGCGCTGAGCCTATTGGGAATGTAGGAACTTCACTACAGCTTATGCTGATGATATTATGTTATATGTTTCAGATCCCCAAATCTCCATACCTGTTTTAAAGATCTCTTATCCTCTTACTCTACCATATCAGGTTATAAGTTAAATTTTACAAAATCTGAAGTTCTTCCACTAAACAAACACTGCTTAAAAGAAATGTTCAGAGATAAGGGTTTTAAATGGAATTCCAACCATATCACTTACCTGAGAATTAAATATTCTTCCTCAATTTCTAAAACTGGCCAACTTAATTTAGATGAGTGTCTACTAAAAGTGATTTTAATGTCAGAGAAATGATCACCTCTATATTCATCATGGTGAGCAGGTTAGACACAATAAAGATGCTGATGCTCCCTGTTCTCAATATTTATCTCTCCATGCCACCAGTAAAGATTCCATTAGAAAATTTCAAATCTCTTAATAGTGCCCTACATAGATTTTTATGGAATAAACAGAAAGCTCGTATTTCTTTGTCTACATTATCCACACTCGAGGACAAGGGTGGTGTTAATTTTCCCAACTTCAGAAAATACCATTCTTCTTTTTTGCCAGGTCAATTTTTACTCCATCTTTCCTCCTCTAAGGACACTCCTTTGACAGTCTGGCATAATTTGGAGGAGTCTTTGATTTAACCTTTTCCTTTTTCATTATTGGCTAACTTTTTAAACCTTCCTCGTTCCTTTAAATATACCATCATTTAACAATCTATATTGGTTATATACCCAGTCCTGACCAAATCTCTTTCACCCTTGCAGATTTTTCTTGACTCTTTTATATAGCATAATAGATCCATCAAACTTTCTAATTGTACCATTTTTGAGGGATTGGGTCAATAAGGGGTTAGTTCAAGTTAAACACTTGTTCCGTGGAACGCATCAATTCTCTTCCAGTGGGCTTCAAGTTAAATATGGACTGTCTGCCTCATCTCTCTTTAAATATGAAAATGATCCTTACTCATTAGTTTATCCTTCTTTCCCCATCCTCTTTCCCTTCACTGGATTCACCATTAGAGCTGCTGTCCACTTTCTCCTACATTCATAAATATCTTCACTTTTCTCTTCCTAATCGTCCTAAGACTAAGGTTGAAGTTTTGTGGGAGTCAGATTTACAACAATCGTTTTCTAAACACACTTGGAATTCTATCTGGTCAATATCTGGTCACGATTACATCGTACGTCCTGTAACACTAGCACTGCTCAGACTTTATATTACTTTTGCAATAGGCTGTATTTGACTCCATCATCTATTCCTAAATTCACCTAAGGTTCATCATCTGCCGGTTAAACCTGCTCAACTCTTCCCTGCACACACCTACATTCCTTTTTTCTATGTCCACACATTACCTCTTTTTGGATGTACATTTGTATCTTCTATATGTATATAAGTTTCCTGTTTAAAATCAACTCTATATTTTTAAGTAGAACTTCCCCAGTTTGGTTTGGTGCTCGTAAGGTGGGGCTGTTTGTAGATTGGCTATTGCCTTTCAAGTTATTACTTCCAATTGGAAGGTTGCCACCAAGGTCACTTTAATGGTTGGTGGAACTTTCTCTGTCATCATCACAGGTTGGGCAGAGCATTTGTCACCTCCTCTCACCAACTTATTCGAAAAGAGGACATTTGGTCTCCACTTACCAACTATTTATCTTCTCGTTCAATACAGATCCAAGACAGCACTTCTGTTTTTCAACCACCATGAGCTCTTCAGTTTTATTTTTCTCATATTGTACATGTTAGGTTATTTATTTTTAAGTTTGCATTGTCTGCAAATTCTCTGTGTAAACTACTGGATTTAACTATGATTATCTTTGTAATAGTGCTGAATTTCTTCTCTCTTATGTTCTTTTTTCTCTCCCTTTTTCCTTTTTTTTATACACATAACTGGAAATGCTGTTTCATCAATGTACATTCTCTAATATTGTTTCTCCTAACCTGATAATATTACTATTGCATCATACCATATTCTTATTTTGATTTCATATATTTTGCACTATGTTTATTTGGTTACTTTTAACTCCTGCTGTAAGAGATGAGTTATAGGTTTAGTACAATGACCAAATTCATCTTGCAAGTCGATAGGAACAGGGACAGATGAAATCCCAATTCGAATTGTTTTGATTTATTTGTTTTAGAGTTTTATGGAATTTATGTTGTATTTTGTAAAGAGGGAGTGAGAAAAAGTATTGATGGTTGTGTGTGTGAGTACTGCCTTCAATTAACAATGCAGACAGTAATGATCAAAATTCAGATTGAGTCGCTACTGTAGATGATGCAGTCCTGTAAGAGAGGAGATTGCTGTAGTTTGCTCTGTCTGCACCACTTACACGAATCATTGCAGGCTCCGCACACGTTTTGTTTGCTTTGTGTATTGCAAACTATAGAGCTCAAGTCAATCCCACGTGGCTGTGGGTCCTTGCTGAACGCTCTCTCTGGCATGTACTGCAGAATTCAGTATTCACATTTGCAAGTGAGTCGGTATTGTAGATGATGCAATCCTGTAGGAAAAATCATTGCTCCAGCGTGCTCTGTCTGCACCACTTATAGACATCATTGCAGGCTTTGCACATGTTTTTTTGCTTCGCGTATTGCAAACTGTAGAGCTCAAGTCAATGCCTCTGTGGCCTACACTGCAGACACCAGTGTTCACAATTGAGATTGAGTCCTTATCGTAGATGAGGTAATCCTGTAGGAAAAGACATTGCTCCAGTGCGTACTGTCTGAACCACTCATATGCTCATTGCAGGTTCTGCACACATTTATTTTGCTTCGCGTATTGCAAACTGTAGAGCTCAAGTCAATGCCACGTGGCTGCGGGCCCTTGCTGAACGCTCTTTCTGGCCTGTACTGCAGACTTCAGTTTTCATATTTGACATTGAGTCGGTATTGTAGATGATGCAGTCCTGTAGGAAAATACATTACTCCAGTGCGCGTTGTCTGCACCACTCATATGCATCATTGCAGGCTCTGCATACTTTTTTTCCCTTCGCGTGTTGCAAACTGTAGAGCTCAAGTCAATACCATGTGGCAGCTGGGCACTTGCTAGCTACTCTCTCAGGCCTACACTGCAGATAGCAGTGTTCACAATTGAGATTGAGTTGATATTGTAGATGAGGTAGTTTTGTAGGAAAAGACACTGCTCCAGTGCGTACGGTCTGCACCACTTATATGTATCATTGAAGGCTTGCAGACATTTTGTTTTGCTTTCTGTATTGCAAACTGAAGAGCTCAAGTCAATGCCACGTCGCAGTGGGCCCTTGCTCAACGCTCTTTCTGGCCTATACTGCAGACTTCATTGTTCACATTTGACATTGAGTCGGTATCGTAGATGATGCTGTCCTGTAGGAAAAGACATTGCTCCAGTGCGCTCCATGTGCACCACTCATACGCATCATTGCAGGCACTGTACACGTTTTTGTGCTTCGCGTATTGCAAACTGTAGAGCTCAAGTCAATGCCACGTGGCTGTGGGCCCTTGGTGATCACTCACTCTGGCCTACACTGCGGACAGCAGTGTTCACAATTGAGATCAAGTCACTATTGTAGATGAGGTAGTCCAGAAGCAAAAGACATTGCTCTAGTGCGTACTGTCTGCACCATGCATATGTATCATTGCAGGCTCCGCACACACTTTTTGGTTGCTTCACTTACAACACACTGGGCAGTTCAAGTCACCTTATGTAGGTGTGGGTCATTGCTGACCGCTCTCTGAGGCCATCACTGCAGACAGCAGTGTTCACAATTCAGATTGAGTTGCTATTGCAGATGATGTAGTGTTAATGGCAACAGATATTGCTCCTGGTACGGCCTGTCTACAGCATGCATTATTGCTGGCAGTGCACATGCTGAATGCTTTTGATGTGGCTATGTGAGTGCACTAGAACTGATGGAGTGTTTATGATATCATGTTTTTGTGTATTATATCAGACCTATTAATTGTTTGTCAGTATACCACAAGTTGTGGTTATTTTATGATAGAATTAGTTCTGTATTATTTCACATCTACTCTCCCTACCTTACTGTGGCACAGATTATTGATTATTTTAATATTGAATCCCTGTGTGTGATGCAATGTTTACAGTTGAAGTTGATGCTAGCAGCAACTATTCCCTGAGGGCTGGTTTAAACTCACCCCACAGGCATCCAGCACAGACGTCACTGGATATGTGACTCTGGTAATAAAAAGGAGTTGAGCACATGTGCCCGTACCCACTTCCACTATCTATCTGTGTCTGTGTGTTTATTTTCTATGCATGATACTGTCTCTGGGATGTACTATATTAGGTTGTGCTGTGGACAGTGTATGCAACCATATTACCTCTGGTATTGGAGAAAATGTTGGTAGTGTAACTTTAGATGTATGGCTATCACAGGTGGAAGGCTACTTTACAGAGCATGGATATTGGTGAAAATGATGTTTGCATGTTGTGTGTAGTGTAAGGTATGTGTATATTGCAAAATGTTTAGAACAAAGCACTCTAAGCAGAAGCGCTGCGAGGCCTCCGGGTGGTTATGCGCTATATAAGTGTAATTTTTCATTTCATTTCATTTCATGAAATGCAGTACAGATATTGACTACAATGGGTGGTGTTTTCGAACTGTTACAATGGGAAATGTTATGAACTAATGAAATGGGTTTTTTATGGTCACACGGCAATCGTGCAGCTAGTGCGCAATGAGATGGCACCCGATGTGATTTTGAGAAAATATATTTACTATATAGTTTATTACAGTTAGAAATATATAACAGTTTGAAATATCTTTAATTATTGCTTGCTCTCATATACACTTTAAAGTTATTTAGATATAGGTTTGAGACAAATAAAATGAGGCAATGGCGTATGTGGTGTGATATTGTACGTCTATGATGTAACACAGGGCATGGCAGCTTGCATTCGTCGCATTTGGAACGCGCAACGGGTGCCACCCCATAAGTACATGACGTAACACGCCACTTGGTAGCGCGTGCTGGTCGCATCCCACAGTAGCAGCTGGCGCGACCTCATACGTACATGTGTTTACACGGGATTCTGTGTCACAAACCCGTCAGTTACAAAATGCGGTGGATAGGATTTGCATGCTGATCAAGCTTGGTAGACTACCGGTACGGGAATGTAGTTTTCTCAAAAATAAATAAATAAATAACATACATATTTTCTGGGGAAGATATAAAACATTACATAATTTTTAAAGTTAAAAAAAGGATGATAGAGTTGCAAAATATTAAAAAAACAATTAGAAAAAATATAGGTTTTATAAATATTAAAATATGAAATTAACATTTAAAAAACCTTTGAAATTCACTGAAAAATCCATAGGTTTTACAGATGTTATAGTTCGGAATTAGCATTTAACAAACCTTACAAATTCACTGAAAAAAAACATAGGTTTCAGGGACGTTATAGTTAGTTGGACATTTGACTCATATAAAACCAGTTATAGTTAGTTGAGCTAACTAAAATTTGTACGCCCGCAATGCACAGCTGATGATGTCACATATTACATCACTCATGACATGGTCAGTGACATCACTGATGACATCACTGATAACATCTTAAATGACATCACTGATGACATCACTGAAGACATCATACATGTGATAATCTGATGCACATACTTATGCCCCAATGTAAACTATGATACACGCACTCTAAAATACAGACTACTATTTTTGAAACCATACACACAAGAATGCCAGAATCTACATAGCACCTGCTATTTCCTAGGTCTATACACACATCCAGTGTTTTACACATACAGTTACTCAATAATACAGTACTATATTATGTACTGATACACCTATACATACAGTCACACTCTAACACTCATCCATAGAGTCACACACCTAGTCAGTCATGCACAGAATGAATTACATACTCATTTACTCATGTATACAGTTATATATACCAACTGAGTTATTTTTACACACACCACATCACTTATTTATGCAGATAGAAAAGACATACTTATTGTCTTATACAATCACTGATACAAGCAGACAGTGATTTATACACCCACTCTTCAAATAGCTTACTCTCATGTATACTCATGTATATACTACAACACTGATATATATGCCTAAAAACATATGTAGTCACTTACACATATACCACTGAGACATTCCTTCACTCACCAACACACCCATACACACACTGTCATCACATTTACTGGATGATGTCATCAGTGATGTCATTTGAGATGTCCTCAGTGATGTCATCAGTGATGTCACTGACCATGTCATGAGTGGTGTAATATGTGATGTCATCAGCAGTGCATTGAGGGTGCGCGAGTTATAGTTAGCTCAACTAACTATAACTGGCGAATTTCTCTGGTTTGATATGAGTCAAATGTACAGCTAACTATAACGTCCCTGAAATCTATGGATTTGTCAGTGAATTTCTAAGGTTTTTTAAATGCTAGTTCCTAACTGTAACGTCTGTAAAACCTATGTTTTTTTCAGTGAATATATACATATATTTTTTTTTCTGTGAAAAAATAAATATATATATACATTCACAAAAAAAAACAAAGGTTACAGGAACATTATATAGTCATCCCCCTCCATTTATAATTTATGCTTTTTTTTAATGAAGGCTGGCCCTGGGGGTAGGCTACCCTGGGCAATAATTGGCCACAGGAGGGGGGCCATGTGACCCCTCCAAATTAAAAAAAGAAATAAAAGCTGGCCAGGACCTGAGGATGGGGTCCCTGAGGCCAAGAGATGACCAGGGAAATATTTGTTTGGGGCCCAGGGGATGGAGTCCCCGGGGCTGAAACTTGCTTGTATAGGAGGGCCCCACAGTGACCTCCCCTTCAAAAATAAAAAAAGGAAAGGGCTAACCGCGGGAGATGGTGTCCCCAGGGCCATAATAGGCCTCAGGAGGGGGGTCCTCCTATTCAATAAAAAAATGGCCCAGGTCCTGGGGGATGGGGTCCCTTGGGGGCCAAAAGGGTCATGAGAAAGGGGCCACACGGACCCCTTCTTAATTTTTATTTTTTTTAAATGGCAACTCACCAGAGGCCCTGCCCTCTCCCTGCACAACTCTGAAAACGCTCCTCCTAGTACACTATGCATTGGGGGATTAAGTCCCCACCATTAGTAATGGTCCCCTCTTTCTGCCCCTCTCCTGCCTGTTACTGCACCTCCCGTGCCTCTTTCTGCACTTCTCTTGCCTCTTTCTGCACTTCTCTTGCCTCTTTCTGCACCTCTGTTGCTTCTTACTGCTCACCTGTTCCCTCTTTCTGTATCTCTCCTGTCTGTTTCTGCACCGCTCTTGCCCCTTTCTTTAGTTCTCCTGCCTCTTTCTGCATCCCTGTTGCTTCTTTCTGTTCCCCTCTTGCTTTTTTCTGTACCCCTCTTCCCTCTTTCTGCAAGTCTCTTCCCTCTTTCTGCACCCCTCTTACCTCTTCTGCAACTCACTTGACTCTTTCTTCACTTCTATTTCTTTTTTCTGCACATTTATTGTTTCTTTCTGCATCTCCATTTGCTTCATTACTTCTCTTTCCTCTTTCTGCACCTCTGTTGCTTCTTTCAGCACTTATCTTGCTTTTTACTGAACCTCTTTTGCCTGTTTGAGCAACCCCCTTGTCTCTTTCATCACTTCTCTTGCTTCTTTCAGCACCTCTTTTTGCTGCTTTCTGTACCCCTCTAGCCACTTTCTGCACCCCTCTTCACTCTTTCTGCACCCCTCTTTACTCTTTCTGCACCTCTATTGCCTCTTTCTGCACCTCTATTGGTTATTTCTGTACTTCTCTTGCCTCTTTCTACATCCCTCTAATCTTTTTCTGCATCCTCTTCCCTATTGTTGTACCTCTCTTACCTCTTTCTGCACCCAGTTCTCTCTTTCTGCAGTTCTCTTGCCTCTTTTTGCACCTCCTTTGCTGCTTTCTGCACCTCACTTGCTTCTTTCTGTACCTCTCTTCTTTTTGTGCCCGTTCCCCCTTTATGCACTTCTCCTGCCTGTTATGGCATCTCCTGTGACTCTTTCTGCACTTTTGTTACCTCTTTATGCACCTTTGTTGCTTCTTTCTGCATCCCTGTTCCCTCTTTCTGTACTTCTCCTGTCTGTTTCTGCACCTCTCTTGCCTCTTTCTGTAGTTCTCCTCCCTCTTACTGTACCTCTGTTGCTTCTTTCTGCACCCCTCTTGCTTCTTCCTGTACACCTCTTCCCTCTTTCAGCACGTCTCTTCCCTCTTTCCCCACCCCGCTTGCCTCCTTTGCACCTCACTTGAGTCTTTCTCCACCTCTCTTGCCTCTTTCTGCAGCTGTCTTGCCTCTTTCTGCATCTCATTTGCTTCTTTCTGTAGTTCTCTTGCATTTTACTGAACTTCTTTTGCCTGTTTCTGGAACCCTCTTGTCTCATCACTTCTCTTGCTTCTTTCTGCACCTCTGTTTGCTTCTTTTTGCACCCCTCTTGCCACTTTTTGACCCCTTCTTCCCTCTTTTAGCACCCATGTTCCTTCTTTCTGCATCTCTCACTCCTCTTTCAGCACCCCGTTTCCTCTTTCTGAAGTTCTCTTGCCTCTTTCTGCACCTCTGTTGCTTCCTTCTGCACTTCTCTTGCCTCTTTCTGCACTCAGCTTGCCTCTTTCTGCACCTCTGTTGCTTTTTTCAGCACTTCTCTCGCCTCTTTGTGTACCTCTGTTACTTCTTTCTGCACTTCTCTTGTCTCTTTCTGCATCCCTGTTTACTGTTTCTGTACCTCTCTTGCCTATTTCTGCACCTCACGCCAATTTTTGTACCTCTGTTCTCTTTTCCTGCACCTCTTTTGCCTATTTCTGGAACTCTCTTGCCTGTTTCTGTAGTTCTGTTTCCTGTTTCTGAATCTCTCTTGCCTCTTTCCGCTCCTATCTTGTCTCTTTCTGTACTTTTCTTGTGACTTTCTATACTCCTCTTTCAGCACCTCGTTCCCTCTTTCTGAAGTTCTCTTGCCTCTTTCTGCACCTCTGTTGCTTCCTTCTGCACTTCTCTTGCCTCTTTATGCACTCCGCTTGCCTCTTTCTGCACCTCTGTTGATTTTTTCAGCACTTCTCTTGCCTCTTTGTGTACCTCTGTTACTTCTTTCTGCACTTCTCTTGCCTCTTTCTGCATCCCTGTTTACTCTTTCTGCACCTTTTACTTCTTTCAGAACTTTTCGTGCCTCTTTCTGCACCCCTAGTCATTCTTTCTGCACCTCTCTTGCCTATTTCTGAACCTCTCGCCAATTTCTGTACCTCTGTTCTCTTTTTCTGCACCTCTTTTGCCTATTTGTGCAACTCTCTTGCCTGTTTCTGTAGTTCTGTTTCCTGTTTCTGAATCTCTCTTGCCTCTTTCCGCTCCTCTCTTGTCTCTTTCTGTACTTTTCTTGTGAATTTCTATACTTCTCTTGCCTCTTTTTGCACTTCATTCGCCTCTTTCTGCACATGTATTACTCTTTCTGCTCCTCTCTTGTTTTTTTCAGCAATACTCTTGCTTCTTTCTGTACTTCTCTCACCTGTTTCTATATTGAAATGGGAAATGCAAGTTGTAAAGTTTACAGGTCTGCATGCTCTCATGACCGAGGTATATGTCTACTAGTACATATAGTCTCACATGTGTTCAGTGGCGTAACGAAACTTGAGGGGGCCCCCCTGCAAAGTGCATGGAGGGGGCCCCCAACGCTCCCGACCCATTCAGTAGTTCTCAGGCCTGATCATGCACAGTACCGAAGGTGGGGCCCTGGAGCTCAGGGCCCAATGCACCACAGTTGTTGCTATTGTTACGCCGCTGGAGTGCAAAAACAAATTGTGGGGTAAAAAATGTGTTTTAAAGTTATTCAATGTCTGTATCTAGTTCTGTCATACAACCACTTAGGTATTGCTATTTGCAAAGAGGAAAGTAGCAGGCAATTTGATAGTCTGATTTGTTAGTGGATAAAAATACATGATCAAATCCTCATGCATGTAGGCATTATTCTAATCAAAGAGGACATTGTAGGAATGTAACAATCTGACATGTTGACATGATCAGTTCTCCATGCATGTATGTAGGCATAGTTCTCTGCAAAGATGTGATGTGTAATGAGGGTGGAGAAGCAGAGGGCAGGAATAACCTGTGGATTGGGTCAGTGGGTGGAGTCAGAGTTGTGGCAGAAAGAGCAAAATATCCAATTTTTTTGTATTTGTTTCCCATTTCACTAACCGGTTACAGCTCATTACGTTATTTAATTTAACCAATGGATACACATGTTTATTTAAGGCTTACTATGAGTTATTGGCATTAAAATACATTCACAAAGTGGGATACGTTTCCAATCACAGAATGTCCCAAATATCCTTAAAAGTGTAATCGCAAGCTATTTGTCTCTCAGCCATAGAGTTTGTCATCAGCACTTCTCCTACCTTTTTCCAAAAGAGCAGTTCAAACATGAATGGCAAAATATCCTAGTTTGCAAATGTTTCCACATAATTATGGCTCTGCCAGGTTTGCCACATAATACATAATCTGTTGCATAATCTGATGATTTTAACTAGTAAATTGTTTATAGCTCTAACAGATAAAAAGTTCCTAAAAAATGTGACTTGTGCTGCTGTGAAATGTAGGGCCCTATGCAAAGGTTGACAGGTCGCCTTTCTCGCTGCTGCAGTTGTATATTCCACTGATACTAATGAGGAGAAATCTTTGCAGAGACTGTTAGCATGTGTAAAAATGTCAAAATAAAGTATCAGAAAATTCACAGCACCACTTATACCAGTGTAGGGTGTCGGAGCACTTTACATCACACATATTACACAGAGACAATCATTCATACGTGTGTAAATCACTGTATAGAAAATGTTACATAAGACAAAGGACAACAAGTTGTCGGAGTCACATGACAACCATACTAGTAGGCAGCATAGTTTAATAGTGATTGGTCTGGAGAAACACAAACTCAGAATTTAAAACGTAATACCATGGTTGGTGGTTCTCTTTAATAATCAGAATTGATTTCTACCCAAATTAACCATGTTTCTGCTACATTAGGATAATCAAAGACTGGGGTAAAAATCCATAATGCTCTAATTTATACCTTGTAGTTTGCATGCAGCTCTTACATGACAGTTAATAGCTCACTGTTCTATGGTAGGATTTTAACGTATTAAATGTAAGTTACAATAGGGTCTCTCTGACAAAAGCAGTAACCCACTGACCTATTCACATTATGTGCACTTTGTAATTTGCATGGTACAAGTTCTTAGTAGCAGGAACATTAACCCTCCTCGTTTAATTTCCATGAGTCAAAATGTCCACTAGACAATACACCATCTCTCTCTACTAAGGACATTAATCACTGGAGTTATCATGACATTTTTATTGTTGCCGAAAATTGTTGGAGGCAAGGAAGGAAGCAGCAAGTGCTTTTAAAACCATATTATACTTGCAAACACGACGACCCCACCTGAAGTCGGCGCCAGCCGCGGTCCATGCAGGTAACAGCGGTGGGGCCGTGTAAGGGGGGATTTCGAGGGACGATTCACAGGAGAAATTATTTATTTAATTTCCCCTCTGGATTGTCCCTTGAAATCCCCCTTTACCCGGCCCCTCTGCCCCACCGCTGTTACCTGCCCAGACCACGGCTGGTCAGCACCTGGTGCAGTCTCACTGCAATCGAGCCACCCTGCTCAAGGGTCCTGTGACCTCAGTGACAGAGTCACTGTCACTCTATGGTGTGCTGCTTCATAGGCCTGCCTGCAAGACTGAAGGTGAACATCAGAATGAATTGTGGCAGACAGGCCTTCTAGGTTAACCCACACTTGCCACTGCTAGGATCCACCCGCTGGTGCTAAGACACTAGGGCCTAGATGTAGGTAGAAAAGATTTACCGAATTTAAATTACCGAATTTTACCGATTCGGTAATTTAAATTCGGTAAATCTATGGGTCCGATATGTAGGTATTCCAGATGTGCTGGAATACCGAATCGGATGAATTCGGTATTTACCGATTCGGTAAATACCGAATCGGTAATGCCCATTCATTCCTATGGGCTTTGAAGCCCATAGGAATGAATGGGCATTACCGATTCGGTATTTACCGAATCGGTAAATACCGAATTCACAAGGGTGCAGGGGGTGTCACTTTGACACCCCCTGGCACCCCCAAAACAGGCTTGGGTGCCATGTGGCAGGCATACATGCCCTAAGGGCAGGTCTGCCTGTCACATGGCTAGGTGTGCATGCACACATGTGCATGCACACCTGAAATCGGTATTTTACCACACAATAGGATTGTGTGGTAAAATACCGATTTTGTAGGTCCTTTGGGACTCAGAAGAGTCCCACCTACATGTGAAATTTACCGAATCGGTAAAAATACCGACTCGGTACTTTACAGATTCGGTAACTTTACCGATTCGGTAAAGTTACCGAATCTGTAAAATACTGCCCCTACATGCCAATTCATGTATACCGGTCGGTAACGGCCGAAAATACCGATTTTCGACCGTTACCGACCGACCTACATCTAGCCCCAGGGCCTTTAAGATTTTACAGGCCTTCTAAGGTCTAGCATGGGATTGTGCTCCCACAGGGGGAGTGGTTTGGTGGCCTGGTCATGAAGGCTGAACCTGGATCCCCAGTTCCAAATTCAGCAGCTCTGACTATAGTGCCAAATCCTCTCCCCACTGAACACCATACGGCCCCACTGAGAGAAACTTGCACTGCACTGACCCACTATAAACACCTGGATGTGACTCTATACAAATTACGCACTAGACAAGAGCAATATGCTGCCTAAAATAAATTAACAACGTCCAAGAAAAAGCCAACACTTATAGGGAATAAAAGATTAAGTAAACCATGTGAAATGTAAGCAGGAACAACATGGTTAACTTTTTCTTTTTACACTCATTATTCAGAAATTAGTGAGTGCTTTTGCCTGAAAAGTTGAGGCCATTACTACAGGGCCCAGAAGGGACCCACTTCCATGCCTATTGCTTATATCTTTACAAAACGTAAGCAGGATGGTTTAAAAAGACCACATTTATGAATACAGAGCCACAGTATGCTTTTTGCCTTCCAATTCACCCATCAAGCTGGTATTTCAGTACTTTCAGGAATAGTGCACTTTCCGATCCAGGGTGTTGTTCAAAGAGCGACGAGAAAACAAAAGTAGCACTTCACTGGCAAACACTATAAAGTGGCGGCAAAGTGTTTAGCCGTGAATAAATCAATCTGGACACCTTGTAACCACTCTGTCTTGCATTAGTTAGTTAGTTATTTTTCATATTTTGATTGTTTTATTTCTCTCCACCCCGAGGCTGCACTTGTAAATTGAAAAATGTCAGGAAAAGAGGTGTTTTCTTTTTGGATCCATTTCACTGGGGAGCAAATAAACGAAAAGAGGAAAGAAAAGGTAATACCTGTTTCTTGAAGTCTTGGGTTTCACTAAATGAGAAGGAGACAGAGAGGGAATAGGAGGAACAAAGTGGGGAGGGGGCAGGTGCCAGGCGCAGGAGAACTGGACACTGTCCTTGTCTTCCCTGGGCACGAAGGAAAAGACAGAGTCCTTTTCCTTCCCTGCCAGAAAGTGAAACCAGACAATAACAAGTGGGTAACTGTGAAACAAATGTGTTCATTTCTTTGGTAGAAGATTACTCACTAGTGAAAGAATGCTGTTCCAGGGAGAATTAGTACATGAAAAGAGTGACTGAGAGCTCGTCAAATACTTGCATGAGTAAAACATCTTCATGCCACAATATTAACACCAACGAGTGTAACTGTAAAACTACGTCCCAGACGGACGTCACCGACCCAGCTGTCATCGAGTGGAATACTGTGTGAGCCGAGGGGGCCCCTGGAGTGCCGGGGCCCCCCCCGCAATGCGTGGGTTGCGGGGGCCTTTCTTACGCCCCTGCATGTGTTATGGATCTGAAGATGGTAGCTCAAAAAGCAGGAGGCTTCTCTTATAGGTGGTCAAATCTTCTTAGTTCTGCTCTGTCGGTTGCACAGGCAGACACGTCTTACGTATATAGGTGTTATAGAGCACCTCACATGTACTATTGTATATGCATGTGCCCTGTGTTATGAGCAGAAAGAAATAGATACACCTTCTTGTACACACATTCACAGAGTATGCTGTTTGAAACACAGACATTCAAGTATTTGTATGTTTATTGTTATGTAGCATGTCACCAGTAAAAGCAGAGACGAACGCATGCATACCTTCACAAACTTGGTCAGACTTACAAATGTGATATGGTTAGGATTGCTGTTTTACATTTGGTAGGCCTAACATTCTGAACAGTTGATGAACAGTGAACCTTCAATAGCAAAGTGAGGTTTAAGACATCTTGTGGGAAAGATTAGTGATTAGGCTACTTTCTATGAGTCTCTGGAAAGGTACAGTCAAAGTTGGCCTCTTTCTGTACCTCTATTACGTCTTTCTCCACTTTGCTTGGTTCTTTTTGCACCTTTCGTCCTCTTTCTGTACCTCTCTTCCCTCTTTCTGCACTTCTCTTGCTTCTTTCAGCACCTTTCTTCCTCTTTCTGTATATGTTCTACCTAGGTAGGCATAGTGGGAAATTAGCATTTAAAAAACTATAGAATTTGACTGTAAAAACCACAGGTTTCAGGGACATTATAGTTAGGGATTAGCTTTTAAAAAACATTAGAAATTCACTGAAAAAAACAGAGGTTTCAGGGTCGTTATAGTTAGATATTGACATTAGAAAAACATAGAAATTCATTGAAAAAAACACAGGTTTTAGGGACGTTATAGTTAGGCTGACATTTCACTCTTAGAAAACCAGAGAAATTTGGCTGTTACAGTTAGCTGAGCTAACTATAACTCACACCCCCGCAATGCACTTCTGATGATGTCACATATTACATCACTCATGACATGGTCAATGACATCACTGATGACATCTCAAATGACATCACTGATGACATCATACACGTAATATCTGATGCACCCCCTCACACCCTGATATAACATTTGATACAACCATTCTAAAATACAGACTACCATTGTCAAAACCATAGACACACCAATACCAGGAAGGACATACCCACTCACTGATTCATAGGTCTACACACACATCGATTCACTAACCCATACAGTGACTCATACATGCAGTCACTCATCAATACAGCCATTGATATATTCACTCATACACCCATACAGACACACACACTGCAAAGAATCAATCACACTGCCATTTACTCACCTATACAGTTAGACACACATACCACCTCAGTTATTCACACAGATAGTAACACATACTTACTCTCTTCTACAATCACTGACACAAGCACACACTCATCCATACAGCCACTCCCACCATCACTTACTCTCACATCTAGTAACTTATATACTCCAACACTCAAGTATACTGCTTTCACGTATGTAGTTATTTACACATATATCACTGAGACATCCATTCACTCACCAACACAGCCATACACACACTCACTCCCATACAGCACCTCGCAGATACACTCATGAACCTATACACCCATTGAATCACCCACTAACACATCCATGAAGAGAGCCATACCCCCCCACCCCCACAGACAGTCAAACACCCATACAGGTACTGAGACAATAAATCATTAACCTATATAGACACTCATGTAGCTACTCACCAACTCATATTCTCTTTAGAGGTATTTCTCTATGAATTACATGTTTCTCAAGTTAGTTGTCCGTGATAAGTATTTCTTGGAAAGATAACTTTTTAATGATTAAGATACAATATTTCCACATCCCAAATCTGACACTTTCTTATGGCTGTGACAGCATTTCTGGAATACACTGATTTGATCTAGGGGTTGTTCTACTGAATTTTGACACTAACAATATTGTGGCATACTAATATTGAGGACAGAATGTCGAGAGACAAAACATGGAAAGGTAAGTGCATATTAGGAAGAAAATATTTATTATTCTTAATTCCACATCTACGTACTTTGAAGATATATGTACTCCGCAGGTACATATATGTGGAGTTAGGTATAGAAAATCTAGACTTAGCTGTCAATATTTTATTTTTAATATTCTGTCCCATCGATACTGTTGATTGTTGGCACACCAGCCAAAGGATGCAGGCATCTACCACCAGTTATGAAACAGATTACACTATGTTTTCCATAACATGTGGAAGTCTTACAAAAAAAAATATTTATAGATATATGTGTTTAAAATGCTTTAGGAACTTGATATGAATTTTAGAATTATCATTTAATTCATCAATAAGTATTCCTCATCTAACACATTACAAAGTCAGTGAAAGCATGGGAATAGGGGCTGAGAGAACAAGCAAGCATTATGTAGTCCACATAAGATGTTATACTTTGATCACAGCTGATGGTCCAGCTATTGACTGGAATATTACATTCCAGTGTCCCAGATTTGCTAAGTGCTTGCTTTGCCCTTGCATCACGCATGGTCACACAACAACAACACAAGGCCTTATGTGAGATTTACAATGCCACATTGGTTGTGTGGCATAGTAAATCTGGAGTAAGTCCAGGCATCATAAGTTGCTGTCTTGAATTACTCAGCCGTAGGAAGGCATTCCATGGATGGAGTATGGGTTTTTTCATGCATCATCCTATGGTTTTCGTCACATTCCAAGCTTTACTAACACTAGGAGTATGTCAAAATGCTACGCCTTCCCAGGTGAGGTGTAACAAGGAGAAATATGTTAATTTCTCCATTGTTTTTCCCTCTTTCTACATATTCTGGATTCTGCATCACAAACAGAAAGAGAAAAAAGCCCCAGTGGATTGTTTTTGTGAAGGAAGTTGTCCCTACCTGGGCAAAAACATTCCTGCATGCAACGCTGGAATCCTTGAATCATGGTGCAAAGGTGCCTGCATTGGCGCTCGGCAGTCATTAGTGCACCAGCGCATAGAGAGAGCAGTAATGTGGTATATCGTGGCACATTCATACCCTCTGGTGCTAACGCAGTCAGAGCAGGAAGTTGCCTTGCTACATTGCACTGTGTCAAATATTAGTAAATTTTCCCCTAATTCACAGACTGTTGGCCCAATCCCTAAACAGACTTTCTTAATCTGTAGGTAATATGTGAATCAAAAACATAGATTAAAGAACATTGATGGCAATCTAGAATTTTGGCATTCATGGAATTTGGAGCATTGCAATAATCTCCCACATTTAAACAAATATATTGATATACACCCTCATTGTAGTCCCTTTATTCATGCAAACAGGAGTTTATGATCAAGATGGGATTACTGACCTGGTTTTGATTGAAGACCAAGGCTGGCTGAAGTGGCAACATGTGACATTAGTTCCATTTTCATTTTTGTGCTTCAGATATTTGGATGCCTTAAAAAGTAAACTGTGTGTCTGCGCATATAACAGTGCACACGTGGGGAGAAGACTACCACAGTAAAACTCTATCAGCCTTTAGGAGTTTCATGGGTTTTTGGAAAAGTTAAGCCTCTTTTGGTGGTGGGCTGGGAAGCATTGGTGAAGAGGGCCATACTTCCATGCCATTGTACCCCTTTAGTCTATTACCACTTTAAGTCCCCCGAGATATTCTTCAGCGAGCTGGATGTGCAGCTTTGATAGCTGATCGGATGGCAAACAGTAGAAATAAGACTCACAGATATGCAAGTCTCTGAAAGGAAGGTAAAGGGTGCCTGAGTGGGTTAAAAACCCCTAGCACCAAATGAGTTGGAGAAAAACTGTCACAAGGAAATGCACGTCCCACCCATATGCCCCTTATATGACGTTTCACAGATGTAGTTTTAACAAAACCGCATAGATGTGGCCTGGGGTTTACAACAGAATATTGTCAGCAAAAGAAATGTATCACTCCAAAGCTCGATGGAAGTTGATAGACTGAAATGGCAAATGTAGCGGAAGTGACATCACACACCCTTTGACGATAATGACATCATATGAAGTGACATAATAGAACCTTTGGTCCTCAATCTTCCCAGAAAGTGACGTCACATGATGTTAAGCCTGGCTAGATGGCAAATACTATTGCTGACGTTCCATGATAATTTCATGGCTAATATTACATAACACAAAAAAGCCTATTATAGATCCTACCAATGTTTTAGTGCTGACTGATATGACTATAGAATATTACTACTTTCTAAGTGTCACATAAACAATTACATGCTTGTCTTAAGAGTATATAGTGTTACAAAACACAGAACAGCACTGGCAATCTAAATAATTTATAAGAGAAAATGTTTGATAAATGAAAGAGAGAGATAAGCTATTGTCTTAAAGTATTCCTATTGGTAATACATTTTGTTTAATGATCATTTGCAAGGCACTATAATTCATGCGAAGCACAAAGTTGAGGCGACATGGTTACAGGAGTGCATCATTTTCCAAAAATGTACAATAATGAAACATATTACACCTTGTTTAAACAAGTTTCCGTTTTTTCATCCTTTTTTTATTTGATCAGAAGAGTGCACATTGCGCTGTTGAGATAATGTATGTTACAAAAAGTAAAGCGCAATGTCACAGTCTCACTGAATGATGAAAGTAAACAGTGCTCATTAAGACAGTATTTACCTTCGTTTCTTGCTCTGGCAACTGGTACTCTCTGAAAGTAGACAAGCGTACTACTGCCCTGAATTGTAGCTAGTGAATGGAGTGAGGGAGCCTCCCAATCTCTTGAACAGAGAAATTGCGGGAGTTTTCACACACTGAGAAACGTTTTAAAAATTGTGGTCAAACAGTGCATGATATTTACTCCCCCTTACATTTGGGATGCATGATGATACAACGCGTTCTATTACAACCCGGTATGTTACATTGCGGTCCTGACAACGCAAGGAGTTATATTGACTTGCGCTGGAGGGTGCTGGACTTAGGGACAGTGTGAATTACTATTCCAACTCCAGTCTACGTACAGTAGGGAAGGTGTTGGAATAGTAATTTACACTATTCCTTAGTCTAGAGCGTCCTACAGTGCGTCAATATAACGACTTGCGTAGTCAAAACTGCGATGTAACATACCGTATTGTAATTGATGCGTGGTAAAGGATGTTTCCCTACATTTGTCATGAGGAGTTGGGAGTATTCTATCTAGGGGACCATATAAGAGCCCATCCTACCCTACTATGGCTGGCAATCGGGCACAAGGAGGAGGCGGCCCTAGCTAGAGACATCATATTGGATTGCCTCCCCTGTGATAATGGCCTTCGAATCCCCTGGTTTGCGTTTGTCAAATCTGAATACTCTAGAATTGATCTGCAGAGTGCCTTTGAGAAGCTGGATACCTGTAATGCCCTTAACAAAAGGCAGGTCTTACAAGCACTGTATAACTCTAAGTCAACATGGTACCTAAACAGCATGGCGGGACCGCACATTGTTATATCTACTGCTGAGTGACTGGGGTTATGGAATGTTTGTGTGTGGTGATGCTGTGGAATGTTGGGTAAGTCAGTCAGTCAGTTGGAGAATGGGCTGAGCAGCAGGAAGGCTGCTTCTGGTGGGGATCTTCATGACAGCTACCTAATAAACTTCCATCTTAATCTAAAATGGACTTCTGAATTTCATTCATCTACATTTTATGGTGATAGCATGGTGTAATTGATAGTCCTGCCGCCCTGAGCCCAACAAGTGATCTCAAGACCAGTCGGCCCCACCAGGGCGTGCTTGAACTATTTACACATGCCTTCGTATAGAGTCAGTTTGCTGTGAATTAGAATGACCAAAGGTGAGCTATCTCAAGCTATTTCAAGAAGTCAAAACATGGCAGCAGTTGGTTACACCTTCAAGTCTGAAATGTAGCTACGAGTTTCAGCGCATTTGGACACAAGCTAGATACTTTCCAGAAAGATTTTAACGGAAACAAGCGTTTTATAGCCAACTGCATTTTGGCATTGAACTAGAAGGTGCTGGTTAGCCAGATATGATTTTTTGGGGTGATAATGATGTTCCGCTAAGCGGTCTTCCACCGCGTGACCCCGCACTGTAAAAAATTCAAGGAATGGGACATTGACACCCACTCAGGTGATGTTTTAATTGTTACAAACTTCGGCTGTAATTTTAATCAGTTTCCGTGATCGAGTGTTGCGCCATGTTCATTTAAAAAAAATACAAATTAGAAGGCTCTCCCCACCTGAACTGTTTTTGCTTGTGCACCAGGTCTTCTTAACAGCTATACCGAGCCCAGACATCAGGAGCTCGTGGAGTGATGAGGAGCCCTGGCGCAGTGCAGCAAGTACGTGTCTGGAGCTACCCGGGGCACTCCTGGTGTACTTGCCGCTATCTTGTCAGTTGGTGGTGGTTCCAGATGCATGTTTCACTCCGAAATTATCTGTTGCTTCGACTCTGAGAAACACTCATCTGAAGCGTAGAAGCCATCATGATCACAGTGGTGGCATGGGGTCACAGCAGAGCTATGGAGATCCGGTGAGGGATGTGCTTCTGTGTTTAATGTCAATGGATTTTTATCTAGAATCGCTGCTGCTCTTATTTGGAGTAGGACTCACTCAACTACAAGGTTAGTGTCGGACTGCACCCTGGGAACCTTTGGAACCATAGCAACCCTCTAGACTTTAACTATACCAGCCACAGTTAATGTAACAGACTTCCATACTTCGAGTTTATTGGGTTATGGGTAAAGGAAGCAAAACAAAAAATGAAAACCTCTTGGACATTGTGCTTTAGTTTCGCGTATCCGTGTGTGGTAGGTGAAAAGATTGGCTTTTGTGTGCAAAGTGTGTTCATATTGACATTGAGGATTTTTAGCCCTATCTATCTTTTTAGGGTTCTCTGTAGCAGATGATTGACTATTCTCAGTGTTATGGTTGGTGTAGTGGCAGTGGATATGATTTTTCCTATTATTATTAGATTTGCCACAGTATAGGGGTTTGAGAGAACTGGCTATGCCTAGATTAAGTTGAGCATGTCAGAGGTATGAGATCCAGAGTTGATTTTGAGCATTACTGGAGACTAGTGTCAGATATATTCTGCATGGGTGTTTTTGTCTTCATTAAGGGTGTTTGTGTTTAAAGTTTTGTTCCACCCTTACTACAGGTAAGGGTGAAAGGCATTGTTTAAGCCAAATGACTTGCTAATGTAGTGTTGTTCCATCCTTATTATGGGTTAAGGTGAAGGCCAGTGTTTAAGCCAAATGACTTGCGATTGTAGTGTTGTTCCATCCTTGCTATGGGTTAGGGTGAAGAGCAGTGTTTAAGCCAAATGGCTTGCGATTGTAGTGTTGTTCCATCCTTACTATGGGTTAGGGTGAAGAGCAGTGTTTAAGCCAAATGACTTATGATCGAAGTGCTGTTCCATCCTTACTATGGGTTAGGGCGAAGGGCAGTGTTTAAGCCAAATGATGTGTGATTAGGGTGGTTTTCAACCCTTACTATGGGTTAGGGGTGAAGGGTAGTGTTTAAGCAAAGATGTTCCACCCTGCCTATGGCATAGTGGTGAAGGACAGTACTTAAGCCCAGGTGTTCCACGCTTCCCGCTGTTTTTTTCATTCGCTATGGGATGGTTCTCTATTACACTTCTAGTGGTTGGTTCCCTGCGTGCTGTCTTTTATGTCTACCTGGCCAGCTGGCAAGTTGGTGGCATTAGGGGTGAGAGAGCGCAATTTGAATGAAAAATATATCCGTACCATATTTACAGGCTTGTAATGTAAAGATTAGCACTGTAGCACGACGTTAGGACTCGTAACGTGAAATTAGAAGCTTGTAGCATGAAGTTAGCACATGTAACTTAAGTAATAAGAAATGTATTCGTATTTATTCTAGAATGTGCATTAGAATTAGAAAGGCCCGTATATATAGGTTGGGCTAATATAGAAATGTGAAAATGCTTAAGAACAGTAGAACGTGCCAAATGGAATTCATGTACGTATGTAATTATTAAACGGAGAAAGCGGTGCAATGTAAAGTGAAGAAATGTGCAGACTATATAGCACTGTGTAGGAACGAGAGTATAACGTTGTATTTTATGCAACAAGGATTCGATTATAATGAATAAGTTACTAATTCGATTATATATATGTGTGTTAAAAGTCATACTGAGTAGAAGAGTTGTAGGAATTTTAGAATAGTGTGATCATATGTGATTTTAACCTAACGGACCAAGGTGTCACAAGAGTGTAGTCCACTGCATATAATTTAGTGGCCTCACAGGAATAGGGGGATAGCTTTGATCTGTACGTGCGAGACAAGAGTCAAAGGTCTTGTTAAGTTAAAGTGACAATGCTGGACGAAGTTTATGGCTTAAGTGAGATAAGGGACGCTTGGAATTTGGGGTCTTGTTTAGAAGTGACTGTTCACAGGACCAAAAGAGGTTACAATCACATCTGTAATGAATAGAGCTCTGTTGAGGTGATAGACTTTGCTCTGAAAGTGTCAACTGGAATGTCATGAGGTTACCAGCACGATGACGAAGATGGCGCCTAAGAAGCAAGGTCAACTTAACAGACGACGCGAAGAGATGAAGCTATGGAAAAACCCAGAAGCGGGACTTCGTGAAATGTGTACGTGGTGGGCGTCTCAAAGGGGCGTTCCACCCATACTGTGATTTTGTATTTAGGGACAGCACCCCGGGGAGAAGAGGGGAAAAAAGAGAAGAAGAACGCAACAGAAGGAAGAGCAACAGAGTAGAAGGAGAGCAGTAGGCCGAGGACCCTTAGAGAGCGGATGGGTAGGCAGAAAGGGTACTGCTTCTCGACATAGGTTTCCATCAGAGATTGAGAGAGTTTGAACTTCTTTGGAAGTCAAAACTGCTGACACCTTTTTAGGAAAAGGACTTGCTAGTAGGGATGTCATCTAGCATAGAGTAGGGACAGATTTAACTTGTGTATTCTTTTTATGTAAATGACGCATCATATTCATTTTGTGTCTATGCTATTCAATTTGTTGATTCTAGAGTTGGTTTTAATCGTTTTCGTTTGTAGACTAAGATTCTTTAGGGAATTTATGTTCCTTTTAGTTCCTGTATACTTGTTGAATCTTATCTTGAGAGGATTGTATTTACAATTGACTTTAGTTTTATATTAAACTTTTAAACTTTACCAGTTGTAAGTGGTTTTTCAGAGTTGCGTCAGTCTATGGGGTTGATCTAACTTATGTGGGTTTGCCTTTTACTCAATGACAGTCAATAATCGATCCAAAATTGGATGAATGAGATAGGTATCTAGGTAATCAGAAAAGATATCAAAACCTCATTCCCCGCAGTTGGTAGCAGAGGATGGTTGGCTTCTTATGGCTGAGATACCCGCCACCCCCTCTCAACACAATCCCCAAAAGGAGGGAAACCGGAAACAGTTCTTAAAGTTTTTGGATGTGGGAGGGAGTGACCCTCCCGGCCGTATTTATTAAAACAAAAAATTAAAACATTAAACGTTTCATGTTATGTACAATTTCATTATCACATTGCGATGTTTGGCTAACCTTAACATATTCTCTAATACAGAGGTTCTCCTAGCCGAACTAGCATCCTACAAAAACATTCTCTAGAAACACTGAAATTGTACATCCTAACGTTTAAGGGCCAACGGCAAGGTCATAACCGGTGTCAAGATCCCTAACCAGACTTACCCCTCCCACTTGGGAGGGGCGACAGCACAGAGGCTTACCTCAAGTGCAACTACTAACAATTTCCCTTGACTTGACGGGGGCACTTAAGACTCGACGCCATTTAAAGGTCGTTCGAAGACTTGTGTGTGGTATCTAGAAGGTATCTTGGACCTCCCCCCACCCCACACAACTTACCGCATCTGCCGTCGCAGATGACACTGGCCCCGGGAAATTCCCCCAGGAGGGGGCTGTAACCCCTCCTACAAAGGAAGGGGCCTTGACCGCCTTTCCTTTACTTCCGGCGACCCGCCCTTAGACGGGACCGCCTCCCCATTGAGGGGCCAATGGCCACCTCTCCCGAGCGCTCCCATCCGTGTTGGGTGACGCCCACTCATAGGGATCTACCAATTAGTGCTCACCGATCATGACCTTACCGCCTACCAAAAAATAAATACGACAATTCTTACTCAAACCTAAGAAAACATTGGTCGCTACGACCGAAAGAACATGCTTAAAATGCAACACTACATCAAATCATTTTAATCGTAACAACTTACACAATATTCACCATACTTTATTATGAACAACAACAAACTGATGCTTTCACAGCCTGTAAACGAAACGAAAAACATACTTATAAAATTCACTTTATTGCACAACGACTTGCTGTCCTCAGGGGCTGGTGGGTGGGTCAAAATTGGCTCTTCGTTCTGTCCCGAGCTCACGGGTAGCGAGGAGGTGCAGCTTCGGAGCACAAGAACAAGAGGACGTCTTCTGGTCTTGCGTCTCTTTTTATCCGTCTTCAGGGCGGGCGAGAACCCGCCCCTGCCTGCCCCTAGGGCGGGGCTGGCTACGTCGGTGTCTAGGCCAGCCCACTCTAGGGCGGGAAAAGGCGCGCCCCGGCTACGCCGCTTCGGGCATACCAGCCGAGACGCGCCTCCCGCCCAAAAATGGCTTCCCGGGGGGATCGAGGCACTCCGCCATACGTTCGGGGGGACCGAGTGGTCGCCCCTTTCCATATGGCTGAGATACCCGCCACCCCCTCTCAACACAATCCCCAAAAGGAGGGAAACCGGAAACAGTTCTTAAAGTTTTTGGATGTGGGAGGGAGTGACCCTCCCGGCCGTATTTATTAAAACAAAAAATTAAAACATTAAACGTTTCATGTTATGTACAATTTCATTATCACATTGCGATGTTTGGCTAACCTTAACATATTCTCTAATACAGAGGTTCTCCTAGCCGAACTAGCATCCTACAAAAACATTCTCTAGAAACACTGAAATTGTACATCCTAACGTTTAAGGGCCAACGGCAAGGTCATAACCGGTGTCAAGATCCCTAACCAGACTTACCCCTCCCACTTGGGAGGGGCGACAGCACAGAGGCTTACCTCAAGTGCAACTACTAACAATTTCCCTTGACTTGACGGGGGCACTTAAGACTCGACGCCATTTAAAGGTCGTTCGAAGACTTGTGTGTGGTATCTAGAAGGTATCGTGGACCTCCCCCCACCCCACACAACTTACCGCATCTGCCGTCGCAGATGACACTGGCCCCGGGAAATTCCCCCAGGAGGGGGCTGTAACCCCTCCTACAAAGGAAGGGGCCTTGACCGCCTTTCCTTTACTTCCGGCGACCCGCCCTTAGACGGGACCGCCTCCCCATTGAGGGGCCAATGGCCACCTCTCCCGAGCGCTCCCATCCGTGTTGGGTGACGCCCACTCATAGGGATCTACCAATTAGTGCTCACCGATCATGACCTTACCGCCACAGGTCCGGATAGTTGACCGGCTATCCGGACCCCCCACAAAACTCCTACCTAAAGGTCATGTTTTAACGATTTTAACCAAGCTAAGAAGTCACCTATGAGTAACTCATTCCCCACCCTCGACAAATGCACACCATCCCCCAGATACATACTGTCATCATTAATACTACTATGCGAGATCGAATGCAATGTCTTGGAACGGAACAACCTACTCACTTTGTTATTCAATTTTCTAACAGAATGATTCAAAGCAGGGATCGAGATAGCCCCCCGCCACACTTTTCGTGGGATCATATGAGACCACGCAATTATGCACCCCGGAACTCTCCTCGCTAACCAACTTACCGTGGAAAGCATAGCCTCCAGGAGAAGTCGTCTACCGGTGGTGACCAAATCATTGCCCCCCAAATGCACTATGACTATGGACGGCGGTGACCTCATCCGCTCTAACAAACCCTCAAAAAATTCCTGAAACTGGTCAATACAGAGACCGCCTCTTCCGTAGAAGGACACTCTGCACCCGTATTCCCCAGGTACGTGAATCATGTCACCTGCTTTGAATACGTCTGCGGCCCGTCTCACGTATGAGTGGCCCACGACCCACACCTCCTTCCTCTCAGCCGGTGACGTGCGACCGCTGGCCTGGTGTTGGGTCGACTGCACAGTTCGCCCTGCCGCGTAGGCTTGCGCAACTGAAAACAAACAAAAGACAAGAAGCGTGAGTACATGATTACAGCTTCACAACATGTGCAATCGCACGTACCTCTTATAACAATTGGAGGACCAGCGCCCCACACGTTTCACTTGTTCTACATTAAGACCCCTGGCTGCAGCTTCAGTGGCAGCCCCTATTCGAAAGGAATGGGTCCCAAATTCGCCCGGGTCCAAGCCCGCTGCGGCAATGGCCATTGCAAGCACCCGCTGAAACTGAAACCTCGTCAGCGGGGTGGCGTCTGCATGCCTCAACAATGTCCCCCCCCATGATGCCACCCTTCGTGCTAGGTAATCTTCTAAGCACTGTACCGGACACATGGATGACTCGGGGTTCCTGCGAATGATCGTGCAGTCCCCTCTCCCATCTTGGTCGGTCTTGGACCTGAGAAAGGAGACAATCATCGCATCACCCCTGATCTGAACATGTTCCCTGCACAAGCCCCCCGACACATCCTGTTTGTTCCTTGCAACTAGCTCACTAACTCTCATAGCCCCGTGAAATGCCAGCGTAAATGCAGTCCGGAACAAACAGGTCTCGAAAGGGGACGAGCATGTGTTAGGGAGTGTGGCCAGTAACTGGGACAACCTGTCTAAACCTATCGGTCGTCTTACGTCTACTCTGCGACCCTCTAGGCGTTGCCACCCACGCAGCGCTTTCTGTACTGTAAAAGACGCTGTTGGGTCCAGGATGCCATGGGCCCTGGCAACAAAAGAAATGGCGGCACGATGCCTTTGGGCCGTAGCCACCGATTTCCCAGCCCTACGTAAGGACATCAGAAAAAGTACAACCCACTCTTCCTGACCCCAGAGTCCCTCTCTCTCTGCCCCCAAAAAGGCTAAATAGGCCTGGAACGCCCCTTCATATGCCTTCCTTGTCCTGGGTGCTAGACTCTCTCCCACGAGGTGACGAAGTTCGGGGCACCGAGAGACCAGAGAGCTTCGGGGAAGGGTGCCGGCTCCGGGTCCGCTGACGGAAGGAAACCCGAGAAAGCCTGCATGTGAAAACGAGACAGTGCATCAGCAGCCTGATTCATCACCCCTGGGACATGTTTTGCTCTGAATACCACGTTCAGTTGCATACACAGTAGGACAATTTCTTTGAGCAGCCTCAAAATCAATTTACAATGGGCTGCCTGACAATTGATGCATTCTACTACGGTCATATTGTCGGACCAGAACACGACCGAATGATCTCTGAACCCTTCTGGCCAGGTTCTCAGGGCCACCAGAATGGGAAATAGTTCAAGGAAAGCAATATTACTCGTTAGCCCCTTCTCGTGCCACCATAGGGGCCACCTTTGAGCAGACCACTTTGTGCCGAAGATGGCGCCAAAGCCTATGCTTCCTGCTGAATCTGTCCATAGCCCAAGCTCTTCTGAGGACACGGCTGGCTTGTTCCAGACGACTCGGCCATTGAAGTCCGCCAAAAATGCTAACCAAATCCGCATGTCCTGGCGGACCTCAGCCGATAACCTCGTGCGATGATGACCCTCCTTTAGGCCAACCATCGCTTGGGCAATTGAGCGGGAAAAAGGGCGAGCCATTGGGATCACCCTCAAGGCAAAGTTCAACTTTCCCACTAATTGTTGCAACTGATGCAGTGTAACCTTAGATGCATTCAAACATACTTGGAGGGCTGCCCTGAATTTTAACACTTTGCTAGCTGGTAAACGGAAACACCCCTCCCTTGAGTCCAACTCGATCCCCAAAAACTCGAGGCAAGTCGTGGGACCCATAGTTTTACCCAGTGCCAATGGCACGCCAAAATGACCCATCAACACACAGAATTCAGCTAAGGCCTGAGCACATTCGGGTTTTCCGGCGGGACCAAGGAACAAAAAGTCGTCAAGGTAGTGCATTACATTTCGGAAACCCGTTTTCTTCGTGAACACCCATTGCAGGAAAGTACTGAATTGCTCAAAATAAGCACATGATATAGAGCATCCCATTGGCATACACTTATCCATGTAAAATGACCCCTGGAACCCGAATCCCAAAAGACGCTGATCGTCTGGGTGTACCGGGAGCAACCGGAACGCTGACTCGATATCTGATTTCGCCATCAACGTCCCGGGCCCCAGGCGATTCAAGATGGCTACTGCCTCATCAAACGATGCGTATCGCACCGAACAAACTTCTGGATCAATTGCGTCGTTCACCGAAAGGCCGTGTGGAGCAGACCAATTATGGATCAAACGAAACTCACCTGGGTCCTTCTTGGGGACCACCCCTAACGGAGAACAAACAAAATCCGGTACCGGGAGTACACTAAACGGGCCAGCGACCCGTCCCCGGCTAACCTCTTTCTGAATTTTTTCTTGCACCACAGATGTATGTTGTAAAACAGAAAGTTGATTTTTGCAAATCCCTACACCCTGAAAGTCCCCTACCGGGATGCGGAAACCATGTGAAAAACCGTTCCGCAGCACCCCAGCAGAAGTACGATCCGGGTATTCACTGAGCCAGGGGATCATTGCCAAGGTATCAATCGGGGTTGGTAAAGGCGCCCCTCGGACTAGTTTAGACCTGTTTGGCGCCTCCCTTACCCCCATTCTCACCCGTTCTGGCTCTGCACGATGACTCAGGATGGGACGACCCACACGTACTACACTCATGTTTGAATTTACACGATCCCGGAGGTCTGGTACATTTCCCTTTGTTGAAATTAAAGCAGAAACCCTTCCTCCCTGTATTGCCTGCGGGCCTCGACTGATCGTCGGTGCTCGTACTTGGTCGAAAGGGCGTCCCCACATTTTGGCGGGAGTAGTCTACAACATTGCTCCCAACCAATGGCATCTTTAACATTCCTGATTCTTTCATCTTATCCCAAGTTACCGAATCGTAACAATCCCAAGTCAAACCCTTGTTATGTTCCTTTTCTTTCCTGAACAGATTGTCATAACAAAACCAATGGTTACCTTGATACGCTGTCGAGTAACCCATAATTCGTGATTGATAAATGGGAAATTCAGAAAGCAACTCGGGCCTACGTTCCCCCAAAATCGATGTAAAAATACCCCACGCATTGCCCCAGTTGCCAATATTCTCATTTACCTTAAAGGCGGCCATTTTTGCGCGCCAAACACTCGGATGCATTAGGTCCTTCTGACTTTTAACATGCTCCACCTCATAATGATCAACAAGCAAGGAGAAAATATTCACGTACTCCCCAGCCCAGATCTTTTCTTTTATAGCTAAAGGCACATGTTGTCCCAATCTCTCTCTACGAGAGGGTGCTGACTCGTCCCTTGCAATCGGCAATGGCCGCTTACCTGCACCGGACGCAGCTTCGGCCGCTTGCGGCTTGTCTATTCCCGCCAACGGCGCAGTCACTTTAGCTGCATCTCTCTTCTCACGAAGCCCTTTTATCAGCGCCTGTGCCTCGGCAGCCGTGGCGCCATCACTACTATCCCCCAACCAAGCTGCTAGCTGTGCTGCCAGCTCGGGGGGCATGTCTTCTTTGGATGTCGGGGTGACGACAACGGGGATTGGATTCCCCTCCATTGGTACTGGGGTCGGCGCCTCGAGCGGTACAGAGGGGACCGGGACGTCTCCACCGGCTGGAACCCTTCTCGGCCTCTTAGGTCTCCCTCCAGCCGGCGCAGGGCCCGAACCCTCCTCCCCGTTCCGTTTCGCCAACCGTTTCTTTATGTCGGACATCTCTTTGCAAAGGGCCCGCACCATCTGGTCGGTCGTCATTCTCTTTGCGACTTTCTTTGGCATTTCTCCGATGAAGTATCTAGAAGACAAAGAAAAAGATCAAAAACGCTCAAAATTGGCTCTTCGTTCTGTCCCGAGCTCACGGGTAGCGAGGAGGTGCAGCTTCGGAGCACAAGAACAAGAGGACGTCTTCTGGTCTTGCGTCTCTTTTTATCCGTCTTCAGGGCGGGCGAGAACCCGCCCCTGCCTGCCCCTAGGGCGGGGCTGGCTACGTCGGTGTCTAGGCCAGCCCACTCTAGGGCGGGAAAAGGCGCGCCCCGGCTACGCCGCTTCGGGCATACCAGCCGAGACGCGCCTCCCGCCCAAAAATGGCTTCCCGGGGGGATCGAGGCACTCCGCCATACGTTCGGGGGGACCGAGTGGTCGCCCCTTTCCATGAGGAAGGCAACCTAGGTCAGGTCTAGATTACCCCAAGGTCCCTAGTCATCGACGACCAGAAGAAGAATCCCTGCTGAAGAAGGTGCTGACGGTGCGAGAGAGAAAAGCAGCAGAATCGGTCGAGAGTGAGTATAAGGGTCATGCGTTGCCAGATTGCGGTGTTTTGTGTTGTACCTGTGTTGTAATGTCAAGCGGAGTTGAATGCCTGTAGTGTGATTGAGGGAAGGTTGTGAGCGCGCGCAACCGGATAAAATCTTAAGTCCAGAGAAGGGCTTAAGTGGTTCGGGTGTATCGAACACCCAGAGTAATTGTCTACCATTGTAAAGGGGGTCATGAGGTACCATTGATCGCCCGCAGGACCGTGATAGGGGGAATGTCTGAGTGAGTGTATGAGTAACGGACGCTGGTCGGACGTTTACTGTGTGTAAGAAACCTATCAGATAAGGCGAGCGTCTGAACGTGAGAGGAAAGACGTCTCGTCAGTTGAGGTGACAATTACAGTTAGACTGTGGACGTACAGTCAAGAAAAGTGATCGCTTGGTCGGAGTAGTCATTTTTCGGTGTATGAATGAAACGCATGCAAGACCGCGAGACGAGCTGAGAAAGGAGGGGAACTGCTGCAGAGGGGACGAGTGACGTCAGCGTAGAGCCGCGCTGGGATTGGCTGGTTAGCGTAGAGTCGCGCTGGGATAGGCTGGTCAGCGAGAGCCGCGCAGGGATTGGTTGTTTGTCATCGGGAAGTAAATAAGGAAGAGAAATAAGGAAAAATCGTAGATTTTTGAAAATGAAGTGTTTTAAGCGTTTAAGGGCGATCTTTAAGAGAGATAGTGGAAGCTCGTATGCAGGGGAAGAAGCCCCACCAGAAGGCACACCAGCTTATTATATGGCTGTGAATGTAGGGTTACACTCAATACTATGGATCTCCGAGTGGAGTAAGCTAACAGAAGGAAATGAGGAACTGACGTTCCCGAGATACGGGACGTTTAGGTTAGAAGCATTGAATCAACTGAAAGCGGTAATGCTAGCAACGAGACCTCTACCGAGGCCAACACAGTTCGAAGTCCTCAGTGCATGGTTCAGGGCGGCACACGACAAGAGCTTGAATAGACGCCAAGAAAGAGTGAGACGATCGGTAAAAGCAGTGCAGGATGCTAAATGGGATGATGAAGCTAAAAAGTGGAGGGTGCAAAAAATAGAAGCAGACAAACTGTACCCAATGCTAGAGGCTACGGGAGGGAAAAAGCCTCTAGAAGAAGATGAGGACAGCGAGACGGACGATGGTCTAATAGAGAGGCTGTTAATGGACAGACCACCTCCGTACAATAGAGAAGCCGAAAGTCCCGAACTACAGCAAGGGGACGGGGCTAGGTGGGGGGAATATAAACCGCTCCCAGTAACAGAGTGGGATCCCAAGAAAGGTGAGGAAGTCTCTCAATCTAGTCCCGTACAGAGAGTAGTAGGAAGATTCGTGGTCCAGAAGGTGCCAGAAACGGAGTGCGCAAGGTCGTATCAACTGCCAGATGCTCTACAAGTACCTGTTACCATAGGTCCTATAGTGTCAATCTACAACCCGGAGGGAGCCCAGCAGGAGGAACAGGCACGGTGGGACAGGGAAAGGGCAGAGATGGAAAGTAGGAATAATACGATCAATTCCCAAAGGCAGTTGCTAGGACCAAGGAATCGGAGTACCCCATTGGGTCCAGTAACGGATCCCTGGATAGAACAGGGGGGTCAGAGAGGACAGATGGATCTGAGGGGACCGAAACCAAAATCCTTTAAGGAGTTAAGAGAGTACTTGAAAGAATGGGATGCTGCCGTAGAAACTCAGAATAAAAGAATAGAAACCGAAACAGAATGGAGAGATCAAGATAACAGGATCCTCTCTCACTGCGGAGCTGACGAAAGCAGCCCGGAGTGGGAGGGAGGGAGTCAAGGAAGCAAAGGAGATACTTGCCATACCATCGGTGGCAATAGACAATTGTGTGAAGACAAGAGTACAGGATGTGGGGGGATGCCTCGCCCCATCCTTAGTGAGGGAGAACGAAAGACACAGGAGTACCGAAATAGTTTCAGGTGCACTCACCATGCCCCGGACGAAAATGTGCGACATTGGAGTCACGAGGGTATGGAGAGTCGCGAAGGGTCTCGCCATGCATCCGGTGATCACGGACGGGATCGCGGGAACATGGAGGGCCGTGAAGGACCTTTCCGTTTATTGAGTGACACCAGACAGCAAGGGAATAGCAGTGATTTAGAACAGAACGGAGGATCCTATCTTGCATCTAGAGAGGCCGAGCCAAAAAGACAGAATGCAGTGATGGGGAATAGAACATTGTTCCACCATACCCCTAGGGAAGATGGAAAAGCTTGGGACCTAGAGAGGTGGGAACAAAGAGAAGCAAGGAGGACTCTTTATAACTCACCTGTGCCCAGACGTAGGACTCGTAGTGGGGGTGAGAGGGATGTAAACGAACCACCTAGGAGTGAGGTACTGAGAGCTGAGATAAAAGCAAAACGGCTCGATGTAATGAATTTGAAGTCAGATTTGGATGAAATAATAGACAGCACATTGCCAATGGAAAGGATCGATCTGTATGAACAGGATGAAATACTGTTTATATCTAAGGATGTTACTCGGAAAGCGAGGTCAGTTCATGAAAAATTATCTGAGTTGGCAGACAGGTATATGATAGACTTATCACGAACTAAAGCTTTACAGGGTAACCATAGGTTAAACTGCACGGATCAGGATCTAGATGAGCGTAGGACGATTGGGCTGAAAGTACACATAAAGGAACGGATCTTGAGTATCAGATTGTGAAGGAATTTGGATAAATGGGAGGAAAGATGGCCCAAGAGGGGATCCGTCAGAAGGAGTACACTTGCGGGGTCCCCGGAGGGAGGGCTAATGCGAATGGAAGCTTTCCCTTTGCGAGAGTCGCGAACGGAAACTACGTGCATGTGCCCTGGAGTAAGGGGGATCTAGCGGCATTTACCAATTCTTTCCCAAAGTTAAGGGAGAATCCCGTCGAGTGGTACAAACAGGTAGAGAGGTTTGTGAAGATCTCTAAGGTGCTGTGGGTCGACTTGAACACCCTGTTTGACATTGTAGTACCTGGAGATTTGTGGACGGCATGTAAGCTTAGTGTCGAATGGCCCATTTGTGAACCCGAAAGGGATGCCCGGACGAATGGTCCATCAGAGAGAGTCATGGAGAAGTACGAGAGGGTAATTGCATGGTTAAAAGAGAAGGTGCCGTTGCAGGACATAGACTGGGTTAAGATAGATCGGACAACTCAGGAACCTAAAGAGACCGTTCACGAGTTCTATGAGAGATTGCTGAAAGCATTCAAACAGTACAGTGGATTGGACGTGATGGATCCTAAAGACATAGGACAGTTCGTGTCGAAGTTCGTCCTAGGATTGAGATCAGACATAAGCTTAATGATTCAACAGCATTTGATTTGTTGGCAAAACAAACCTTTAGATGAGATCCTGAGGTATGCGAGGTACTGTAGCGATGAAATAGATTCGAAAGCAAAGAAACTTAAGGAGAAGCTGATGTTGGTGCAGATGCAGTCAGCTGGAAAGGGTGGACAGCGACAGCAAGGAACAGGAACCCTAGGGAAGAAACAGAATAATCAAAGCAGAGATGAGGAGGAAAAACCGAGACCTAGGGTAGATATCGCGACACTGAAAAAGACAACGAGGTGTCATCAGTGTAACGAGGTGGGACATTGGAGACGTAAGTGTCCCTATAATGTCGAGACGGGGGAAATAGAACAGGAGGAGGATGAGGTTCAGAACAACCTGGTAAAGGGAACAGCGGTTCCGAAGGGAAAGTTTATCAAAGGGGGGACTCAGACTCCTCGAGCTCAGTTCCCTCAACCGCCTCGCATTGCAAATGGAGGAAAAACCTATAGACAACTGCCACTGTTCGTAGGAGGAGAAGAATGCTACTACGTTGATCCCCTTACGGGACAACGAGTGAATAGAGAAGAAGACTGTACTCTAGGAGCAGCCCTGGAGGTAGACCAGAGAGGACCATACGTGGAGGCTGAGGTGGCTGGATGTCCTACGACCTTTTTGGTGGATACGGGGGCCACTCGATCCACTTTGAGATCGGCGGTAGTCCCAGGTCTGCCAATGTCGGGAGAGACGATTCAGGTGGTAGGAGTCGCAAATAGGAGAATGACGAATCCTCTGACAGAACCAGTGTCAGTGAAGATAGGGAAGTACAGTGATGAACATCAGTTTGTGATTTGTGATTCTAGCCCTGTGTGTCTGCTAGGAAGAGATTTGTTGTGTAAATTAAATTGCACAATATATTGCACACCTGATGGAGTAGAAGTGCAGACTAACGATGATGATGCCGGTTTTAAGGTTGTAAACTCACAGGGATGCGTGGAACTATACCCTACCCTAACGGTTGAGGAGCTTCCACAGGACTTGAAGGAGACAGTGTCAGCTGAGGTGTGGGATTTTACTGGAGAGGAAATAGGACTGATCAAAGGGGTAGAACCGGTAAAGATCTGGTAAAACCCAATGCCGAGTATCCAAGAACACCACAATATAAGTTGACACCGGAGACGATTGCAGGAATAAAGCCTGTGATCGAATTCATGGTTAAACAGGGAATACTGAAGGAGATCGTGGGAAGTCCATGTAACTCCCCGATTATGGGTTTGCAGAAGCCTAGTGGGAAATACAGAATAGTGCAGGACCTTCGAAAGATTAATAATATCGTTGTTTCATGTTGTCCAGTGGTACCGAATCCATCAGTGATATTGTTTCAGATACCGTTCCAAGCTGAATGGTTCACAGTGATAGACTTGTGCCAGGCTTTCTTTTCGATCCCTTTAGATGAGGAAAGCCAGTATCTGTTCGCTTTTAAGCTGGAAAATCGCGTTTTAACATGGTGTCGTATTCCCCAGGGGTATACAGAAAGCCCATCGATTTTTAACCAGCTGCTGAAGAAAAATCTTGAAAGTCTAGTACTGCCCATGAACTCGGTTCTGGTCCAGTACATAGACGACCTACTTGTGGCGTCAGAAACTGAGGAAGCTTGCAAAGTAGACACCATTACTTTACTAAATCACTTGGCCGAGAACGGACACAAGGTGTCTCCAAGTAAATTGCAGTATTGTCTGACCGAAGTGCAATACTTGGGCCATAGGATTGAAAAGGGAAAACGGAAGGTGTCTCCAGACAGAATAGAGGCAATCATGAAAATGAACGCGCCTAAAACACAAAGAGAAGTCAGGATGTTTCTAGGCATGGTTGGTTATTGTCGGCAGTGGATAGCCAACTTTTCACTGAAGGCAAAACCTTTACAAAAACTGACGCACAAGGGGGTGAGTGATCCGGTACCATGGGACAAAGATTGTTTGATGGCATTTTTGCAGCTGAGGGAGGACTTGTGTCGTGCCCCAGCTTTGGGAATGCCTGATTACGAAAAACCATTCTTGCTTTACTGCTGTGAAAGGGAAGGTTGTGCTTTAGCAGTTTTGGCCCAGATACACGGAAATGCCCGTAGACCAGTCGCATATTTTTCGGCTACCTTAGATCCAGTAGCCGCAGCGTTGCCCGGATGTCTCAAATCCGTTGGTGCAACGGGTGTCAGCATTGAAAGGTGTGAAAATGTGGTGATGGGACATCAGTTAGTGGTGTACGTGCCGCATTCTGTGGAATTGTTAATGACTAGGACCAAGACTCAGCATTTGACGAATAGCAGGCTCACACGCTATGAGCAAGTCATATTGGCTGCTGAGAATGTGACCCTAAAAAGATGCTCTGTCTTGAATCCTGCTACTTTGATGCCACTTCCAAATGATATTGATGATGAAATCTGTACAGATCATGACTGCCTTGATGTGACTGAACTATGCACCAAACCAAGACCAGATATCGTAGATGAGCCATTGACTGACCCTGATGAAATATTCTTTGTTGATGGTTCATGCGTAAGAGACGATATCGGTCAGCTGAGAGCAGCATATGCAGTTTGTACTATCACCGGAGTGGTGGATAGCCGCCTGCCTGGAAGGAGTACACTCCGCTCAGGTAGCTGAAATCATTGCTTTGACCCGTGCCTGTTTGGCAGGCAACAAAATTCGAGTCACCATATACACCGATAGCCAGTATGGTTTTGGGGTAGTTCACGACTATGGGCAGTTGTGGTCTCAAAGAGGTTACATGACCTCCTCGGGTTCTCCTATTAGGAATGGAGAATTCATGAGATTATTGTTAGAAGCATTACAAGGTCCAGAAGCTATAGCGGTTGTTAAATGCGCCGTGCACACAAAGAATACAGATTTTGTGTCGCAAGGTAACCGATATGCAGATGAAGTTGCACGTTACTGTGTGGAACAGGGGTATTCTCACACCAAGGTAGAAGTGGGGGGAATACAAGAAAGAACTGATTTGACTATGCTGTTAGACATTGTAGATACGTGGGATGAATTGAAGTGTGTCCAGGAAAATGCACCTGATTTTGAGAAAAAGGCATGGGAAACAGCTGGTTGTACCAAAAGTGAGATGAATTTTTGGATTTCTGCAGAGCAGTTTTACCAAACGAACTTGTTAGTCCAATGGCAAGGAGATTGCATGGACCAGCACACATAGGTAGAGATGCCATGGTGAGAGTATTCAGACAAACGTGGTACAATCCGAAGTTCAGAGTAGCGGCAGAAGCAGTATGTCAGCGTTGTACTATCTGTCAGCAACTAAACGTAGGAAAAAGAACACCAGTCACATTGAGTCACATAGGGAGGTCTGGGGGGCCTTTCAATAGAATGCAGCTGGATTTCATTGAAATGCCCAAGTGCAATCGACTCAGATACGTCTTAGTGATTGTCTGTATATTTTCCAGATGGGTTGAAGCTTACCCTACACGTAGGTGCGATACACTTACAGTAGCAAAATTGTTGCTTAGAGAGTTGATACCGAGGTTTGGGGTGCCAGCCTCTTTGAAATCGGACAGAGGAACTCATTTCAACAGCGAAATAGTGAAGATGCTATGTTCAGCCTTAAGTATCGACCAGAAGCTCCACTGTAGTTATCGACCAGAAGCTTCGGGGATTGTAGAACAAATCAACAGCACAATAAAATCCAGACTCGCCAAAGTTTGTTCATCGACATCCCTGAGTTGGCCTGATGCACTTCCATTGGTCCTTATGAGCATACGTAGCACACCAGATAGAAGGACAGGTCTCTCTCCACACGAGGTGCTAATGGGGAGAGCTATGAGACTGCCATCGGTTCCGACTGCAGCATTGTTGAACATCACAGACAATTTGATCTTGGACTACTGCAAGGGACTATCTGATGCCATTCATTCTGTGTCCCTCCAGGTCCAGGCTGCAGAGGTTCCATCAGCACAAGACTTGTGCCATGACCTGTGTCCGGGGGACTGGGTCCTGGTGAAGAAGCATGTCAGGAAGAACTGTCTAGATGTGCGTTGGCGTGGACCATTCCAAGTCATACTAGTTACGAACACTGCAGTAAAGTGTGGAGGCTTGCCCAACTGGATACACGCCTCACACACCCGAAGAGTTCCAGCACCTCTGGAAGAAACAGCTCCTCTCTCGGATGAAAATCCAGCGGAAAGCGGAGAAGCCACAGAGAGGGAAAGTCAAGCTGTAGAGGTGATCGAAGAGGCTGAGCCTGTGTCGGAACAGGCTGATGACGGTCAGGACACCAGTGAGACCGAAGTTGCCTCAGAAGAAGAAAATAGCTGGGAGTTCGAGTCAGATACCGAACAAGCTGTAAATGATCAAGAGACGAGTCCAAGAACAAGGAGCAGGAGGACAAGGAATGGAGAAGCTAGTTGGCCGGAAAGAAGGAGAAGGTCAACCTTGAGAGCAAATCCAGAGAAAACCCTTGTCCCGATCCCTGAAGATTCAGATCTAGACGAAGAAGTTACGGACTCAGGCTCTGAGAGTCCGAGAAGATCAAGAAGGGTACGTGTGCCCTGCAGAAGATACGCCACCCCAGAATGGACTTATCTAGCAGATATCCTGGAGACAGAGATCTGGGAGAGTGAGAGGCGTGCAGAGGACCAATCTCGATCAAATTGTGACAGTGGAGATATGGATGTTGACTCCTGGAACCGAGTCTGAGGAGTTACGGATCTTTACGAGAATTGTTGTAGATGCATAAAGACTTTTGTAATTAAGAGATAAAGAAGAAGATAACCTAGCGCCGAGTGGAAAGAAGAATCAAATTAGGGATTACATTTAGAGGACGGAGAAGGGTTAGGGTTGTCTGTTGCTGAAGATAAAAAGACATTGTTGTGAAAAAGAGACTTTTGTTGAGTGTTTTTACAGACTGAGAAATCAAATAAAGCAAGTAAAGATCTGAAAAAGAAAACTTTTCCTCGAAAAGGAAAGAGCTACATTGTTTGATAACATGGAGAATGGCAACCCAAACCGAAAAGCCAAATGCATAATAGGTACACTAATAGCAGTAGTAATTTTTCTCATTATTACAGTAGTTACCATATCATACATAGTGGGACATACAAGCGTAAAGGAGACAACAGATGTAAAGCCTGTAACGACTTTGAAACCTGCTCTTGTTGGGAAGAAGGAGGAGAGCAATGTAATTCGTGAAAAGGTGTTACTGGCAGATGAAGCTCGTAGATTACACGTAGACGAGTCACAGGGAAATTTTAGATCAAATGCATATGCCAAGTTATTATATGAGTATATTGATGCCATGGAGGCCAAAGATTGTTATGTTTGCATGCAATTGCCGGCTTCCGTAGATGAAGGCATCAGATATCATCATCTCCCACTGACAAATGGGATAACATGTAGTTTATTGCTCAGTATATTTTATGGTAGAGAAGGGTTTGAGTACTACTTTTCAAATTATGATTTGGTACTGCCTGAAGTCCCGAATTATAAGCAAATGAATAAGTGGGACTATCACAAAAAGGAAGATAGATTAGCAAAATTCTTTCTTCCTTGGGATACATTAGATACTTCATATGCACGCCGAAACAATCTGACTTGCAAAGTGTCAGAGGTTGAGAAGAAATTTATTGGACAGGTAGATGACAGGTACAGGAGGCAGAAGATTCTAAAAATGTCAGGACAGTGGAAAACTGATTGGACCGAAGAGGAAAAAGCACACAAAAAGAAGGGTAGTAATGGTCCAATAGCTTTGGATAGAACGCAGAAAGGAAAGTTATGTTTAACTCGAAGCAAGACATACTATGAGAGTGTATTTGTAGGTGAAGTTAATTGCGAACATGCTTTTCGGTTAGAGTATTATACGAAAGATTTCATGAAGGGGATGCAAGCGATTCCTAATGTATATTTTGTATGTGGAAGAAATGCCTATGTAAAATTGCCTGACAATTGGTATGGTTCGTGTTATTTGGCAATTGTCTTCCCCAAAATATATTATGCAAAGGATTTAGAGATCATAGAAGGAAAGGCTTCGACAAGAGCGAAAAGGGAAGTAGGAGATGCTGAAGTAGTTGGAGACATATTTGGAGCAATGTTGCCTCTTTTAGGTTTAATACTTAATGATGTTAAGATCAGGAGACTAGCTACAGTTGTGGATAGATTGTCTGCTAGTACTGCAAGGTCATTGATGCTAGTAGAAGGGGAGATGCAGTCGATTAGGGCAATGGTTCTTCAAAACCGTCTTGCTTTAGATGTTCTGCTAGCGAAAGAGGGCGGAGTCTGCAAGGCTTTGAAGGTCCAGGAATGTTGTACTTATATTCCAGACAATTCAAAACCACTTGAGAAGGTTATACGGAACATTACAGAGATACATCAAGAAATCGAAGATTTAACAAAAGTAAATGTTTGGGAGAAAGTAGGTCATGGAATGGGAAAGGTTGGAAGTTGGTTTGCCAACCTTGGTAAAAGTGTTGTTTGGTACATCTTGAAACCTGTCTTAATAATATTAACACTAAAGCTCTGCCTAACCTGCCGTGACGAGAACGGCCAACAGCCTCAGAACACTTACCCTTGCACCGCTCTGCACCAGAACCGCGCCGTGAGGGAAACGGCCAGCGCTCACACCGCCATCCACCGCCAGCCACCGCCATCCACCCAGGTGCAGCAGCAGCTGGGGAACTACATCACCCAGCTGCCCCGGGGGTGGACGCGGCGGTAGTGACGACGGACACGCGCCAGGAGGCGCTTCATAAGCAGGGAGCGCCGAAGCGCTCTGGGGACACTAAAGCTCTACCTAACCTGCCGTGACGGGAACGGCCAACAGCCTCAGAACACTTACCCTTGCACCGCTCTGCACCAGAACCGCGCCGTGAGGGAAACGGCCAGCGCTCACACCGCCATCCACCGCCAGCCACCGCCATCCACCCGGTGCAGCAGCAGCTGGGGAACTACATCACCCAGCTGCCCCGGGGGTGGACGCGGCGGTAGTGACGACGGACACGCGCCAGGAGGCGCTTCATAAGCAGGGAACGCCTCTCGCACACGCGAGTCGCGCGCGGGAGAAGCCCGGGACAAGGGCGGGACCGTCTGTGGCCGTCCGAGGTTGGCCAAGGTTGGGTTGGGCCTGGTCTCTTGGCTCGCTGCCCTGGAGTTGCTGTTGCTGAGCTGCGAATACTGTCGACCAGCTTGTTACGTAAGTTATATTGACTCTGGTTGCTAATACAGTACATAATGCCCCCTAAAAAGTTAACCACGTCTACTAACACTATGTAAAATTATCTGGTGCAGGTAGTAGAAAAAATCAACCTTGATAGAAGAGCCTCTTTGGGAATCGACTTATCTGCTCAATCTCCATTTATTGATATCGAGGCTGATGACCCTTTTGGCCTTTTAGCAAATAACAGCACTATTAGTGCCACTCCTGATTTGTTCCCAGATACTATTACTATACAGCCAAGTGGTACTGTTGCTGGAGTTGAAGATCTGAGTGTCAACGAGGTACTGGCTGATTTTACTATCAGCCAGGATCAATCTATTTCTCCTCCAGCACCAGTTCTGGGTAAACGGGAATGCCTTAGGTCAGCCAAAAATAGAGTAGCAAACCCCCCGAGGAAATACTCTGAGGAGGAGGAGCATGATCTGACCAGTGAAGCGTACATTACACTTTCGAACGCGCAATTTAATAAACTGATTACCTTAATGGACTCAAAAATCAAAGGTGCAATGAAGCCCTTAGTTAGCAAAATAGACAAGCTAACTTCTGAGATCAATCGTTTGGAAGGTCTACTACAAAAATCAATAGACGAGACTGGAAAACCACCAGAAAGTGTCCTTGCAAAGATAGAGGAATCTGTTAACAAATCTGTAATTGCAGCCGTTGGTGGTCTTAACCCTGTCACTGCTCCAGTAACGAACACCCTAACGGCAAGGAATAATACTCTCCCAGGTGTTTCTCATACTGCCTCGATCCCTGCTCCTGCTGCTGAAGACCCGCTTATTGAAAACGGGACCTTTGAACTTGTGGTTGAAGCTTCCCCACTGGTACTTGTCCTTGCCAATGTTCCAGCTCTGGCTCAAGGTGAGAGGGAAACAGCATCCTCTCTACGAAACAAATCTTTATCATGGTTAACCACCAATATGGTAATTACTCCTTGGGGGAAGCAGCAACTTTCTGAAGAGCTTGTCAAAGCACGAAGGGTTCAGTGGATAGGGGATAGAGTAAAAAAGTTTAAAGGGGAGTGTGTTGTTCTCCACTTCTCTGACCCTGGGGTTTTGCCCAACATCCTACCAAATATCTTACCACCGCAAAGACGAACAACTTCAATTGTTCCTTTGACTTTGGACTTCTTTTACCCAAGAAAGGGAAGTGGACCAAATTCAAGTATTCTAAGAACTAAATGGAACATTGTGACTAAGAGGGGGAGGAAGGATGTTGCCTCAGTTGACTGGGGTTTGGGGCTAGAAAATCGATTTTCCTCATTATCCAATTTAAGTGACTGTGATTGACAACCACCTATTTGTAATGCTGTGTCTGCACCTGCTCATGCCATAAGTCTATCAGGTTTAGCTCACGACCCTATAACAACCAGCCCGTTGGGGCCTTTGATTGCTGATTTAGCTGGGGCACCGAATATTACGAATGTAGACTGGGGTACAGGGGGTATGGTGTCAAACATGTATTCTACAACCAATGGTATTCCTATGACACCAACTTCAGGGAATATCCTGTCATGGAATGTAGCAGGCATATCTTCTAAAATGGAAAGTGCAGAATGGTTTGAATTCATAAATAGGTACGACCTCTGTATTTTCCAAGAGACTTGGGCGTGTGAGCCTACTTTTGCTTTGGGGTATTTAAAGTTTTATGTTCCAGCCACCAAGGGTTCCAAAGGGCGGCCTATGGGGGGCCTTACAATATGGATTAGGCAGTCCCTAAAGATTGCTGTAAAAAGCGTAGAACTTGACCAAAAAGATATTCAGCTTATACGATTGTCCAGTGATCTACCCCTCTCCATGGATGTATATAATATCTATGCCAGAGGTGGTAGTAAAGGCAGATCCGAGGTACTTATGAGCCTTTCTAATATTCTTGACATTGAATCTGCAGGAAAAACATCTTAATTGCAGGTGATTTGAATCGGACATTTGAACCTTTAATAACTGGTGATTCTCCTCTGGGATCAGAGGAAGATAAACTTTGGGACATTCCCACACTTGAGTCCCCCCCGATAACCAGATGGACAGCTGACATCTTAGGTCTAAATGCCATGTGCTTGGAGCATGGGTTACGCGCCCTGAACGGCCGAACCCAATCAGACCGTGTACCCGCCATGACATTTAATAATGGTCGAAGCAAAAGTCGTATTGACTACGTTATTTGTAGTACATCGCTATGGCCATCCCTTATTGATATGGTAGTCACTGCCAGAATAGAAAGTGACCATGACCCGTTATGCGTCTTACATAACTGGTGGACATCTAATGTAAACCCCCCAACTAATTGTCATTTACTTGTGCCGCCAACGATCACGCTAACCAATAATATGCGTAGGCTAAGATGGTCTGGTGTTAAGACGGACCAGCAGGCCCTGGAAAAGATAGGTGCAGCTGCAGACAAGGCCATTCGGGCTCTGGAAAATATCACTGATTTAGTAAATGGACAAGGTGAGGTTAGAAATGTTCATACTTCTCTTTTTGATGAAGTTAAAAAAAAATTCTTAAAGCCCGCACGAAACATCAAGGCTTGTCCATTTAAAACAGCAAAGTGGTATAACCAAGATTGCAGGAAAGCAAGATCGAAACTAGGAGCTGCAATTAAAAATAACATTCTGACTGAGATTCGGTCTGCTAGAAAGCACTATAAAAATTGTATCGCCAGGGCAAAAAAAGACTGGGACGAAGATCATTGGCAGAGACTGAGATGTGCTAGTGAAAGTAAAGATTCTAGAAAATTCTGGCACATCGTCAAATGGGGACATGATAGACCTCCAGAGCCTCCTAATAATAATGTCCCTCACGATGCCTGGGTTACATTTTTTAAAGAGCAGTATTCTTCCAGGGGTCAGCCTGCAAGTAATATTAATCCCACTTATCTGTTCGCAGACGAAGATGTTTTTATGTTAAGCGAAATCCTGTCTGCTTTGAAATCCGTCCATAGGGACAGAGCCCCGGGTAATGATGGTGTTCCGGCGGATGTCTTCCTAGATGACATCGACCGGTGGAGTAAGTACATCTGCCTTTTATTAAACCTCTTAGCAAGAGGCGCTGAAATTCCGGTTTCTTGGAAGGGTGCCGTCATTATACCAGTATATAAAAAGGGGGACCGGGCGCAACCCTGTAACTATCGCCCTATCAGCCTAATAGACACGGTCCAAAAGGTGGTAGGACGTGTTATCATCAACAATCTGCTTGATTGGGCTGAGGAGCAGAACATTTTATCCCCTTTTCAGGCGGGCTTTCGTAAAGCAACAAGTACTGTAGACCAGGTTTTTCGCTTCCAACTTATACAATGGCGGACAGTGGTACTGGGTGGAAGCAGCCTGTATGCAGCTTTTGTTGACTTGCGGGCTGCATTCGACCTGGTGCCAAGGGCAAAATTGTGGGAGGTGCTGGCTGCCCTAGGGGTCCCGATGATTATCCTAACTTTGATTATGAGACTCCATGAGGGTACTTATGCAAAGATTCAATGGGGGGGCTATGGCAATGACACTATTGACTTCCCTGTCGAGCGGGGGGTTCGGCAGGGCTGTTCAATGGCTCCAACACTGTTTACTCTTTTTATAAATGGAATTGTTCCCCTTATGCAAGCTGAGCCTCTAGATGCTCCCTCTCTTGCTGGTGCAAAAGTTCCAATTTTAATGTTCGCAGACGACACCCTAATTTTATCAAAATCCCCAAGTGGTCTGCAAAAGGCATTGACAATCTTTGATAAATTTTGTTGTGATCATGGCTTGGAGGTAAACGCAGCGAAGACAAAGCTCATGGTCTTTAATCCCAGTAGGAAATTCAAACCCAAAATTACCTTGAGTGGGCGCTGCCTTGAAGTCGTGAACTCCTTTACCTATTTGGGGATACATATCTCAAATAATAACAGATGGAACCACCACTTAGACTTAGCTATATTAAGGCATAGACAGCTTGCTGGTACCATCATTAAGGAGCACGCGAAATCCCTAACTAAGCCAATCAAACCGCCACTGATCATTTATGAGGCTAAAGCAATAGGGTCTGCACTATATGGGGCAGAACTGTGGGGGCAAGAAAACCTCCAGGAGTTACAGAGGTCAGAGAATACTTTCCTCCGTAAACTAACTGGTACCCCACAGAGTACTCCCCTCTTGCCACTCAGATATGAACTTGGTAGAAAGGAAATTTCTGCAATGTGTAAACTTCGACCAATATTATATTGGCGCAGAATTTGGACCACCCCTGAATTGTCACAATATGCAGAAGGATTTGCTGATGTAATCAAGGCAGATCGATTTCATGAAATTAAATGGTTTAGATCTCTGAGAACTGCATTAAGTGAACTAGGGTTGAGTGAACTGTGGTCGGATCCAACCGGGTCCTCCTTTCCACCTAAGTTGCTTATAAAAAATCTCTACTGGGAACATGTTGCAAATAAGAGCCTTCTTAGTAATAGCAATGGGTCTATGACGACTGCCTTCCTCGAAGCTAAACTGTTTCCAATGTTTGAGATGTACTGGGATATTATATCTAAATCCCTGGATAGGAAACTGTTTTTCCAACTGAGGGCTGGCTCTCTACCTCTTGGGAATTTAACATCCAAATGGAGAAATAGAGGCCCAGCAACTTGTTTAGCATGTGGGGAAGGGAAAGAGACTCTGGGGCATTTCTTGTTTGTATGTCAAGCATATTCTGTTCCGAGACGAGTCTGGTTGGCTCCCATGTGCAGGAATCTGGGTACTAAAAGTTCTATGGTAGCCTTACGTATCATTAAAACTACCCCTTTAAATTGGATTGTCATAGCAACTGCAAAGTATTTGGGGTGGGCGTGGGTAATTAGGCAGAGATTGCTAGTAGAGTGACTACTCTCTGCCTAGTTGTTCAGGGACTGCTAGTATATCTATTCCCTGTTCCCATGCCTGGTGTCTTTCTGACGAAATCTTATTTAAATTAATTTTTAATCATGTATGTTTTTAATATATGAACTTTGCACCTCGATGTTTAAAACTTGATGAAATCCGTTTTTAAAAAAAAAAGGGGGGAAAAACCTCCTTTTTAATGTGTCTGTGCTTAAAGTCATGCTGACTCTGTAATTTAATTGTATTTTATTATATGTTTGTTTGTCGCTTTTATGAGTAATTACTCGAATAAAGCACTTTTGACTTGACTTGACATAATATTAATTTGCATAATCACATTGTTGGGTTTAGTGAGACTGTACAAATGGTATAGGTCAAACCGGTTACAAAGGTCCATGAGAGAGCAAGAAAGGAGATTAGCTGCTTTACAAGATCAACAGTATAAAAGTTTAAGAGCTCTCGAGACGATAAAAAGAGGGAACCTTGTAACTAGTTCTGTGTAAAGTGACATTCAAATTGAGGTGTTAGTGATGACCCCTAGAGGTCATCAAAGGGGGGAACTGAGAGAGCGCAATTTGAATGAAAAATATATCCGTACCATATTTACAGGCTTGTAATGTAAAGATTAGCACTGTAGCACGACGTTAGGACTCGTAACGTGAAATTAGAAGCTTGTAGCATGAAGTTAGCACATGTAACTTAAGTAATAAGAAATGTATTCGTATTTATTCTAGAATGTGCATTAGAATTAGAAAGGCCCGTATATATAGGTTGGGCTAATATAGAAATGTGAAAATGCTTAAGAACAGTAGAACGTGCCAAATGGAAATCATGTACGTATGTAATTATTAAACGGAGAAAGCGGTGCAATGTAAAGTGAAGAAATGTGCAGACTATATAGCACTGTGTAGGAACGAGAGTATAACATTGTATTTTATGCAACAAGGATTCGATTATAATGAATAAGTTACTAATTCGATTATATATATGTGTGTTAAAAGTCATACTGAGTAGAAGAGTTGTAGGAATTTTAGAATAGTGTGATCATATGTGATTTTAACCTAACGGACCAAGGGTTCACAAGAGTGTAGTCCACTGCATATAATTTAGTGGCCTCACAGGAATAGGGGGATAGCTTTGATCTGTACGTGCGAGACAAGAGTCAAAGGTCTTGTTAAGTTAAAGTGACAATGCTGGACGAAGTTTATGGCTTAAGTGAGATAAGGGACGCTTGGAATTTGGGGTCTTGTTTAGAAGTGACTGTTCACAGGACCAAAAGAGTTTACAATCACATCTGTAATGAATAGAGCTCTGTTGAGGTGATAGACTTTGCTCTGAAAGTGTCAACTGGAATGTCATGAGGTTACCAGCACGATGACGAAGATGGCGCCTAAGAAGCAAGGTCAACTTAACAGACGACGCGAAGAGATGAAGCTATGGAAAAACCCAGAAGCGGGACTACGTGAAATGTGTACGTGGTGGGCGTCTCAAAGGGGCGTTCCACCCATACTGTGATTTTGTATTTAGGGACAGCACCCCGGGGAGAAGAGGGGAAAAAAGAGAAGAAGAACGCAACAGAAGGAAGAGCAACAGAGTAGAAGGAGAGCAGTAGGCCGAGGACCCTTAGAGAGCGGATGGGTAGGCAGAAAGGGTACTGCTTCTCGACATAGGTTTCCATCAGAGATTGAGAGAGTTTGAACTTCTTTGGAAGTCAAAACTGCTGACACCTTTTTAGGAAAAGGACTTGCTAGTAGGGATGTCATCTAGCATAGAGTAGGGACAGATTTAACTTGTGTATTCTTTTTATGTAAATGACGCATCATATTCATTTTGTGTCTATGCTATTCAATTTGTTGATTCTAGAGTTGGTTTTAATCGTTTTCGTTTGTAGACTAAGATTCTTTAGGGAATTTATGTTCCTTTTAGTTCCTGTATACTTGTTGAATCTTATCTTGAGAGGATTGTATTTACAATTGACTTTAGTTGTATATTAAACTTTTAAACTTTACCAGTTGTAAGTGGTTTTTCAGAGTTGCATCAGTCTATGGGGTTGATCTAACTTATGTGGGTTTGCCTTTTACTCAATGACAGTCAATAATCGATCCAAAATTGGATGAATGAGATAGGTATCTAGGTAATCAGAAAAGATATCAAAACCTCATTCCCCGCAGGGGTTTGGTAGAGGAGCTGTGGTGTGGTACAGTGTATGTTTTGTTGATTGAAAGGGGGAAGATGAGTGAGGCGTGTTTGCTTTATCGTTTTCTCTGTCCTGATTGGCATGCATGTGGTAGAGTACGTGTTTATAGTGTCTGGTTTATCTTTAGTTAAAATGGTAATATGCTTGCACTCAACAGGCCACTTGAATGTATTCCATTTTACAGGTACTTCTTTATTTCTTGCATCCTCTGCGGTCAGCCTGTATGGTCTTTTTCATGTATCATGTTTCATGCATGTTTTGTTACATTTATTTTTCAGACGTGTACCATTCCTATAAGTAATTTGGTGGTTTGTTGCTTACTCTATGTTATCCATCATGTGTGAGATGTTTCCCACCTGATATTTCATGCACCATTATTGCCTCCTGTATGCTATTGTGTAAACACGCTTGCAAGAGTCTGTAATGTTATTCTAGCTCTTGTATGCGCTTTCCTTTCCTCTCATTCTGCTATTTGGTCAACATGCATGGAGTAGTTGCTAATGTTATTCTGACTTTTGTAAAAAAAGGGAAATGTGTTATACCTGCTGCTCAGCCAGTGTGACTGGGGTTGTGGAATGTTGGTGTGTGGTGATGCTGTGGAATGTTGGGTGAGTCAGTCAGTTGGAGAATGGGCTCAGCAGCAGGAAGGCTGATCCTGGTGGGGCTCTTCATGACAACTACCTAATAAACTTCCATCTTAAGCTATTATGGGCTACTGTATTTCATTCAAGTACAACACACATTTTGTGGCTTATCAGTCTCTCAATGTATTTACCTGCCCCACTGATTGCCTATGGCAAGCACAAGGGCAATGGGAACATTGAATCATCTAAGAGCTGATACTGTTAAGAATTTGTTGTATTTCCCCCTAGGCTTTAGGCAAAATTGAGATATCAGCCCATGCCCATGAGACAGGAATTCAAGACAATCAATAATGCACTTAATGTTTTTTGCAAGTTTTATGAAAGATATACAAGATTGTTCTTAATTCCACTTTAAATAAAGAAATGTTATAAAATTAGGCACTGCAGAGAAGCCTATTTCTTTTTTACTGCAATTATCATATGAAGAAGCCACTCTGCATGTTGGTTCCTTCCTGAAATGTGCTGTAAGCGCCCGTGGGACTATGCTCTCCTAATCTGCTGCTAATTTTGACCTATCTCATGCTTATGTTTTTATGTGGAGATATATTATTTTACTGATTGTTTTAATAGTGTATGTTTTAATTGTTAGAATTGTGTGCTTCTTTTATTGGTGAAAATTGCACCGGAATAAAGTTAATTCTGATTCTAAATAATAAAATCAAAAGTTGGTCTTCTATCTTCTTGCTACAACCGATAAAATCAGCCCAGCCAACTAATTTCGTCCCCACAAGGGACTTCATCAGGTCAGAAAAACTTTCAATCACTGCCATGCAACGATTGTTCAGATTGTTCAATGTCAAATGACAAATTTGCATCCTCATTCACATAATGCTGCTCCAAACCACTGTTCGTTGTAAATAGTGCATTTTAAAGTACAATGTTTGCATTCATTTGCTGAAAGTCAATTGGTTTGGGAATGGTGTTGTTAAACATAGTGCCAGACCACTGGAACCAAGCTATACCCAGGAGATGAGCTCTAATAATTGTGAAACTGGTCTTGGGTTGCTTGTGTTTCGGGCTGGACTGTTCCTAATGGAGCAGGGCCAGAGCTGGTATGCATATGGCTTGGTCCAAACTGAGGTGGCATGGTGTGCAAAATAACTATGGATTGGGACGTGGCCTGGGGTGTTTACCAATGACTGAGATTAGCTCAAGTATTCCCTCTAAATTGTTTTGGTTTACTTCTGTGTGATTTCCTAAGTGAGATGGATATGCTCAAATATGGGTCCTATGCACACTGTGCCACTGGAACCAAGCTATACCTGACTGATAAACCCTAAAAAGGGTGAAACCGGTCTTAGGCGGCTTGTTTTTCAGTCCTATATTCATTCCTGTATTTCGGACCTGGCCTGGCAGTTCAGGATAAATCTCCATATTGGAGCAGGGTCAATACTGATTTGCATATGGTTGGGTTCAAACTGAGATGGCATGTTGAGCACAATAAACACCAACTGGGACACATCCCTGAGCAATTGCCAATGGCTGATATTAATTTAAGCATTCAATCTATTACATCTCTGTTATACTTCAGTTATATACTCTGATAGGGACGGGTATGCCCTGATGGTTTTACGTGCGCAATGTGCCCCTGGAACACCAAGAGAAACATAACTGACAAGACCTAATAAGGGCAAAATGGCCTTGTGTTGCTTGTGTTCCGGTTCAGGGAAGATCTGGCCTGACAGTTCGGCTGGACAGTTCCTATTAGAGCAGGGTCTCAACTGATTAACATATGATTGGGTCCAAGTTAAGGAGGCGTGGTGCTCAAAATAACAATGAACTGAGATACGCCCCCAAGTCATTACCAATGGCTGAGATTAATTCAATCATGTGAAATCTATAAGGACTAGCCCATTTGTGAATTTGCATAGACTCAAAACTTACGGAGGCCGCAGAGACAACAAGAGGTTCAACGCAGACACTGACCGAAAGTTTCGGTCTACTCCTCTGCCGGACTACTCCATGGGACTAATTTGGCAAGATGCCAACTAATGCTCTAAGAGGGAACCCCCCTCACACATGTAAAGCACCTTAGCGAGTGCTACACATTTTCAAAAATTACACAATCACTTAAAATTAAGTAATCTGCACCTACACACTTTGGTCCTGAGGAAAGTCAGTTTTAATCATAAAGGCCTGGCTGAAACATGTAGACCACACCTGGATGTAGGAGACCCTGATTAACACTCCTATAACATTCAGCAGCCTTTTTTAATGCTAACAGTGACCCAGTTATTAAAATATAATCCCTGTATAGCTTTTAAACTTTCACCTTCAGGTCACTACACTGCGCACTACTCAGAAACATACCTGCTCCGCTGTATTCAGGCGTCGAAGCACACCTGGGACACACTCGGTGTCACTGGGTGGTCCCGATGATGAAGCATGCCACCAACCAGGTTGGTGGGTGAGGACTTCATGAACAAACAAAAGGGTAAGTACCCTGTCTTACAGTGTTGAGGCAATTGAAATTCACAAATAGGCTAGTCCTTATTGATTTCACATATAAAACCCTGGGGATACGGACTAGCTACCTTGTCCTCTCTCTCTCCTTTGATAGTGATATATTAATTCAATCATTCCATCTATCACTTTTGGTATACTACAGACCAATGAAACCTGACACTTCCCATGTGTTGACCCCATTTTCTTCAGAATGGCAATGGATGCCCTCATATATCAAATATTACATGTCAGCATTTTATACTTGGTGTGCACAGTATGCAATAGGTACCCACTTAGGTCACCAATTACATAAAATATGCTGGTGCCAGCAGTATGCCATGTGTGCTTTCTGTATACCATAGGAAACTCTTAGGTCAAAAATGACCTCTAAAATGTCAGGGCCTGCATGGCTGTCCACTTTTATGTAATGAATGACCTCCAATATGCCACAGGTGCCCTATACCAAGTTTTTCCTCCTGTAGAAGAGTGTCAGCATTTTTCTGCCAAGAATTGCCTTCCATATGTTATGACCAGCATTGGGTGTTGGGTGTCCCCATATGATAAGTATTACCTCTAGGATGTCAGTGTTTTGTCACAGGTGCCTGTCATGCTAAGAATTGCGTACATTGTGCCAATGCTAGAATTTAGCCTTGGGTGATATAATAAGCCAGACATTACCTTCAGTATGCCAGAGCCAGGAGAAGACTCACGAGCATGCATTACGCCACATTCTAACTCATGCTCACTTTCATTTACTCAGTCACACTAATTTTCATTCACTCTTTCTCATTAATTTACACTCACATTCATTCAATCTCACTCCCTCTCACACACATTCATTTTCACTCTCTTTCCTAATTTCTCTCACTCATAATTTCTCGCTCACGCTCACTTGCACTCACTCTAAAACTAATTCATTCTCCGTATTCTGACTCACTCTGATGCACTTGTTCTCTCTCACAGTTATACTCACTGTCACTCACATTCATTTTCTCTCACATAGTAACATTCTCTGGTTTTCATTCGTACTCCTTCATTCTCAGCCACTTGCCATCACTCTTTCTCTCTCTCTTTCTCACTCATTCTGGATCCCTCATATTCACTTATTGACACTTCACTTGTTACCTGTCAATTCAATTCAATTCAATTCAGTGATTTATATAGCGCGCTACATACCCAGAGGGTCTCAAGGCGCTTGGAGAAGGGTGGGTAGTTACTTGTCGAATATCCAGGTTTTAAGTTGCTTTCTGAATGCTAGGTGGTTCTGAGTGAGGCAAAGGTGAGTGGGAAGTGAGTTCCATGTTTTAGCCGCCAGGTAGGAGAAGGATCTTCCTCCCATGGTGGTTTTGTTGATGCGAGGAACAACAGCAAGGGCTTGGTGGGAGGAGAGTAGCTGGCGGGAGGGGGTGTAGAAGGAAAGTCGTGTGTTGAGGCATTCGGGTCCGAGTTCGTAAAGTGCTTTGTGTGCGTGGGTTAGAAGGCGGAATGTTATTCTCTTATTGATGGGGAGCCAGTGGAGGTTTTTCAGGTGTCCAGAAATGTGATCTTTATGCGGAATGTCAAGAATGAGTCTGGCTGATGCGGTCTGGATGCGTTGGAGTTTTTTCTGAGGTTTTGCGGTGGTACCAGCGTATAGGGTGTTTCCGTAGTCCAGACAGCTTGTAACCAGTACGTGGGTGACTGTTTTTCTAGTTTCTGTGGGGATCCAGCGAAATGTTTTTTTGAGCATACGAAGAATGTTGAAGCAAGATGATGAAACTGCGTTGATTTGTCTGGTCATCAAGAGTGAGGAGTCCAGAATGACGCCTAGGTTTCGTGCGTGGTCTGTTGGGATGGGTGCTTTTCCAAGGGATTCTGGCCACCACGAGTCGTCCCAGGCGGAGGGGGAGATACCTAAGATAAGGACTTCTGTTTTGTCGGAATTCAGTTTCAGGCGGCTGTGCTTCATCCATTCGGCTACTTCTCTCATTCCTTTATGTAGGTTGGTTTTGGCGGTGTTAGGGTCATTGGTGAGTGATAGGATCAGTTGAGTGTCGTCAGCGTAGGAGATGATGTTGAGGTTGTGTTGACGTGCGATGGTCGCGAGGGGGCTCATGTATACGTTGAAGAGGGTGGGGCTGAGTGAAGATCCTTGAGGCTGTGGAGAGGTCTAGGAGGATGAGGGCGACTGTGTCTCCATTGTCCAGTAAAGTTCAAATGTCGTCTGTTGCTGCGATGAGTGCGGTCTCAGTGCTGTGTTTGGCTCGGAAGCCGGACTGTGAGGAGTCGAGGGATTTGTTGGTTTCTAGGAAGGCGGCGAGCTGCTTGTTGACAGCTTTCTCGATGACTTTGGCCGGGAATGGAAGGAGTGAAATGGGGCGGTAGTTTTTGAGTTTGGTGGGGTCAGCTGTGGGTTTTTTCAAAAGGGCGCTGAGTTCGGCGTGTTTCCAGCTATCAGGGAAGGTGGCGGAGGTGAGGGAGCAGTTGATGACATCTCGGAGGTGGGGTGCGATGATGGAATCTGCTTTGTTGAAGATGTGGTGAGGGCAGGGGTTGGTTGGAGATCCGGAGTGGATGGAGTTCATGAGGCGGATGGTATCATCCGTGGAGATTGGGTTCCAGTCATTAAGGGTGTTCAAGGGGGGTGAAGGTGAGGCAGAAGGTTGGGTGGGTTGGTCTCCGGGTTGGTTGTCGAAGCTGTTGTGGATGTCTGCGATTTTGTCATGGAAGAACGAAGCTAGGGAGGCGCAGAGGTCTTGAGAGGGAGTGATGTCGTTGGAGTTGGCAGTGGGGTTGGTGAATTCTTTGACGATGTTGAATAACTCCTCACTTACTTTCGCTAACACAGCAATGCTCCCACATAAACATACATATTCTCTCTGTCTCTCATACATATATGCACTCTTACCCACATGTCCACACACATTTTGAAAGCTTTTTATTTAACTTCCTCAGCTGCTAATTAAAGTCCTGTACCAGCTCCTGGTGCACCATTTTTGTTATAGACTATCCTCATCTATGAGGGTAAAAAAAACTGGGCAGAAAATTAGGATAGTCATATCCCAACATCCATATGTGTGAACCTACGCCCACCCATATTCTTTGCACTGATTTTGCAACCTTTGAGGCCAAGTGTCACCAAATCAGTGCCAGCGGCCACAAGGGGCAGGCCAGATGTTGCAGCTGCAACCCCTGGCGACCCGTAAATGGCATCCAACCAGATCTCACAGAACATTCAAAGACCGTACAGAGGTAGCTGGATTCTGGTTTTCTTAAGCACAATTAATACGACAACATATTTGGTAAATGCAACAAGAGTGAAATGTGCGAACAACCGGAGGTAGGGAACGTAAGCACACAGAATGGAAATTAATTTCAGCGTGCATGCCTAAGGCTCCCTTTCAATATATTCAACTTAATTTTTTTAACAAAAAACTTAAATCACTGCCAAAAGGCTTAGTCTAGTATAGGAGTTGGCTCCTGAAGCAGGGGTTTTCCACATGGCTTGGTGCTGGGACAACAATGGGGAAAGGTCACAGAGCAACTAGAATCCACCACTTGAAGGATGGGATTATGCAGTCTGAGCTGTCTCTGCTGGGCCAGTTTCAGCACCCCAAGTAAAAGAAAGCAGACATTCGGTATTTCGGTTCATTGAGTTGGCTCCGACACTAGCAACAAAAAAAGGGTTGTTGTCACATCAAGGAAAGCATCCAAAACCTCTACAATTAAACAATGAAGACAGTGGTTCCAAATGTGGGTGGAGGCAGAAGGAATAACATCACATGAAGGAGAAACTACAACACCTAATAGAACACCCCAGCCCGCCAATGAGAAACGGTGTTATCTTGTCAGAACAGGACGCTTCTGCCCTGGTTAATGATTCAAATTTAAGCAAGTTACAGACGGCTACCATTAAGGAGGAAAACTAAATGCGCATTGTGTTTATCAATTAGGTCTCCAACTGAAGTCAGCACAGATCATGAACTGAATGCCTTCCTCTGAATTTGTATAGTCTCTTCTGTTGAATGAGTGATGGACTAACACGCTGAATTAAGTTGCTGCGATGTGTGCAGGGGAGAGTTAATCGAGTTTTTCAAGGCTGTTGATTTATCCAGTACTTCAATGCTTTTATCTTACAGTCATACATATTTAGGGTGGAGTTTCTTATGACCCAGTACTTAAGGTTAGTTGTGAAGGAACTCAGGGCCCGATTCACAGAATGAACTTAAGACTAAATCCTAAACTTACTACTATTTGGTATTCACAGAATGCACTTACTACTTTCGGGATTCACAGATTAAACTTACTACTTTCGGGATTCACAGAATGAACTTACTACTTTCGGTATTCACAGAATAGATTTAAGACTACTAACTTTACGTCCGCACTCGGGCCGTAAATTCCGGCCTGAGGTGGAGAATGCAGCCATGGCTAAATACCCACCTCCGAGCCGGAAGCTCCGCCTCCAAGCCGCAAGCTCCGCCTCCGGCCCAGAAGCTCCGCCTGCGGCCCGTAAGCTCTGCCCCTAAGCCGGAAACTCCGCCTCCGGGCCGGAATTTACGGCCCGAGTACGGACGTAAAGTTAGTAGTCTTAAATCTATTCTGTGAATACCGAAAGTAGTAAATTCATTCTGTGAATCCCGAAAGTAGTAAGTTTAATCTGTGAATCCCGAAAGTAGTAAGTGCATTCTGTGAATACCAAATAGTAGTAAGTTTAGGATTTAGTCTTAGGTTCATTCTGTGAATCGGGCCCACTGTTTTGAGGACGTTTATGACTTAATGATGCATTATGGACCTACAGCTGTTGTTCTGATTTAGCTCAGGGAAAGTATACTGTGTTGATATACATTTCACTATACTAATTCCCCACTTATCCTTTATGGGTTCCGAAGTAGTATGCTACTCGCCGAAAAAGCACTCCAACACCCCCTCAAGGGTAGCAAGCGCTATATAAATGCAATTTTTTTTTTTCCCTCTTCAATTCCGCCACTATCCTTCTTAATCCAAATAACTAACTAACATATCCATCACTCAAATCAGTTTCAAATTTCAATATACTAATTCACAACTAATCCTTTATGGGTTCCGGAGTAGTGTGCTACTCGCCGAAAAAGCGCTTCGATGCCTCGTAAGGGGTAGGAAGCGCTATATAAATGCATTTACAATTACATTTGTACGAAAAGTGAAGAGCTCGATTCCACATTGGATTTAGCTTGGGCTATTGTAAAGGTAAATGTGGAAGTCATCTTTTTCCTTTATAAATGTGATTATTAGTGTTTTCGTATATGGAACCATAAGTTTTTGATTGCTTGGATCTTTTCAATCTGGGAAGATGCTGGGTTTTTGTCTGTCTGTGTATAGAAAGCAGGTGCAGCCACATGATCCATTAACTTTTTTTTAAGCTAAAAGAGTATTTTGTTGGAGAGTCAGGGCCAGACTGGCCATAGCGGAAACTTGGCCTTCCCCTGGTGGGGCGCCATGGTGGGGGCCGGTTTTGGGCCCCTTGGAGACATTTTTGTTACTGGGGGTCAGCAATATCAGCCCTCGGTATCAAAATCGGTCGAAAAAGACCCTTGTAAACAGCTCGGCTGCACCCCTCTTCTTCCTAGGGGGGCTGGCTGAGCAGTTGCCAAGGCTGGTTTCGGTTCCCAGTCCAGCCCTGTAGAGAGTTGTGGATTCTCTGCACTTATACAACACACCCATTAGACCCTGAGTAAGAATACAGCATGCGTTTTAAGCAGGTTGTTTTGGTGGTTCAATGAGATAATCAAAGATTATATGGTGGAAAGTGTTTGATGTTATGGACCAAAAAACAAAAATAAGCGGATTGTGCAATTCATGGCATTTCAGGCTACGGTTCATTTTGGGCAGCACCATTATTCAAACTCTCCCAATCTAGTTTTTTACAGAATTCCAACAAAATGCAAAATTCAAAACTGCCTACTATAATGTGTAACTATTCTTTTCAAACTATGTTTGATGCTGCTGTTAAATAAACAAGTACTGGCAAAGCCAAAAGGTCTGAAGGGGGCTGCCAGCCTTTTGGCTATTTTTCTTTTTGTTTGGTCATGGTTTTTCCAGAACCTTATTGTTGAGAAAGCAGGGGCCCTCATCAGTCTAAAACAAAGCTTTGGCTAAAGGCAAAAATGTTGTTTTGGCCACAAAAAAGCATACATTGTCATAGAACTCCCTGGCACTGGAGGGGACTACTTTGTCTGTGCACATGTTCCTCGTGAAATCACAGCTAGCTGAAACTCATAGTTAGCCAGCCAATGACTGAAGTGGGCTGCCACATTGCCCCTTAATGCATACTAGAGTGGATGAAAGAAAAATGTAAATGACACAACGACAGATTAATGGATGAAGTCTGTCTGAAACTTCCTATAAGCAACTGTGTTATACATATAATTCTAGTAACATCAAAAGTTCTTGGCAAACATAGACTTAAAAAAGCCAATTGGTTTGTCCATTGGCTGCCAACATCTTATCTTTGGGAAAGAAACAGTAAGAAAAGAAGGAAAGAAAGTAAGTAAGAAAGACAGAAAAAAATGAGACAAGAAATAAACAAGAAAGTAAAAAGGTTAAGAAAGAGGAGAGGAAGAGAAAGAAAGGCGCAAAGATAGAAAGAAGGAAATAAAGAAAAAGGTAAAAAGGAGTTGTGAAAGAAGGAATGATAGAGACAGACAGGGGTGCAAAGATAGAGCATCCTCATAAGCTAATATTCAGAGTTCAAATGAGCTGCTGGTTTGGTGTGTAAAAGCAGCAGTCAGATGAACAAAGGCCACTGCAAAAGGAACTTACAAGAGCATTGGCAGGACACAGTAACTGATAAAGCTGAACTATGTCCTCACATCTGGTAGAAGGCATCCTGCTTTAACATCAGGCTCTACAAACAAAGACAACACCAAAGAAATAATAAAACATAAATAATACTGGCACTGAAGGGAACTACCTTGTGACATGATGTGCTGCTTGTGAATGGGCTAAATGCAGTCTCTGAAAATGAAGCTAGGAAGTGGGTGAATTGGGCTGACCCATTGCCCCATACTGTATGCTGCGGTAAGCAGAAACAAAATGTTAATAACAAACCAACAGACCAATGGACGAAGATAGGTGGCTGAAAGACCCTTTAAGTCGGTGTAAAATACAAATAAATTTAGTAAGATCAAAAGGTCATGGAGAATGCCAGATCTAAAAAGATATACATGAACAAATGAATAAATAGAGTGTAATGATGCGATGGGTCATAAAGTGGGATTTTGTATGGGATTGATGTATGGGGTGCAGTGGGAAGTAGAATGTTTACATTAATTCTGGTGTCCTGTTTAGACATTGTGCTGTGATGAAGTAAGAAGTTGTAGTCTGCAGTGAATTGTTGTTAGGTGATGCAGGGCCATTTTTGCTGAACTGTGGTTTGTGCATTACAGTATACTGTCTGGTGGTGTGACATGGAGTTGCTGCATGGCGCATTGGCTTATGATTTAGGTTATGTGAATGATTCGACTGTGTTGTTGAGTTGTGATCATAGTTGAAGTGAAGGGTTTGATGTAGCATAGACATCATGTACATATTGGAAAGAGCTAATGTGTAGATTATACAATCTTGTGCAGTGAGGAGTACTGGATGAAAAGAGATCTGAGAGAAGCGATTAGGGATGATAGCAGAGGAGAAAAGAACAGAGAGATTGAAATGTGGGTAGAATGAGTAAGACAATAAGAAAAGGAAGGAAAAGAAAACAAACACCCACAATGGGAGCAGTGCGAAATTGAAGGGAAACGTTTAAGATGAAAAAGTAAAGGAGAAACAATTTGAGATGGAGCAGTAGAAGAGATGATAATACAGAGAGAAAGGAGAACAGAGGAGAGAGAGAAGGAGCAGAGAAGAGAAAGATAGCATGCTTAATGAGGGAGATTAGAATATGTAATTAATGCGAAATTCATGTTATATTTTGCCACAAAACAAATAGCTGTCTCTACTTTTCAAATGCTTTGCAAGTAGTTGGGATATTTATATTTGTAATGCAATTGAGAACATACATATTTTGTGTTTATTGATTGATTGTGTCATAGACTTTTGAAAGTCATGCATTATTGAATCAGAATTTTCAAATACTCGATATTGATGAGAAAGACGTCATACGTTTTTCCTTATGGAAAACTTCAAGTCAGTAAAACTGAATAAGCAGCACAGACTGTTAAGCATGAAGAAAAACACCATTCTGTATATTTATACACTATGTGGCTGAATCCACTCAGGGGACAGAAGAAGTCCCAATTATATTTGGGTCAGGCCATCTGCATGAAAAATATGCTGTGTTAAGTTTTCTTTAATGCATATAGTTCCCACCATAAGGTGACACATCACAGGCTCTAGCTTCTATTCTACACACTGCCATGACTTTAAAAGATACCCACAGGCAGACACGAATCCTGCTATCAAACAAAAAGAGTTGAATTTACGATGAATATTCACGAGGATGCATCACTGCAGCGTGAAAACATACCACATGAGGGTTGAGTCAAGATACATGTCTGTATGTTAAAGTCCCATATTGAGTCACCCACAGCTCAGACAATCAGGAAATACTTGCAAGGGATAAGCAGATATATGAATTATTCCCAATGATCAATAGGGCAAAGATGAATTTCTGACTGTGAAAATATCTCTAATGCACGTCTCGGTTGCATTACTGGGGAAACCTGAGCATAGCAACTTAATATATCGCTACTGAGGGGAGAATATATTAAGCAACTAAGGCTCAATTGTGAAATGGTCAGTAAACGTAGAGGTTCATAACTGAATTGTGTTAACATTTGCATTGCAATCATACATCAAATGCCAACTATCTCAAAACAGATTTCATACAATAACTTTCTTGAAAGCAAAGGTTAGACACTGATTTAATTCGATAAAAAAGGTATAATGCTTGGTGCTCTTGTGGTCACTCTATGAGAAGGTGACAAAATTAAAAAGTCAGAGGTTATGTATATATACAATAAGACAAAAAACAAAAACTGAGATAGAATGCTAATGATGGAGCCCATTAAATTGTATGCAGCCAGCATGACAATTTAACAGAAACTTTGCTCGTTTCTGCTCGTACTGTTGTTTCAATGGTGTTTCGACCCTATTACAATTCTCAGTTCATCGCCAGGACGGTAGTTTCAAGCTTGAACATGCAAAAGTGTGGAGTAGCGCAATAGCGTGCAGGGTCACACAAAATGGGCCCTTATACTTCACTGGTTAACCACTATGTGGAAATAGTTTTAAAGAAAAGTATCGTTATAGGTCATAGGGGAGTTAAAAAAAGAAACGCGTGAAACGAGCTGAGCGTGGTATTAAAATGCATATTTGGTCGACCTCGATTAGAGGAAGCACAGCGACCGTCACTATGAGCGGACATTGTCTGGAACACAAGTCAGTAAAACTTGGACATGCAGCACAGGCTTTAAAAATAAAAAAAATAAAACAACTGTATAATATGTCTGTCTGTACATACATCCGACTAAAGTAACTAAGGGAGAGGAAGAAGTCTGATTGTATTTGAAAGCAAGGTATGTAAAAAATGGAGTATCTTAACTTCTATGATTTACATTACATTTAACCCAGCAGAACGTGACACGTCACCGACTTGAGCCTCTTGTAAACAAAATACCAAGGTTTCATCAAGTCCCACAGACATTAATTTTGCTTGAAAAAAACATATATATTTATAAAAGATGTTCACTTCGGTGCATTATTCTTTTGCAGTGTGAAAACACACCACAAGAGAAGTGGGTCAAAATATGGTTATTTGTGTATTAAAAGTATTCACATTGGAAAACCCAAAACCTAAACGATCGTGGAAATACTTACAAACGATGACAAGATTATAAAATGTTCACAATGAGCCATAGGACAACGGGTGATTTGTTCACTCCCCAAGTCAAGGCAAGGTCACTGAGGAAACCGAGCATAACAACTGAAGGGTGCTTTTCTGAGTTTCTATTGTAATTAATTGTGACACATGACAGAGGCTGTATAAACTGAGGAAGCCTAATGACATTAACTAGAGTCCGAGAAATGTTCTAATAGGAAAAAATACATTTTTGCATATCAACACTCACACGCACACACAGACTCACATCGAGTGTGTGTGCAGTTGTTATGAATATGTTGGTGTTAATGTTTTTAGAATAATCATGTGTGGTTGGGTTGGTGTGTCATTCCTTCGTTGTATTGCTGTGTTGTGTTCCTGTCTTTCATTAATGCATTGCTGCTTAATGTTATCAGTTGTTTTCTGTATTGCATTTTGATGTCTGATGCCTTGATGTGTTGTAATTGAGTAGTGGTACTGTACATTTGTTTTAGTAGGATGTGGTGTGCTATTGTGTTTTGTTTTTGTGTTGTTTTTCTCATTGTTGAGCTTAATCTGCTGTGCATCTGCTTAAACATTAGCAATTGTACTTGTGCCTTATTAACCAGCAAAAACCCACTCTGGTGTGAGTACTCTGCAGAGACCTTGCCCATACAAACCATGCAGATCAAGAACTTCTCACCCCAAACCAGCGAGGCAGAATTGGGGTGCATCAGAATTCGAGTTAGAAGATTCCTGGAGGGAGTCCCGTGTTCCCAAGGACCCACCGCCTCCCATAATAGTGGTCACCATCAGGGTACCCACTGCAACTGGGAGGCCAAATGATCCATTTCAAAGTCTGGAGCAGCCATATCCCTCTCATCAACATATAAATGTAATTTCCTCTGGGCTACTCTACTTCTGGAACTCTCTGAGAATAGTGTGATAAGCACACGATCCAGTTCCTGAGAATACGCCCTAGGGAGCTTGACCAGCAGTGCCGTGAAGAAATAAAGGAGGCACAGTAACAGGACTGTCTTGAAGATAGCTATCCAACTGCGAACCAATATTGGCAAGGTAGGTAGGAGAAGTGTGGCTCAGGGGTTAGAGGCGGCAGACCCGGAAGCTGAGATCGGTCCTGGACCAGGGTTCAATTCCCCGCCTCGGCAGGTCTTGGGCTCAAAAATTCCACGGACTCTATAATTCTCGTTCCGGTGCCTACTCGACTCACGGGTTCACACTCTGCGACTCTGGGCAATAGCTTGCTTAATCTCCACTACGGCCCCTCGCGGCGGGATGCCTGGCTTTCACCTTGTGGATACCCTGCTGGGGTTATCTCACAGGGGAATACCAGGACGGGTTCCCAAGGCAAGCGCCTTGATGCCTTCGGGTGATACGTGCGCTATATAAAATCGCAATACATACTCCAGAAGGAGACCATTTGCCATGCAGCATATAGGGCTTGGGCAAAGTTACCCTCAAAAAGAAACTCCTAAGTTCTTTACACATCCATCCTTAAGTAATAAATGGAGGCATGTTCCGAATGCAGAGCCAGTATAGTAGTAGAGGAGTGCTCTTCCCTTTAGCTGGACACCAGGGGAAAGGCACATGATTTGTGCCAGTTCATCTCTAGACTAGACAACTAAGGTCATAAGAGCTGTTAATGCTTCCCTCAATTCAGAAGGTCTACCTTACATATACAATAGCATATCATCCGTGTAAACTGAGATATATATGCATGGTCACCAGAAAACTGTAAACCCTGATAGTGGTCACCCTGTTGTATCATCAAGGCAAGTAGATCTAATACCAGCACAGATAACAGGGGGATAAGTGACAGCCCTGCTGAGTACCTTGCTCTGCGGTGCACGCTTCGGAGATCACCGATCCGGTCTGAGTTTTTCCTACCGGCTGGGTGTAAACAGCTTAGTCCATTTAACAAAAGATATCCCAAACCACATCCCAAGGAGGGCAGCTTATAAAAATATACATATATGTAAAGCGCCTCCTGCCTGTCAAGGATATGTGTCAGCTAACGCATATTAGGCAGCGTGCTTAGGATAGGTGTAAATCTGGTTGATCAGGGTGGATCTGATTGCTCATATGCGTCAAAATCCTGTTTACCAATTTTTTACTTAGGATGTTGTAATCCGCGCTGAGCATGGATAAAGGATGATAAGAGTCACTAGTAGCTGGTCCATGCCTTTCTTGGGGAGGGACACTAACAAGGCCTTTTGCAGATTGCACGAGAGGGAGATCTGTCACCACACTCGATTTAAAAAAACATGTTAGAAATTGGGTATCTAGTTGCCAGAGGTATGCACCCTGTCCAAGTAGGGAACACAATCCTAGTCCGGGTAAGTCAAATATACAACTAAAATTAACCTTTGCTTACACTGTGGTAGTTTGGCACCGAGCAGTCAGGCCTAACATAATAGGCAATGTGTAAAGTATTTGTGCACAATTTTAAAGTATAGTAATAGTGTGAAAACACCACAAATGGACTCCGCACTGAATTAGAAAAACAGAATACTTTTTACTGTTCAAAACAAGACCCAAAGAACATGAAATCCAATAAGTATTTCTAGAGTTATGAGTATTTAAAGTATGAAGGTAAATACAGTGCTAACAGAACACTTATGTCTTTTAGGCCAGTTGCGGTCATGCTAGACCATGGTAAACTGACAAAGATACCAGCAGGGGATCGGTAAGTAAGGGATCTCAAGGTTTCTGACTAATAATGTTCCACAGACTTCAAAAGAAAATGTTTCAACATGTCTCTCGAGACTGGTATACTTACGCAGTTTCCACAGCTCTCGACTGCACGCAGGTCGGCTACAGAGACCTCACGGGTCTTGTTACTCACAGTACCTTCTTCAGGGGGGATGCTGCGAGGTTGACAGACTCATGGCTGGGGCTCACAATGCTGCTGTCTCCTCACTTGGTCGAAAGTCTGTGTTGGTGTTATCTCCCCGGAGGGTTGTAGGAGGTGCACGACTTTGCTCAGACAACGTTTAGGACAAGGAGTGCAGTGATAGTGTGCACTGCGCTGCTCCTGATCTCAGCCGAGTTGCAGCTTGGAAATGCAGATGGGTTCATTGTTGGTCGGCGCACTGCGCTGGCGTGGGTGTATATGGAAAAACAGCTGCAAACACAGTAACCTCATTTAGCCGGCAGTCAGGAAGCATCAACCGATGTTGACCTGTACTACAGGGCCCTGTTTAGAAGTCCAGGCCTGGATATGGCATATTTGTTGTAGAGACAAAGTCTTTGATGGCCCTAAGACTTCAAACAGGAGGCAAGTCAAGAAGCCCTTGGAGAACCTGGGTGCAAGGATGTAGCGAGAAGTTCAGTCCTTTTTACTCCCAGTCAAGAAGCATCAGGCAGCAGTCCAACACAGCAAAGCAGGTAGCATAGTGAGAGTCCCTCTTGTGGCATAGGAATCAGCAGACCAACACAGCAAAGCAGTTTGCAAAGTGGCAGTCCCTCCTGCAGCACTTCATCTCTTCTTCCTGGCAGAATGTCCTTGGCTCCATCAATGTTCCGTGATGATGGTGTCAGGGGTCCAGAACTTATACCCAAATGTGCCTTTGAAGCAGGGGATACATCAAAGAAGCTTTGAAGTATACAGGGTCCCTGCCTTTCCTGCCCTAGCACCATATACATTACAGGGGGTATGCATCTCTTTGTGGGGGACATGCACAACCCTATTGAGGTGCAAGTGACAGTTCCTCCCTCCCCATCTACCTCAGGAAGGATGCAAATGTCACATCTCTTCTCACTTGGTGTGACTTGCACAAACGCTACCTGTCACCCGACCCAGACGGGAATTAAGAGAGAGGCAGAGGCACAGAATAGTTAAAGTAAGAAAATGCCACATTTCTAAAAGTGGAATTTCAGACTTAGGGCCTCATTACGATTCAGATCGGATGAACGTCCGACCAGCATCATTTCTGAAATGAGACTGCCGGACAAAGGAGTCAAAAGTCCCACTTCCCAAATTATGATGAAACCACCTTCACGGCAGTCAGAAAGTTTATCTTTCCTATTGTAGCTTTTGTATCCATGCACCGTGTGGCGGACACCATGCCCCTCAAACATCTTCCATTTGACTACCTCTAAAATGCAAAAGCATGCAAAAGTGTGGCAAAACCATGGCACAATGTCTACTTGAGAATTAAATGAGTTTAATTCCACACAGAAGGTGATTACTGTAGGCGAATTATATAGTGGAACTAGAAAACGGGTCACAAATCATTTTTTGTTTATTCTGTTACATGTGAGTGAACACTTTTTGCCACTAGCAAATAACTCACCCCAGAGTCCCCAGCACTTGTGAGTCCCCCTTTTTGATTGCTCGCTATTGGCAAACCCGGGAGGTTGGGCCAGTCTGAGTGCATTGCCCAAGGTGAGACTCACCATTATGGGTGACTTATTTGCAAGGGTTGAACTTAGCTCTTTCCTAGAACTAAGGGAATCTTATGACGTACTGGTGGGGCCGCTTCCTGGTGCATGGAGCCCTGACAGGCAGAGTCCATGCCTGGTGGGGGGCACACTCTTCCAAGCCCCCAGAGCATGAGTTCCTCCACTCCCTGTTTCTTATCAAGGAAACAACGAGGGTGATCACCCTTCTGTATTGTTCCTTATTAAAGAGGGCCCAGATGGACCTCTCACAGCTGCGTCTCTGCTGGGATGCAGATGTGGGACATGCGCTCACAGATTCTGCCTAGAAGAATATCCTGGCATTTACCCCCAAGGTGTCCAAAATGCTAGATTCAAACTTATACAGTTTCATTTCTTACACCAGGCATATCTCACGCCTCAGTGTTTGCATGCCTATGTTCCACGGGGCTTCAACAGAGTGTTCCAGCTGTCAAACCACTGAGGCAGTGGTCTTTCATATGATGTGGAAATGTCCAATTCTAGCCCTTTACTGGGCCACAGTGGTGTGTAAGGTCACCAACAGACATTTAGATTTTTCCCTGCAGCTATGTTTGTTGGGTTTGCATGCACATAGTGTGGCCCAGAAACAATTGACAGGTTCACAAATTTAGCACTAATAATTGTCTGGTGGCTTCAAACTATGAGCTGGAACTCTGCCACTGAACCTGATATGGGAAAACGGAGTACAGAGCTGACTAAATGGTTTGTCTGTGAAGGGGTGCATTACGATGGGTGGAGTGCGAAGAGTCCCGATATTGACCTAATAAGATGTGATCCTGGTGGCCTGCCCAAACAAGCATTGGCATAGCCAATAGGTCTCGCTTTTGGGACACAGGCAAACACAATGAAGGCAGACACAGTGATGGAGAGACACACACACGCAGACACACACAAAGACACACAGGCAGACAGAATGAAGGCTGACACACTGATATAGATGCACACGGATGGAACATAGACAGACACAATCAAGATTGATTTGCATATGGCTGGGTGTAAACTGGAAGGGCATGGTGAGCAAAAAAAACATGGATTTAGGCCCAGATCCTTGTGACTGGTGGTGAATGCTTCACATTGTTCAGCATTCTGTCCATCAATTGATGTTTTTGCATTGGACACTGATTGAGACACACATAGAGATGGACACACAGGATGACACAACGAAGGCTGACACACTTATAGAGGGACACACACAGAGAAGGGCACACAGACATACAATGAGAGGCAGACACACACACACATACACATAAGGCAGATGGATACTCAGAGATGTGCACTGTAGGAAGCTGGGAGTCCAGTGGGGTAAATCCTTCCACCGCCGTGCACAGCTAGCTCCTAGAAGACAAAGATTGCCTCACTGAGACAGCCCCCGTGTACCACCCCTTAATGGCACAGGACGTAGAGGGAAGACAAATTCAAAGAATGTGTGTTAAGGCTCACAAAACCAGCACAACACGTACATGCGTAAACAGCTCCGTAAAGCTCCAGGACCAATTTAGTCAAATCAAAACGATGGCAAACACATAGATACAGATGAACGGACAGACGTGCATACACACACAATAACAGACACACAAATACAAACACACACTCACACAAAAATGCACACAATGACACAGAAACTTATGGATGAACATACATCGCACAACGATACACGGGTAAAAAGACATACACACAATGACACATGGATAAAGACGTGCACAAGGGCACACAGACACCTGCACCATGACAAAGTGACGCACAGACACAGGCGTGCAGACATACTCACTGCAATTCGTCTATATCATGGGTAAAACAACATTTCTAGCCTGACTGAGGGATGTGTCCAAAGCCTGTCTGCTCCAGGAATGTTGTGGTGTGTAGAGGTGTGCTGTGGGTATGGCAGGGGGTATCTAATAACCCCTCCCCCCACCAAACCCCTTCCACCCCCCCACCACCAACCCCCAAGCCTATCCAGCCCTGACGTGTAAGATCCTCGCGGGCTGGTGAAGTGCCCTCACAGCCCCGACCTTTGAGAAGTGTTTTTGGAAGTGGGTACAAAGGCGGGGTGGGATGGGAGGGGAAGGCAGAAAGTGAAGGAGAAGCAGAACGGACGGAGGGAAGACAGCTTCGGTGCGCTGTGTGTGTAAAAGTGAAGCCTCCTTACTGTGAGAGTTAAAAGTCTTCCGGCGGAGGACTATAAGTAGTGAAGGTGTCTGCGAGCGCTGCTGGAAGGGGAGCAAAAGAGGGTGCTGGCAGGTGGGACAGTCATCATGCTGAGAGTGAGTAGATAGCAGTCTCGGGAATAGACATCAGCAGAAGGGGAGGGGGTGACAGAAAAAAAGAGCAGGCTGTATTACAGGTAGAAGGGGGAGACTCGGCTGGAGTCCGGGATGGGCAGAAGAAACTGAGAGAATGCCTGGGGAGCCAGGATATAGGGGCAGAGTTGGGCTCCTGACACTCCATGGCTTGCCAGTGAGGTACAGCTGGACTCCAAAGTATTTCAGGGCCTCATGTTATGGCTGACCATAGAGCTCGAATGGGAAGTAAAGCAGGCCCTCTCAGCTGGGGATAAACCTTGAATGGAAGTGTGCAGGCCTCTCAGCAGATTGAGAAGCAATGCAGAGCCTTTCCGCAGGAGGACCACCTGGAAAGAGAAGTGGTGCAGGGCCTCTCAGAGAGGGGACACAGGGCGGTGGTCTGCAACTTTGTGGAAAGCTCAGAGTCCTAAATACCCCCACAGACAAAGAGGCGCAGGTCATTAAGTTTCAGGCACAGCAAAAACAATAAGTTTGCTTCAGAAAAGGGAGACAACAAAAACAACAACAATTACATTTGTAAAGCATGGCCACCTACCCGTAAGGTCTCAAGGCGCTAGGGAGGGGGGGCTGCCACTGATCGAATAGCCAGGTCTTGAGTAGTCTTTTGAAGGCCAGCAGGTCCTGGGTCTGTCGTAGGTTGATAGGGAGAGTGTTACAGGTCTTGGCGGCGACGTGGGAGAAGGATCTGCCTCCGGCGGTGGTTTTCCAGATGCGAGGGACTGTGAGCGGGCGAGGTTGGCATAGCGGAGATTGCGGGTGGGGGTGTAGAAGCAGAGTCTGTCATTGAGGTATACTGGTCTGGCGTTGTGGAGGGCCTTGTGTGCGTGGATAAGGAGTATGAAGGTGATCCTCTTGTCGACGGGGAGCCAGTGCAGGTCTCTCAGGTCGGGTGTGATGTGGCTGCGTCGTGGGACGTCGAGGATCAGTCGTGCCGCAGCGTTCTGGATGCGTTGCAGCCGCCTCAGGAGCTTGGATGTTGTTCCTGTGTAGAGGGCGTTCCCGTAGTCCAGTCTGCTGGTGACGAGGGCATGTGTGATGGTCTTTCTCGTGTCGGAGGGGATCCATTTAAAGATTCTGCGTAGCATTCGGAGGGTGTTGAAGCAGGATGCAGAGACGGCGTTGACTTGCTTGGTCATGGAGAGGGTGGAGTCGCGGATGATCCCTAGGTTGCGTGCGTGGTCGGTGGGTTCTAGGGCTGTTCCTAGTGAAGTTGGCCACCAGGAGTCCCCCCAGGATGACGGGGTGGAGCTGAGGATGAGGACCTCCGTCTTGTCTGAATTCAGCTTCAGTCTGCTGTTCTCCATCCATTCGGCGACGGCCTTCATTCCTCTGTGGAGGTTGGCTTTGGCAGTGTGGGGGTCTTCGGTGAGGGAAATAATCAGCTGGGTGTCGTCGGCGTAGGAGATAATGTTGAGGTTATGTTGTCGTGCGACGTGGGCAAAAAGTGCCATGTAGATATTGAATAGTGGCGGGCTGAGGGAAGATCCGTGTGGGACGCCGCAGATGATCTTGGTGGTCTTGGAGCGGAAGGGTGGGAGGCGGATGCTCTGGGTTCTGCCGAAGAGGAAGGACAAGGTCCAGGCCAGGGCCTTCTCTTGGATTCTGGCGTCTTGGAGGCGTGCCATCAGGGTGTGATGGCAGACCATGTCGAAGGCTGCTGATAGGTCCAGAAGGATGAGGGCGGCTGTTTCTCCTTTGTCCATCAGGATCCTGATGTCGTCGGTGGCGGCGATGAGGGTGGTCTCGGTGCTGTGGAGAGAGACCCGGTCCTGCAGGCTGCTCATCTGTTAGGAGGCACAAATTCTAAGTGGGTTGGAAGGGAGAGAGGGGGTTACTTACAGTTTTCGTGGCAGGATTCTGCCAGCTCCAGAACATGTATTGTTTCCTCTGTCCTTTCCTCAGTACGTGCCATTCCGATCTCGGCTTGTTGGGAAGTTGGGAGTCTGTCCTGGGGATGGGCCTGGAGCAAGGCCCTACCTGAATCATGTGAGAACTTGAGCAGCGCCTCCTGAATGCCTGCCTTGCCGGCTTCAGTGATCTTTGGTCTCATGACCTCAGTGCTCCAACTTCCCTGGTGTCTGCCCTTGTGCCCTTCCTTCACCCTAAGTGCGCGAGCCTCTCCTCACAGGGGCTGCGTCACCTCACAGCCTTGGCTCCACATACAGATAACGTGAAAGGAAGTACAGAGATTTGATTTTACGACTCAGGTCAGAGCTCTCAAGTTTCCATATTTTATAAGCGAGTAGCTCTCAAGGTCCAGTTTATTTTCCTTTGCACTGTAGGAACTTTCAGTTATGTTTTGCTAATTATAAAATCATGACTAAACAGCAAAATGCAATAAAAAAACAAGCACAAGCTCGTGCGAAAGCAGGGAGAGGCGCGGCTCACGCGGCAGCAGTCATTACAGTCCTCTATTGGTTATGATGAGGCTACGACGCATGACACCCCTCTTGAGTGACTGCTGGTAGCCTAGTACTGTGTCTGTGGGATGAATGTGCTGAAATACTGCTGTTGTTCCTTTTTGTAGTGAGAGGTCAACAGCACAACCCCAGGCTGGAGTAGCAGTGAGAGCTGCCTTATGACTGCTCAGCAGAAAACCCCGGTCATATGTTCCCTGTGATACCTGTGTCGCCTGGTTCGATACATCATTTGTACTGACTGTAATGGGGATTATATGTGAATTTATGTTATTCTGCCTGCAAACACCTGCCTTCTTTTTCTCTCTTTATGTTAATCCTCTTCTTTTGTTTATTTAGTCGAGCTGCATGTTTTGAAAATGACAAGAAAATGATGTTCAAAAAAAGTTAATGCTTTAAAAAAAGTTAATGCTTTTTTTGAAGTGGCTAAAATATTATAAATGAAAGATTGGTAAAAACTTTTGGTTATGTGGTTACACCAATATGAATGAAATGTTGAAGAAGAATTGGTGCAACAAAAAAAAAACGTAAAGAAACTGTTATTGCATAATTTTCCCATGCGATGACCTTTCCTAGTCTTCTCCCATGCTGAGCTCCCTTCTGCTATTAAACACAGTGCCAGTCACCTCCCCAGCAATTTTTATCCCCTTCTGGTTGTACAGAATGATGGCGGCAGCACCCTTGCCCTCCCTGAGTGTATTTTAAAACCCAGGGAGGGGGCTGCTTCCCGCATCTTTGCCTGCCTCTGTCTCGCAGAGGGATCAAACTTCTTCCTTTGCTTTCTCTGGCCCTGAAGTGCTGGTTTACATGTTTACTATGTTGTTTTTAATAAATTCTAGGACGTTCTATCATGGTGACTTGAATTAAGTGATCTGCTAAAAGACCTTCAGCTGCTTGTTCACTTTTCTCTAAACTTCAAATTGGAGCCCCTTCTGTGATTGACTCCATAAGTCTGGCTTCCTTGGTTTTTGCAGTAGTGAGCCTTCTCAGGCCAGACACAGTGTGAAAGGTAATTAGCACATGCAGATTCTTTCCCCACCTCTTTCTTTCTCAGGAGCAGGCACTAGCACTGGTAAATACCCCTACTGTGCAGGGAGGCCTTTGTCCACCTGCTGGCCTGCAGAGAAATTAACTTGGCTTTAAACAGGGAGAAAGGCCTTGAATCTAACTATGAGCTGAGCCAAACAATTATGACAAATTCTCATGTTCCATAAGAAGTACAGATATTACAAAAGTAACAGTGAATTTTCACTTGGGGTACATTGTTACCCTTAGATTGATACCTGACATGTATATCTATGCCTACGCAGGGACAAACTGTACTTTGGTGTAGATTTCGCTGATAATTTATTCAAATATTTTATCTGAACTCCTTCATGATGGGCAAAAAGAAACCAGTTGCTGACATGCCCCTTCTGAGGGAGTGTGCCCTAACCTCTAGTATTACTTGTTTCCTTATGAATGCCATGGGTACTCTTAACACAGAGATCAAGAATGTTGAAGAAAGCTGTGGCTTTTCTCCCAAGACCTAGGCAATACTATGGCTGCTGCCTCATCTCTATCACTGCCGGGAGGCCAACAAGAGAAAGAACTTGACAACCTCTGTGCTTTCAATGAGGACATACGAAATGACACAAATAATACAATTATTGATAATACAATATCTATTTATTTCCCACCCTTTAAAAAGAAAAATATTAAGGGGCATCCATTAAATACCCGTAATAGAAAGTTGTTGTGTAATTATGAAGAGCCCCCTCCATACAGAAATTATACTTCTATTCACCCTCCCACAGGAACCATCAGTTATGGTACCCTCCTTTCACAGCCAGCCTTTCTTAACTTTGAAGAGGTAGAGGAAGCTTTTGTCAAATCTCTTGATCCTATTCTGCTGGTCTTAAAGAGCATAAATGCATCCTCAACGTTATTGATTGACAGGGGTTTCAGTACAGCTAGATCAGGTCACTTAGGGGTCCCTCTTGTTCCTCTGATGAAATTGACTAAGGACATGTGTGTGCACCACAGGATACTTAGAAAAATGCAAGAAAGCGCATTTTTCTAAGGATTTGTAACTTAGCACCAATTTGAAGTTGGTGGTAGATTGCAATTCTTTAATGCAGGGTCGCAATTTTTTCATATTTCCTGCATTGCATTTAGGGAATAGCAAATTGCGATTCCTTACATGCATCCGTAAAATAGGCAAAAATTGCAAATCCCTATTTTGCAATTTGCTTTGGGCTTGATGAATCCCAAATGGCAAAATACCGGTGGCAAAGGCGCTGATTCTGCGAATCAGCCCTTTGCGGCTGGTATTTTGCTTGATGCATGTGCCCCTATGTTCCTGTGATTCGCAATCCAAACCATCAATGTTACAATTCCTGTTGTTTTGTCTATTCTATGATCTACCAAGGAAGAGATTTATTTCACCATTGCTTAGATCTTCAATCATGGAGGTGCAGAACTGCTTTATTCTATCCTCAGTTACTACTGTGAGAATTTATTTGTCTGACAATACATTACTATTGGCTTCTTTTAGGCTGAGGGCCATGGTGAGAAAATTATACTTTTTGGTCTAACTGTTGCTTTTATTGCTCCTTCTTTTTTTATCAGCATTTTTAAGTATTGTCGTTTTTTTAAAGATTTTAAGTGTTTTTATGTGTTTTCTTATATATTGTTAGATTGTTTGTGTTTTGCTCTTTAATGTTTTTTTTATAAACCAAATAAATATTTACCACTACTAAACAACAATTATTCAGAGTCATTCCATGTTCGAAGTGTATAATCTGTGTACACTTGCAAAACACAATAAGGGATTACCAGTCTTTGATCCTCATTTCAAGTTTAGTGGAATAGGATGGGTTATTTACCATATATGGTAAATACCATTACACAGGAGGTGAGGTATTTATAACTTTTGGTAAATACTTCCAATTCTGAGTTTCTAACTTGCAAATTAGGCATTACATACACAATCAGTAATTAAAACATCAAATTCCACACCCTTTGCCTTTTAATTGGCGTTTCCCCCAATGAATTTAGGCATGTTCGACCTGCTGGAATCTATCAGAGGAAAATTGTGAGGGTGTCATATCATCACAAAACTTTAAATTCTGCCCCATGTGAAAACACGCATTTCCACAGGGATTGGGATTCAGTCCTGCAGTTGTAATAATGGTCTTTGTGTTCCATTTCCCAAGATACACACTGACTGAATGGTACTAGAAGCAGTTGCACTGGAGTCCGGCTCGCTATAATGGTCAAACAGCAATGTAGTAGTGGCAAGATGTTTTGAAGCACTGAACTTTGAAAATGTAATGGTAAAATAAACATATGCCATCACATTTTATTGTCAGTAGACTTTATTGTGTTGTCTCAGCATACTTTTTCACAATGTGCATTAGTATAGTCCTATGTAAAATGTGGCAACATGTTATGTGCAACAAATACACACCAGGTGTTGCTTACCTACGTAATGGCATAAAATGTCCACTCAGGCCTTACCAAACAACGACATTGTGCAGCCGCATTGAGACTTCTGCCAATACCCTCTTCCAAACGGGTGGCTGCAGGTTGTGGCTCGGTTCGTCTTTTCAGTGGGTACTTGGCATATGATGCAGCTATATCTGACACTCCGGTGGGTACTTGACTCATGACACAGCTCACTCCAACACTGCGGTGAGTACTGGGTGTTTCTTCTTGAGCGCAACAGCCAAATGCCATCTTCATCATGGTGGACGCCAGTTCCTATATTCAGCACACAGTGTCTCGAGGTGATGACCTTCATTCTGCACGAGACGCCACAGAGCACCTCTCTGGTCACAGAGTCGTCTGGACTTGTCCTGACCCAACAGTACAATGTGACAGTGCCATGTTCTTATCCCAGCTTCAATGGGGCCTGCCATGTGGCACGCAGCTCCATGCGCCTCGGTAGCTATCACAGGGATATCTGATGAAGATCAGTGCCCATCCCAGTACCACTGAGATCCTTTTGCGCCCTTGGCAAGCAAATTTCTGTCGGGAAGACCCCACACCAGGTACAATTACAGCTATCCCTTCCACGATCAGCTGCTCCTGCAAGGTTAGTGCTTGCCTTCCTTGCTCACAGGCAGGATAGACTTAGGAGAGTCCAGCAATTTCCCCATCAGATCGATCTCCAAGTGGATGTCAGTGCAACATCAACCCTTACTACCTGGCAGAAGAGACTACAAGACAAAGAAGGATGGGTCATGGGCTCGAATCTATGCACTGATTAGGCAGACGGGTGATGTGTATTTCAGGTCTGCCTGCTTGGAACCAGTTTGGAACCAGTTTGGGTCAGTTTCCATTTCATGTGTCCTGGCCAGGCTGAAATCCAGGCCTGGCCTTTGTCTGCAAGGATGCTTTGTTCCTCAGGACAGTCTCTAGGTGGAGTGAGCACCACAGAAGTACAAAGAGGTGTGAGACAGTGTCACCCAGTTATTTATGACCCCTACTCATAAAGATCAGGAAGAGAGACAAGAATCTGAGCCAATTCAAAGCATTGCTTTCCCCAACAACAGATTCCGCAGGCGTCATCCTGCACCCCCTGCCATCTAACTAATACAGCTGCAGTCAGAGTCATTTAAAGCCCATTGAATCTAGTAGAGCCCTTCCACTGCTAGGAAAGCCTGTCTCCTCTTTACTCATTAGAGCGTCTTGTGTTCCCCACTCCCACCTAGAAGATGTCAGCAATACCCATGTGCTGTCTGGAGAAAGCAACCTCTCCTCCATCTTGTGCTCTGGTCCAGGGTGTGGGCTTTCAAAATGCAGGTCTATCACTCGTGCAAGGCCCACTATCAGTTCTAACACACACACACACACACACACACCCACCCACACACACATACACACACACACACAAATACAACGGATACGATGCTGGTGATCAGCATTCTGGGCTCACCATGAGTAGCTGAACTTTTAAGTAAGTGAGCCTGTAAGAATACAATCATGTCTCTTTTACTATAATTCACCAACCAAGGTACTGCCACCAGCACACAAAATGCATGAAACCTGTGACAGAGACAGTAATTGCCTGGCATTATGAGGGTGCGCTTGGTGGACCCATTCTTTTTCGGGCTAAGGTCCAGAACCCAATATTGTCGCAGACTGGGCCTAGGTCAAAGTGCATATAAAGCATTAGTATGTGGCATGACCTGAAATTAAAAAAACACAAGATCCCGGTATGCAGCTCGGACACGCAGGATAGGTGGGGTACACTTCTGTACATCATGAAGAAGACATTCCTGTCCCAACACAAAACATTAACACCAAGAGGGACCGGAATGTCCAATGGCGACTATATGAGGATGATGGAGACACTAACTGGGCTTCCTATAAATAGATGAGAGATGTTGGAGTGTGCATTAGAAACCACTAGTCGAATTCTATATAATACAATACTAAAATGATTATAAAGATGATTTTTCAATACAACTCTTCATTGGTCGGAGTTTTCGTAGCTGGGATCTGGATGAAATCCACATTTTCCGTCACGCATGGGTAATGGTGTGTCTGACTGCATCACTGTTTGTCCTGTAAAGTGTATGGAATATTTATGTGCTGTGGCAGATAATTAAATGTTGCATGAAAGTTCGGGCACGGGCTTAGTGCTGATTGAATGATGTCAGCTGTGTTCCTGGTAGTATGCTGGAATGAGTCATATGCAAACAATACCATGGAGCAATGCCTTCACTGGTGTCTGAAACCCGATAGACTGAGATTTACTCTATCCCTCCGGATGACATTTCCGAGTGATTATGTTGGGAAATGCAACGTGCGCGTTAGACCGTCATTGGGTATTCCAAAGAGGCTTAATCTGGCAAATGATTGAATTACTGTTTTCCCTCAGAAACAGCATTCCCAGAGCCACCATTTCCGGCACAATATAAAAGATTAAAGTAACCTGAACAATCTTTTTAAGAGTAATGCTGCCCTTGAGTGACACAACTCTGAACAAAATAGAGCTATCATTTGACACAACTCTGAACAAAATAGAGCTATCATTTGTCAAATAATAATGCTATCTAGTAACATAAGTGCAATTTGGCACTCTGCTGGTCTGTTAGTGAAGCTGATTCCTCCACATTGACTCTCTCTGTTTTGCCATGTTTGCGGCTAGCACACTAGCTATGGACACTGTTCAAGTTAATGAGCAAAATTGGACTGGCAATGGTTTGCGAATGATAAAAGTACACACATCTACAGTTTAGTATATGGCGCCCAATGTACCCTTTTAGAATCTTACTTTGAATTCTCAAATTCAATGTAACCTAAGAGGGGTGGTACAAGTTTAAAGAAAGGTGAGATGCTGTACTAAACCCTGGCATGACAGGTCTAACACTGGGGTTTTACACGTTTTTCTTCACTGCAGCAGTGGATGGTTTCCGTAAACCATCCATGTCAAGTCAAGTCATAAAATTTGTATAGCGCACTACATACCCAGAGGGTTTCAAGGCGCTTAGGAAGGGGAGGAGGATTATTTGTCAAATATCCACGTTTTAAGCTGCTTTCTGAACGCTAGGTGGTTCTGGGTGAGGCGAAGGTAAGCGGGGAGTGAGTTCCATGTTTTAGCAGCCAGGTATGAAAAGGATCTGCCTCCCATCGTGGTCTTGTTGATGCGAGGTACAGTGGCGAGGGCTAGGCTGGAAGAACGTAGTTGGCGGGAGGGGGTGTAGAAGGACAGTCGAGAGTTGAGGCAATCTGGTCCGATGTCGTAGAGTGATTTGTGTGCGTGGGTAAGCAGTCGGAAAGTGATCCTCTTATTGACGGGTAGCCAGTGGAGGTCTTTAAGGTGACCAGAGATGTGTTCGTTGCGTGGGATGTCTAGTATGAGCCTGGCTGAGGCGTTTTGGATTCGTTGGAGTTTCTTCTGGAGTTTAGCGGTGGTACCTGCGTAGAGGGTGTTTCCGTAGTCCAGTCGGCTCGTGACCAGGGCGTGGGTGACTGTTTTCCTTGTTTCGGAGGGGATCCAGCGAAATGTTTTTCTGAGCATGCGAAGAATGTTGAAGCAGGAAGAGGATACGGCGCTGACTTGTCTGTTCATTGAAAGTGAAGAATCTAGGATGACGCCAAGGTTCCGTGCGTGGTCTGTCGGGATGGGTGCTTTTCCGAGGGCTTCCGGCCACCAGGAGTCGTCCCAAGCAGAGGGGGATGTACCTAAGATGAGGACTTCTGTTTTGTCTGAGTTCAGTTTCAGGCGGCTTAGTTTCATCCATTCGGCAACTTCTTTCATTCCTTCGTGTAGGTTAGTTTTGGCGGTGTTGGGGTCTTTGGTGAGTGATAGGATTAGTTGGGTGTCATCCGCGTAGGAGATGATGTTGAGGTTGTGTTGGCGTGCGATGGCCGCGAGGGGGCTCATGTATACGTTGAAGAGGGTGGGACTGAGTGAGGATCCTTGTGGTACGCCACAGATGACTTCGTTGGCCTCGGACTTGAATGGTGGGAGGCGGACTCTCTGTGTTCTTCCGGAGAGGAAGGAGGTGATCCATTCAAGTGCTTTTCCTTGTATTCCGATGTTTCTGAGGCGCTGTAGAAGGGTGCTGTGGCAGACTGTATCGAATGCTGCAGAGAGGTCGAGGAGGATGAGGGCGACTGTGTCTCCATTGTCCAGTAGAGTTCGAATGTCGTCTGTTGCTGCGATGAGGGCGGTCTCAGTGCTGTGTTTTGCTCGGAAGCCAGATTGTGAGGGGTCGAGGGATTTGTTGGCTTCGAGGAAGGCGGCGAGCTGGTTGTTGACGGCTTTCTCGATGACTTTGGCCGGGAATGGAAGAAGCGAGATGGGGCGGTAATTTTTGAGTTCGGTGGGGTCCGCTGTTGGTTTTTTCAGAAGGGCGGTGAGTTCAGCGTGTTTCCAGTCTTCTGGGAAGGTAGCGGAGTTGAAGGAGCAGTTGATGATGTCTCGGAGGTGCGGTGCTATGACGGAGTCTGCTTTGTTGAAGATGTGGTGAGGGCATGGGTCTGTGGGGGATCCTGAGTGGATGGAATTCATCAGGCGGATTGTGTCCTCAGTGGAGATTGGATTCCAGGCGTTAAGGGTGTTCACGGGGGGAAGATGGTCAGCAGATGGTAGGGTGGGTTGGTTTCCGGGTTGGTTGTCGAAGCTGTTGTGGATGTCTGCAATCTTGTTGTGGAAAAAAGAGGCTAGGGAGTCGCAGAGGGTTTGAGAGGGGGTGATGTCGTTGGAGTTGGCCGAGGGATTGGAAAATTCCTTGACGATGTTGAAAAGTTCCTTGCTGTTGTGGGCGTTGTTGTCAAGTCGATCCTTGAATGCTGTTTTCTTGGCTTTTCGGATCAGTTGGTGGTGAGTGCGGGTGGCGCTTTTGAAGGCGTCCTTGGTGTTGGTGGTTGGGTCTTTTTTCCAGGCCTTTTCAAGGGAGCGGCAGAGTTTCTTGGACTTCTTGAGATCATCGTTGAACCATGAGGCTTTCTTGCTGCCAGGTTTGCTTTGACGTTTTTTCAGTGGTGCTAAGGTGTCGGCGGTGTTGGATAACCATATGGTGAGGTTGGCGGCGGCTTCGTTGGCGTTAGAAGAGAGGGCTGGGGAGTTTCGAAGGAGCGATGCGGAGATTTGGTCCGTGGTGATTTTGTTCCAGTTTCTTTGCAGGGCAGGTTGGGAGTGGTTGATGGGTTTTGGCTTGTTGTAGGTGAAGTGAACGCAGCTGTGGTCGGTCCATAGGAGATCCGTAGTGTGGCTGAAGGAGACATGATTGCTGGAAGTGAAGATGGGGTCGAGTGTGTGACCTGCGATGTGGGTGGGGGAAGTGACTAGTTGTTTAAGTCCGAGGTTGGCGAGGTTGTCCACGAGGGTGGTGGTGTTGTGGTCGTTTAACTTTTCAAGGTGAAAGTTGAGGTCTCCCAGAAGAATATAGTCTTTGGAGGGGAGCGCGTGTGGAGAGATAAAGTCCGTGATGTCTTCACTGAATTTTGCGCGGGGTCCTGGTGGTCTGTAGAGGAGAGTGCCTCTAAGTGTTGTTTTGGGGTCGATGTGGATCTGGAAGTGAAGGTGTTCGGAGTTGGCGAGGTTGGCGTCAGAGCTGGTTGAGATGCGGATAGATTTCTTATGGACGATAGCGATTCCTCCTCCTGTGTGGCTGGTACGGTCTTTGTGGGTGATCTTATAGTCTTCAGGGATGGCAATGGTGATGTCTGGTGCGGAGGAAGTATTCATCCATGTTTCCGTACAGCGGCTTGGACGCAGGTGGGGGTGCGACCGGGGTTGAGGGCTAGGAGGGTGGCGGCATCATAGGTAATGCGGGAGGACTGGGGAGCGCGAGGGACAGGGGGTATGGAGCTGGGCGCGGGCCAGGCGCGGACGGGCGTAGACGGGCTTACCTTTGGCGCACCTTCGGCGCGAACTGGGCGCGGTCGCTGCGCGTGAACGCTGCGCGCGGGAACTACTGTCATATAAGGATAGTGGAGGGGGCGGAGCGTGGGAGGGGCAGCAGCTGGGAGGCGGTGTCGGGAGGAGGGTCGTAACAGGGGAAAACAAACACACAAAATGGAGGGTCAAAGGCGAGCACAGCCAGGGGCAGTAACAGCACAGCGTGTGATCTGAGGAGCCTAAAGTGCACAAGTCTGCATCTGAATAGCGGTAAAAACACAGTAACAGGTCGCGCTACGATTTAAATAAATAAATTAAGCCACAGTGCAGCGCTAGTAAATCAGGCAATAGGGTGACAGTGCAGCGCTATATTTAAATCAATGGAAGCGTTAAGCGCTGGGCGGGTAGAGAGCAGCAGAGCAGGAGATCACCAACAATACCAGCGTTACTGAGATCAGGAGCGTGGAGGAGCAACCGGGCTGAAGGAGGGTCCAGGCGGTCACAGCGAGCTCGGGAGCGAGGGCCGATATTAATCGTGGGTGGGAGGGGCAGCAGCTGGGAGGCGGTGTCGGGAGGAGGGTCGTAACAGGGGAAAACAAACACACAAAATGGAGGGTCAAAGGCGAGCACAGCCAGGGGCAGTAACAGCACAGCGTGTGATCTGAGGAGCCTAAAGTGCACAAGTCTGCATCTGAATAGCGGTAAAAACACAGTAACAGGTCGCGCTACGATTTAAATAAATAAATTAAGCCACAGTGCAGCGCTAGTAAATCAGGCAATAGGGTGACAGTGCAGCGCTATATTTAAATCAATGGAAGCGTTAAGCGCTGGGCGGGTAGAGAGCAGCAGAGCAGGAGATCATACCTTCCCAGGCGGGCCTCCATCATTTGGAAATACGTCTCAGCCGTCTTTAAAAGCAATTAAACAATGAAAGCATATAGAATATAGAATGCATTAATAACAGATGAGTTAAGCGAAAAGTGTGATGGTCTTTTTGAAACACACAAGAGTGGGCAGAGTTGTAATAGATAGAGAAGGTCAATTCCATAGCTCTGACGCTAAAGACAGGATCCTCGGTGTCTCTACCCTAACGTCTGGATGTAGTGGCTGTGGGAAGGAGAAGGGTATTACATTCCAGGTTCTTCTTTATTGTGAGCTTGACTGATAGGAGAGGTCCATTGTCAGAAATGCACCAGCCTTCAGCCTGCCTGCTGAGAGCAGTGGACCCTGTGAAGGGAGCTCCTAGGGGAAGTGAGGCCCAGCCGGGATACTAGCAACTGGATTCTAATGAGCAAACTGAGTTACCCAGTCCAGTCGGGACTTCTGCAGTTGGCAACCCCTGTGTGTCAGGAAGGGAGCCACCATGAAGTGTGGCCTGTCGCACGTATGTGTGCCAAAGTTGGTAACCCCCTGTGTGTCAGGAAGGGAGCCACCATGAAGTGTGGCCTGTCGCACATATGTGTGCCAAAGTTGGTAACCCCCTGTGTGTCAGGAAGGGAGTCACCATGAAGTGGAGACTGTCGCCCGAAGGTGTGCCAAAGTTGGTGACCCCCGTGTGTTTAGGAACGGGGGTCGCTGAAGTGTAATTTATCACCCATGTGCATACCACATACACCAGGAGAGTGTCCGTCTTGAAGACAGGCCTGTTGCCATGAAGCATGGTACTAAGGAAGCTGTGAGGAACACTTACCAATCACCCCAGGAGCCAAGCGAGGATGTCTACCTTTGATGCAGGCCATCTGGAGACTAAGGAGGTTGATCCGCTATCAAGGGAAAGACTGAGATTTTGCAGGCTCTCAGCTAAGGGAGACTGGAGACAGCAAAAGAGTGCCCAGGAACACCCATCAGGTTGGGTAAGACTGATTTGGCCATCAGACCTGCTCGGAATCTGAACAAACTTAGCAGCTGACTGGTGCTAATATTGACTCTTAAGGCAAAACCTAGACTTTGCCGCATTTTGGCCACATCTGAGAGTCTCCCCTGTTATCACATGGGGAATAATCAAACCAACTAGAAGGGAAAGAGGGACTCGAGATACTGCTCAGTACAATGCTAGCATGCTGACCTTCAGTGACTGTAGGATGGATGATTTAGTCCACTGATTCTGTGTTTTGAGTGTTCGCACTAAAATACTCCTTTTTTCACAAAGCAAGTATTTCGCTTGACAATTAGCTCACTCCCATTACTCTTTGTACTTTGTGTCTTGCTCATGTGTATGCTTTACATCTACCTCCCATATTTGGCCTGTTCTACCTTTGTGATTCAAGTGCTGAAAGGTATTTCTCTTGGCCCTGTTACTCAGAACCCATAGTAGGTGGGGCCCTGGACACCTGGGGCCGCATTACACAAGTGCTCCGGGGGCGAATGGGTGTTTGAGCCCACTTTTGCACAGCCTCTGGGCACTTTGGTCTGACAGAAAAGGCCGCAAACGCTTGAGCGGCCCCTTCTTCAATACAGATGGCAGTGGCGCAAATATAGCACCAGAATTCTCATTAGAGGGCATTCCTTCATTTGCATGGGGGCATGGCTCCATGCAAATGAGGGAACCTTTTTATTCCTGATAGGACACACTTTCTATGTTTGCGCCTGGCACACCTACTTTAAGGAAAGTGCGCACTAACTGTAATATGGACCCTGGAGAAAAACTTCTGCTTGACCCTTTGAACCATGTTCTGACATGCTCTCTCCTCTGCTCTGTCCTTTGTTAAAGGGGCAGTGTGCCACATCAGGAGTGGCTTCAGTTCTGATTGACCCACAACATGGGCCAAGGGAGTAATCGGGAATCACACATGGCTGTCAGCCTCCACTAAAACATGTCTCATAAAGGTTCAAAGGGCTATGTCTTTTGCTCCTTCATGATCCCCGATCCTACAGTACGAACTGTCCCTCATATCTCCTGACAGTGAGTTAAGACCCCACTGATCAGTCATTCTTTCTGGAATCAAAGAGACCTTTATTGTACACAGAGAATGCTCTGCCCCCCTTTCTCCAGTGTCTGTGTTTCCTCACCAATCCTCAGGCCCTGGGATTTCAAAATGGAACCCATAAGCCTGAATGGTATATGCCTTACACACACACACATACATCCCAGCACACACATGCAGGTATCACATGGTGTCCAGTGCTACATACAGTCCATGCAGGCCAACATTGAGTTAAGTACCCAGCTCCAGAAAATTACATGAGTGGTCCAGCAAGGAACACTCTAGTGACACAGGAAAAAAGGCCTGTTCACACTACGGATTCCATTAAAACATAAAATGGGTATGCTGACACCACAGCACTCTTGTAATTTAACTCTAGGTAAGGAAAGTAACCCTTTACCACAATGAGGGCTTAAAAGACTGCATTACTGTTGGACCCGGCCCTTTTTGCTGGGTCATCCCTGAAATTGTTGCCTTCCTCCTAGACTTTTTTATGAGATGGTGTTGGTGGATTTAGAACTCTAGGCACTTTCGCACTGCTGTTCAGTGTAAAGTGTGTGTGCGCTCTGTAGTAAACATCGTAAAGATTGATCTACACCTGTTTGGCATATTTAATTTACCTGTCATCCTCTTGTAAAGTGGTATCTCATATACCCAGGGCTGGTAAGTTAAATGCTACTGGTGGGCTTGCAGTGCTGATTGCGCCACCCACAAAAGTAGTGTTTCAAACCTATCTCAGACCTCTGCCATTGCAGAGCCTGTGTGCACAGTGTTACTGCCCCTGTAATGTGGCATGTCTGTGACCCCCTTTTTACTACATGTCAGTCACCCCTAAGGTAGTCTGTAACTAGGCCTATGGGCAGGGTGTATTGTAGGTAAAAGGTAGAACATGTACCTTAAGTGTGTGACATGTCCTGATAGTGACAAACAGCCATATTGGTTTCTCACTACTGTGAGGCTGCCTTCTCATAGGAATGCATTGGGGATTCCCTGATATGTTTTTCAGTGGTAATTCCTGATATGAGAGGAGCAGTGTGGTCAAGTTTGGTATATTTGGAATAGTGCTAATAAATGCTACACAATGGTGTGCGCAGATTTATTATGACTATTTTAGAAATGCCACTTTTAGAAGAGGGCATTTCTGTGTGCTAATTGTCTGCCTGCCTGGTGTGGATTGCATGTCTGGCTTTAGAGTGGCAGGGGCTGGTGAGGTGTGTGTGGCTCCAGGAGGAGCAGGGTGAGTCAGCGCTAGGCTGAATAGGGCATCTGCATTTGGAGTAGTGGGTGAAGTAGTCCCCTGACCCTGAATAGGTCTGTGCCTGCCTATGTGAATGCTGGCTCCGCCCCCTGTGGTGTGTCTGATGACAGAGCCCCAACCTGACAAGGGGGAAGAGGAGCCCTGTAAACAAAGTGTTCCACACTCCCCAGAACCAGTTAAGACTGGTTCCCGCAAGCCCTGTGCCAGGGCAGACAAAGGAATTTGTGATATAAATGTAGGGGCTGTGACCCCATGTGGGGGGCCTTTTCCTGGTGCTTATCTGGGGACTTGGTGCTACTGGGCCCCAGGAGGAACCGCCATGAGGAACTGCCTCCCTGATGAAGGGCCTTGTGAGCTGGCCTGCCTGGACCCAGCTGTGTCCCCTGAACCCTGAGACTTCTTGCTCCTTGTGAGCTCTTTTACTTTTATTTCCAAGGAAAAAAAGGAAGGTCTGGCCTCTGCAGCGCTGTGCAGCAGAGGCATCCTGAAGGAACCTCGGCGTGGGATTTCCCCTGCACGACGCAGGGATCGAGCGGGAGCCCACCACTCACTTTGTGCTCCTTATTGCACACCTCGCACTGGACAGTGCCGCAGGAAGCCTGTGGAAGAACTGGAAGCCAGGCGGAGGTGCAGCCTGGTTGAGGGGGGATCTTGTGTACACAAGGAACCCCGCGAGGCCACCAAAGAGCAATACCCGTCCGCCCATTTTGGGCAGCCAAAGAGGAGAGGTCAGCCAGAGGAGTCCTGAGATGCCCCAGTAAGTGGGGCTGTACATGAGCCCAAGGACACCGGAGAGGCCAGCCAGAGGAAATCTGAGATGCCCCGGTGAATGGGGCTGAAGTCAGCCTGTTGTTGGTGCCTGAGGTGGCACCCATTTGTTTCGCCAACATTGGTGAAACAGGCCCTGTGAGTGGGGCTGTCAGGGAGCCTTCTGCTTCGTGTGTGTGGGGTGTCCCTGTAAAGGGGGGCTTAGATGGTCAGAGAAGCCCAGGTAAAGAGGGGCCACGTGAAGCAGTATGGGTGCTCCCCAGAGGCACAGTAGTGCCATTACTTATTTCTCTTTTGGGCAATGTTGAGTCCCAGTGGGGGCTCAGAAGGCACAATGGTACCAAGCCAAATTCTCCAGCTGCCCCACGAGAGAGAGTGGGCAGCTGCAGCGCTGTTGGGCATTCCTTTTGAGGGGAGAGAAAGGATGTGAGGTGCACCCCAGCCCCCAGTGCATTGCACACCTTGCTTCTGATGCATTGGCAGCCAGAGGGCTACTTGGAAGGCCCTACATAAACCCTAACATTAGGGACATAGGGCATTTGAGCCCCAGTGAAAGGCCAGTTGGCCTGGGGTCAGTTCTGTGTTTAGCCATAATAGGTTTATTCCTAACAGGGTATATGCCTAATGTAATGATGCATAATGGGATGCATACAGAGAATGCACAATGTGTTTATGCTTATGAGGTTTCATGCCTAATGTGATGCTGATCTAATGTGATTTATGTGATGCCTAATGAGATTGCATAATGTGTTTATGCTGGTGAAGCCTATTGCGTAATGTGTTTATGCTAATGAGGTTTGGGGTCTAATGTGTTTTATGCCTAATGTAATAATGCTGAGGTCATTATTGTACCAGTGGTTACTGGTAGTGTTTTATATTTACTACCTGCATTCTGATGGTTCTGACCGGGTCCTGATTGGCTTAGTCCTGTATATAATCCCCTGTGAATATTGAGTAATGCCAGTTGACACAGTGTACATTGTATGATTATGATTCTAATGTTTTTGATAATACAAAGGCTATTTTTTATATAACCTTGTGTGGAGTCTCTTTTGTGGTGTGCCTAGTGTGTTGCTGCTGTGTGTGTGTTGCGCAAACGCATTACACATTGCCTCTGGGATAAGCCTGCCTGCTCATGCTAAGCTACCAAGGGGTTTAGCAGGGGTTATCTTCAGTGTGTAACTCCCTTGCCCTGACTAGAGTGGTGGTTTCTGCCTTGCTTAGGCGCAAGCCCTAGCCAACCAGAAATCCAATTTCTAACAATTACCATGAGACGGGCCTAGAATATGGCACACATATATGGTGCGTGTCCATTGATAACCAAAATTCATAACCACAGGTCAAGATATCCCTGCAGATTGGGCACTCAAGGAAGGAGTGCACATCCATTAACTTGCAGGGGACTTTTCCAACACTTTGTATGAAAAATTGTCTTACCTATAGGGTGCTGCGTGTACTGTTTTGAGAAGATTCTGTTTAAAAATACAAGGCAGTTTGAGACTGGTGTTGCCTATTAGAGAGATGGAAACTCTGATGGACACACTTTAAGACTTAAATTACAAACATTCATTTGACTTATTTAGTCTGAATAAATACATCTAACATATATCAAAATCTAATAAAACAATACATAATATTTAATCAAGATTTATCTACCATTTAACTGTTACTTTCCTCAGTATATGCTAATTAAACTAATTAAAATATTAATTGCACAAAGGAACAAAAAACAGTAGGGATACTGATTGCTGATCAGGCCATAAACATCTCCTATTTATAGCGGATGCACTGAGTTGAAAACATGACGTGCATTACCACATCCCCTTCACTTCTCTAGTCATCCTCTAAGATGTATTGCAAAGGGTAATTGCACAGAAAAAGGTACAGATTCCTTGCCACGCTCGCTCAGGCACTAGCCTCTCATACGTATGTCAAAGAAGATGTTTCAGGTGTTTAATTTTTATTATTTCTTAGCTTAGCTTAGCTTTGATTTGCGCTGTTCTGATTTCAACGTGGACAGATAAGTAAAAGTGCATATTTAGTATTGTTATTAGAGAGTTGTCGTTTGGGGATTTTAGGTTATCTCTTCTGATCTGCCTGTGTCTAAGTTTGTTCTACAGAACAACCCCATAGGCTATAAAAGCCTTTCTAATAGTAGTCGCAGGGGTGTGGCTTCTGGGAAGAGGGGGTGTTTGGGGTGCTATGCCCCCCTATTAAATGTTTTTTCTGATGAATAATTGGATACACAGTGCTCTTAGTCAGGTATGGTGAGGTGTCTGTCAGATTTCACCTCGGAGTTTTGCAAAAAGACACACTCTCATATCTATTTTGAAAGTCCTAAGAAAAATATTTTACAAATTGTTGTTTCTCACTTAGCACTCCTATCCAATCCACATTCCTCTCCCTTTCCACTGCCCCTTAAGCCCCTCTCACGTGCTTTGCTTGTCCTATAATGTAATTAAACATTATGTGCCAGCGAGACGCTCACCCATCCAATCTTAATGACCAAGCTTTGCCCCTGGGCAGTCGTGCCAGGGTTGGTGGATTTTCACACCAGCATGGTGGTAGAGCTGATGTTTCCTTCTTCTAGGAAACCATGCAGGACCCCAGGAGACATGATCAGTCGCCAAGATTATCTTGTCATTGTTTGTGTACCATCTGAATGCTCAGCGTGCCAACAATACACATTGGGCCCATGAACTATGAACTGCCACATTTGCATTGGGAGAAGCTAGGTTTAGCTGAAGCCTGTGAAGGAAAGCAAGCATGGACTAACACCAGTTGTAAGCTGGGGAGGGGTGCACCTTTACCTTTTATTTCTTTGCCTACTGGTTGCATTCTATCCTATAAGCTACAGGTGCACAATGGACAGGAACTGTCTGACCAGACCGGTGGGCCTAACGATACCACTACCCTTTAACCCCTTCGCTGCGGTGGCTATTCCGCCGCAGCACTAAGGGGGAGGCGGGGCCGCGCGGTGCTCCCGTGCTTGTGACGGAACCGCTCCGTCACGGCCCGCAGGTGAGCTGTGCTTGTGACGGAACGGTTCCGTTACGATCCCGCCCGCTCTTTAGAACGTCAGCGCAGGCGCGGAATTCGTGCTGTGCAGGCGCTGCGAGCGGGCGGTGACGGAACCGTTCCGTCACCAGCACACCCCACCCGAGGCTCATGACGGAACGGTTCCGTCACAAGCATGGGAGGGGTTAAAACCGGGAGCCAGGAGTCAGAGGCAGGAGACTGGAAACAGGAAGCAAATGGCCCTTGCAGGCAAACTCCAGATAATCACCTTCATCAATTAGTTGGGCATCTCAAAAGTCAGAAACTAATTTTGAAACCTGGAAATAACCTGACTTGATGGGTTTTATGTGGTTAGTTGTGTCATGCAAAATACCACTTGTATGTAAAATCCAGTCCTGTATATCATTACTAAAAGGCCAGCAATTAATTTTGAATTTACTACAGATCATCTTCCCCGGGACCCTTTTCTCTCTTGTTCCAAAATCTCCTTGACTCTTGCCAGAAAGCAGTGTTCCTTTATCCTGACCATGTTAGAACCATTACTTCTTACGCTACCTCTGATACCTTCCTTACAACTATTTGCCTGATTCATTTCAATATAAAACATTCCTTTACAGTGATGGTCACACTGACCAACTAATCTTTCCTATCTGTACAATGATTACATAGGCATGTGGAATGTATCTAGTTCATTGATAACATAGATAATATTCACAATACAATGTCATCTGGGTGTGGAAATGTACCTGTCAGTATATGCAGAGAGTCCAGAAATTTGTTGTAAACTGTGACTAAGTACAGACACTTACTGAACATAGGGGCACACAGGGCTGAACCTGTTTTCCTGAAGGGTACCCTCAGCTCACATGTGGTAACTAGGCAGCAACAAGGCAGGATTTCAGATCAGAACGCGTAACCAGCAATGTAGTTAACAATAGTACTGAAAAAAGGCATGAACCTAGAGAAGCGCATTAAATGTGAGTAGTCAAAATAAATACCAAATAATAAAGAACACCTGCAAAGTGATTCAATAGTGCTTTAGGAAAAAATAAGCCTTTTGTAAGGAAGAATTGGAAAATTTATTTTAATACAGGTCGGTGGTGTGAGTTGATATCCTATACATATGACACAAATCTGTTTCATCCATTTACTGTTGTATTCAGAGCAAGTGAGGTTGCCTGGTCAATGGACGCAGTTAAATAGAAACATGAGCTTCGGCTGAAGACCAATTTTACTTAATGGAAACTAGAGGGAAAACTGTCAAGCAGATGGAACAAATGTGTCAGTATCTAGTGAGACAGCTTTGAATTTGTATGAAAGTGATTCAAAGTTGGAAAGTAATGCTCCATCCTGGAGAAGGTTCCCTTTGATGGTCTATTGCTGAAACTTCTATCAGTCAGTTATTTTTTCGCATACAAAGCTACTGGGGATTTCATAGGCTTGGTGGATGCTGCTGATGGGCTGTGTGTGACATAGCCCATGGATGATGACCTGCTGTTGTTGGAGATCGTACTGAGCAAGTGTTCAAGAATTGGATTTTACTGCCTGGGACATGATACTTGCAGGGGTAACATAAATCTTATTTTACAGTATTTTGTAGTTCTTTTGGACTGGTTCACACGAACCCTGCTCACTTAAACACACATTAAATGGAGTGATAGGACTAGTTTCAAGGTTCTTCCAGTCCCCCTGTCAGACAGGCAAAATAATTCCTCAACAGGACTGAAGGCAGTTTTGTCCAGCAGGACACCTTCACCAAGCAAGAACTTCTAAGCTCAGAAGGGTGACTCCACACCTAGATGCAGGACAAAGTAGGCATATAAAGCCAAAACTCTCTGTTATGAGTTTGTCTTCTGCGGCCCTGGTACCAAGTACATTCAGGTAACAACTCTCCATGTACTTTATTTAGCAGATGAAGTATGTACTACTCTGATTTCTGTATATGGCTGGTGCAAAATGAGGGTCAGTGAACGTGGTATGGATTTTTAAAGAAGACAAGCAAGTATGTCACAGGTAGGTAACGATAAGCCAATTCCTAGATGTATGAAATTAACCTTTTCAATGTGTTCTCCACGTCTGTCTGTCTGTCTGTCTGTCTATCCGTCCGTCCATCCATCCATCCATCCATCCATCCATCCATCCATCCATCCATCCATCCATCCATCCATCCATCCATCCATCCATCCATCCATCTATCCATCTATCTATCTATCTATCTATCTATCTATCTATCTATCTATCTATCTATCTATCTATCTATCTATCTATCTATCTATCTATCTATCTATTTATCTATATAGTACTCCACTCTACGCCATTCCACTCTATGCCACTCCATTCTACGTTATTCCACTCTCCACCACTCCACTGTACGCCACTCCAGTGTGCACCACTCCACTCTACCCTACTCAACTCTACAATGTTCCATTCTATGCCACTCCACTCTATGTTCTTCCACACCACTACGTTCTACACCTCCCCACTCTACTCTACAATAGGCAACTCCAATTTTTTACACTTTACTCAGCTCTACACTAGACCACCCCACCCTACTTCACTCCATGCCACACTACTCTACCACATGCCACTCTCTTCTATGTCATGTCACTCCATTCTACACTATGACACACTACTGTACTCCACTCTACTCAACTGTACCACACTGTACCTCACTCTACTCTACTGGACGACACTCCAATCTATGAATAACCATACCACTCTATGGTATACCACTACACTATACCACATTCCACTCCACTGTATGACACGCCATGCCACTCTACACAATTGAACTCTACACCACTCTGCTGTACACCAATCCACTCTATGGCACTCCACTCCACGCTAATCACTCAGTGCCATCCACTCTACGCCACTCCTCTGTACACTATTCCACTCTATGGTACTCCTATCTACTCCAATCTACTCTATGCCACAGCATTCTATGCCACTCCACTCTTTGCTATTCTACACTATGCCACTGTACTCTATGCTATAACACTGTGAGCCTGTTGCAGGGATTACGCACAAATACAGAAGTATGTGCAGGAATTGGGACCTTGGCGTATAGGGACTGAGTCTTCCCACCACATTAGTACCCATGAACCCAGGACCGACTAGCTATGATGTCATACTTGCTGTCCTACTCACTGACAGAGAAATACATGATTAGACACAACACTCCCATATCTTTCAGGGATTCCGGTACCAAGACACATCCTTTACCTCACTCTCTTGTACTCATTCACAATAAGATTTAACAGAGACATAAAACAGTTTAAAATATTTATTTTAACTAACGTGCCCCAACATGCTGTATACGTGCCACAACAAGCAAGCAATTACATTAAAAATGTTTGTCAACATAGCAGTCAGTCCATAAATCATGAAGGGAGATATCATCATAAAAGGACAATAGAGTAAGGGATAAAGTGCCTAACCTCCCTCCCCTTGCTAAGAAGAAGTATTATTATATATTAGAAGATCTCTGGGCTTTGTCAGCAGCCCCCATAACCTAGCTTATACATGGTAGGTCTACATCATGGATGCCCTTCTTCCTTGAAAAGTCTGAAGTATTCTTTCCTAGTGTGTGTCACCTATTCCTGCACCTCACTAAAACCCAAGTACACTGTCTAAACAACAGCTGCATCTGTATGTTTTGTCTAAGAGCTAAGGACTGGCCAGAACAAAATAACAAGGGACCTTGCACATAATCTTCAGTCAAAGTCCAAGGAACATGCAGAGAGTGAACACAGCGATGAGTTCTCATGTGAAAGCAGTCTTTGAAATGATTGCAAAAAGAAAAATTGTGTAGTAACATGTTCAACGCAGCAGGAAAGCTGCAACGTGGTCATGCTCAGTTAGTGAAAAACAACAATGTCCCTATGGGCCACGTGACACACCGCTACACTCAATACCACTCCAGTCAATGCTATTCTACACTGCAGCACTCCACTCTATTCTAGAACACTCTACTCCATTGAACACCTCTCCAGGCTACGCCATTCTGCTATATGCTATACTACTGTACACTGCTCCACTCTATACCCCGCCACTCTAGGCCACTCAACTCTATGGTATTCCACTGAATGCTACTCCCCTGTACACCACTCTACTTTACTCCGCTCCACTCTCTGTCACTCCATTCTATGGTCTCCGCTCTATGCTACTCCACTCTACACCAATCCAGTGCTATTTCAGTATACGCCACTGCACTCTAACCAGCTCCACCTACATGCCACTCCACTCTACTCTGTTCTACAACACTCAACCCCACTCAACAACACACTACACCCATCCACTCTACCACGCAATTCTCCACTCTATAGCACTGCATTGTACAGAATTGGACTCCAATTTATGCATGTGTACGACACTACTTTATTCTTTGCCACTCTATGACAATCTATTCCACTCAATGTAACTCCCTCTATGCTACTCCACCCCACTTTACTGCATCCCACTCTATGACACACTACTCCACTCTACTCTGTTGTACCCCACTACTCCACTTTACACCACTCCACACTACCCTACTCTATACCACTCAACTGTACAACTCTCTATGCCATTCCACCACACTATATCACACTCTACTCTATTCCAAGCCACTCCACTCTAATCCACTCTATGGCACTCCACTCTACTCCAATTTATGACACTTTCCAACATTCAATGACATGCCATTCTATTCCTCTGTGTGACACACCACTCCACTCTGTGACAGTTTACTTCACTGTCTGCTACACCAGTCCAGTCTACTCCACTCCATGCCAGTCTACTCTACAACCTAACACTCTACTCTATGACACTTTACTCCACTCTATGTTATGTCACTCCACTTACCTTGACTCTAATCCACTCTACTCCACTGCACGATATTTTACCTCACTCTAAGCCACTGAACAACACTCCTCTCTACACTGCTCTGCTCTATGACACTCTACTCCACTAAATGCAACTCCACCCTACCAGACTCTACTACACATTATGCCACTCTATGATACTCCAGTCTACTCTATGTCCCTACACTTCAAAGTACAACACTCTACTTTACTGTACAACACTTTCGTTCACTGTATGACACACCAGTCTACTCCACTGTATGCAACGCCACTCCACTCTACTGCACTGCACTCCACACCGCTCTACTCCACAACACACCAGTCCACCCTATGACTGTTTATTCCACTGTACGCTATGCCAGTCCCCTCTATGACACCACACTCTTCTCCACTGTACTGTAAGATACTCCACCTAATGGCACTCAGATTTATGATATTGGACTCTACAATTTGAAGCACATTTTTATTAAAAAGTGTTGAAATTCAATTAAAAAAACAACTGTTAAAGCTTACTTATAGTTAGTGAAATAAAAAAAATCTATACAAACCAAACTTAAACTACACAAATATTTTAAATTTGAAAGTAATAGTTATACCTTAAATTTATAATTTACCACCTTCAAATTATTATAACTCACACACCTCCCTACACAATGTAGTGAACTCAATAGCCACACTACATATAAGTCACCACCACCAAGCACTGTGTTCTCACATATTATGTGATTTGCAAGGTCATAAGTGTTGTTATGAATGCTATAATTTCAGATGGTATAAGTGATGCAATATAAAAGTGTATAAGAGTGCATGGAGAAGGCGAGAGCTACAGTTAATGTAGTGCATCTACCAAGTTCGGTGAGCAGTCAAAATATCAATTCTTTTATATTGACCTACATTAATGTTGAGTTTTTAATATCGCAGGGACAGACCATCGAACTCAAGAATATCGGTGACTAGAGTATCGACCTTAAGGTAAGTAATATCGTTTTTTTAATATCAAAGTAATATCGCAGTTAGTAATATTGAAGTAAGTAATATCGTTAGCAAAAATATTGTTGTTAATAATATTGATATTTATATTAGTGTTCTATTTTAGTATGTATTTTATATGTATGTTTAACATTTTTTGTAATGTATTTTTATTATTTTTAAATATATTGATTAAATGTTTAGAAATTAGTAATTTTTTAAAGTACATTTTACGTTTTAGTATCAGAGCAGGTTGTGGGTTTATCGGGGAATAGGTTGGGAAGTAATTTAATTATAATTAATTAATTACTATGTTTTTATTTTTGTTATTGATTATTAATTTATTGTTAATTACTAATTGGTAATTAATTTTTAATAATGGTTAATTAATCATTATACTAATTATAATTAATGCATTATTTTTTTTATTTATTGTTATTGTTAATTAATATATTGTTAATAAATTATTTATTATTGGTAATTCATTTCTATTAATTGATTAATTGATAATTAAATTTATTATGTTAATTTTTATATGTAGCAGGTTGTGGGTTTATAGGGGAATAGGGTTGGAAGTAATTTAATTATAATTATTTATTTAATATTTTTATATTTATTGTTATTGATAATTCATGTATTGTTAATTAATTATTAAGTGGTAATACATTTTTATTAGTTGATTACTTTTTAATTATATCAATTATAATTACTTTATCATTCTTTTTTATTTGTTGTTAATTTATTATTCATTGGTAATTAATTTGTATTAATTGATTATTTGACAATTAAATTAATTGTTTTCTTTTTTATGTGCAGCGGGTTGTGTGTTTATGGGGAAATAGGGTGGGGAGTAATTTAATGTTATTTAAGTACATATGAATTTGATTTTATTGGTATTTATTGTTAATTTTTTAGTTAATTAATTTGTAATATGTTATATATTCTACAATAATTATTTGATTAATAAGTATGTTAATTTAACCCCCACACTATCCTACATTTTCCACACTGTTACATTCACTGGAATTGGAATAGTAATTTTAACCCCTACACTATCCAACACTTTCCCTACTGTTGCACTCACTGGAGTGGGAATAGTAAGTTTTGCCCCTATGCTATCCAAATCTTTCATTACTGTTGCACTCCCGAGAGTGGGAATAGTAATTTTAACCCCTACGCTATCCAACACTTTCCCTACTGTTGCAGTCACTAGAGTTGGAATAGTAATTTTTATCCCTAAGCTATCCAACACTTTCCCTACTGTTGCACTCCCTGAAGTGGGAATATTAAAAAACCCCTACGCTATCCAACACTTTCCCTACTGTTGCACTCACTGGCGTTGGAATAGTAGTTTTCACCCATACGCTATCCAACACATTCCCTACTGTTGCATTTACTGGAGTGGGAATAGTAATTTTTACCCCTACACTATCCAACACTTTCCCTACTGTTGCACTCCCTGGAGTGGGATTAGTAATTTTAACCCCTATGCTATCCAACACTTTCCCTACTGTTGCACTCCCTGGATGTGGGCATAGTAATTTTTACCCCTACGCTATCCAACACTTTCCCTACTGTTTCACTCTCTGGAGAATGAATAGTAATTTTAACCTCTACGTTATGCAACACTTTCCCTACTGTTGCACTCACTGGAGTGGGAATAGTAATTTTTACCCCTACGCCATCCAAAATTTTCCCTACTGTTGCATTCCCTGGAGTGGGAACTGTAATTTTAACCACTACGCTATCCAACACTTTCCCTACTGTTGCACTCACTGCGGGTGGGAATAGTAATTTTTGCCACTATGCTATCCAACATTTTCCCTACTGTTGCACTGTTTAGAGTTGGAATAATAATTGTATTACCTCCACCATCTATTAGTTCTTGTAATATTTCAGTTAATGTAGTATATAATTAAAATTAATAACATGAAAAAAAATTGTTATATATTTATTTCACTTTTATTTATATTATCTTTTTTATGTTTATAGATGTTTTTATAATTTATATATTTAAAAAAAATCATAGGTTATAATAATTATTAAACATTATTAGTAAGCAAGTTTATATATTATATATTAAATGTATATGTTTAAATCATTTTTACATTATGGGGTTGATTCCGATTCGGGAAATTAATCCGTACGATGATTCGAATTCGTAGCCCTTTCCATACGAATCATACAAATCCGTCCAAATGGCGTAGTACGATCCGTAGGAAAAAAATACGTCCGAATCTTTGCAAACCGTAGGAAAAGCAAGAGAAAATCCGTACGGTACGGACCCTCACGGTGAACCGTACGAATCGTAAACTTGCTGTACGACCCGACAAGTACGATCCGGACCAGGGAGTGGGAACGCAATTCATACGGAAAACGTCATATGAGCATTTCATACAGAGAGCCACACAATCACATACGCACCATACCCCTGCAATCATGGGGGTATGCACCGTACCCCTTTGCACCGTACCCCTACGCACCATACACCTATGCACCGTACCCCAAAGCACCATACCCCTGCAATCATGGGGTGTACTCGTGGGGGGTCCGTTCGTACGCGGTTCGAGTCGAAATCAGCTTTTACGGATGTTTCGAGCACCTGTAGAAAAAGAGTCGTAAGGAGTGATGACGTGATGAATCGTACTTGCTGGGTCGGAAAAAGCTGCTTCGATCCGTACGGACGTTGCGTCCAGCGTGTTCGAATGCGATTTGTGCAGATTATTAAGTCATATGGTCTTTTGTACGATTCGTACGGAGATCTGCTCTGGGTTTGGATCATACTTCATCGTACGTACGGGGACATTTATGGTGTACGATTCGTACAGGAAATATGCTCTGTACGGCTATTTGTAGGGGATTTTACCGAATCGGAATTGTCCCCTATATATATTACTTATAATTTTTAAACAGTTTAAAATATTTTTGACTATGTTTATTTTAATTATATGCAATATTTACTTTATTTTACAATATTTTTTTAAATTAAATAATAAACAACATTTTAAAATAACAATATTTTTGACATTAATATTTTTTTCAATATTTTTGTACTTAACATAATGTAGATAGGATGTCGATATTCTTGATTTCGATATTCTTGTGTCAATATGTCTGTAGGCCTACATTCTGACCTTCAATATTCTGACTGATTCACCAAGTTCACTACACTTTATATGGAGGCGAGTAATAATAATTTGTAATGACCAATGCCTGAATAAATACATCTCTCAAGTATATATAAGCTGTTTTTGCTGGTTTAATATTGCACTGTGACACTACCATTTAGTGTTTCAGTGTGTGTACTCTGTCCCTAGAACTGTATTGTAAAATATTTTCCACCCAACTGGCTAATTTATCTTCTAACCCACGTGGGTATTGTCAGGGGTTCCTGACAAGTGCTGACTGTGCCTCTTTGTAGAATTTGACCTGCTGTTCAGAGGTGCGCCTACCTGTTTTGCTTTCCATCCGCTCTCCTCCCGCCGCCGCAGCACGTCTCCATCTCCCTTTTGCGGCCGCTGTGAGGGGGGGAGTACAGGCAGCCAGGACCACAGGCTCCAGCCTACAGCGCGGCCGGAAGCCGCCAACGTGAAAAAAGCGCCAGGAGGCGCTTTAAATCCAGCCTCTTCCGTGGTGGAGCGGGGGTTGCACTCCCTATAGTGGGAATAGTAATTTTAACCCCTACGCTATCCAACACTTTCCCTACTGTTGCAGTCACTGGAGTTGGAATAGTAATTTTTATCCCTACGCTATCCAACACTTTCCCTACTGTTGCACTCCCTGGATGTGGGCATAGTAATTTTTACCCCTACGCTATCCAACACATTCCCTACTGTTGCACTCTCTGGAGAATGAATAGTAATTTTAACCTCTACGTTATGCAACACTTTCCCTACTGTTGCACTCACTGGAGTGGGAGTAGTAATTTTTACCCCTACGCCATCCAAAATTTTCCCTACTGTTGCATTCCCTGGAGTGGGAACTGTAATTTTAACCACTACGCTATCCAACACTTTCCCTACTGTTGCACGCACTGCGGGTGGGAATAGTAATTTTTGCCACTATGCTATCCAACATTTTCCCTACTGTTGCACTGTTTAGAGTTGGAATAATAATTGTATTACCTCCACCATCTATTAGTTCTTGTAATATTTCAGTTAATGTAGTATATAATTAAAATTAATAACATGAAAAAAATTGTTATATATTTATTTCACTTTTATTTATATTATTGTTTTATGTTTATAGATGTATTTATAATTTATATATTTAAAAAATCATAGGTTATAATAATTATTAAACATTATTAGTAAGCAAGTTTATATATTATATATTAAATGTATATGTTTAAATCATTTTTACATTATGGGGTTGATTCCGATTCGGGAAATTAATCCGTACGATGATTCGAATTCGTAGCCCTTTCCGTACGAATCATACAAATCCGTCCAAATGGCGTAGTACGATCCGTAGGAAAAAAATACGTCCGAATCTTTGCAAACCGTAAGAAAAGCAAGAGAAAATCCGTACGGTACGGACCCTCACGGTAAACCGTACGAATCGTAAACTTGCTGTACGACCCGACAAGTACGATCCGGACCAGGGAGTGGGAACGCAATTCATACAGAGAGCCACACAATCACATACGCACCATACCCCTGCAATCATGGGGGTATGCACCGTACCCCTACGCACCGTACCCCTACGCACCATACACCTATGCACCGTACCCCAAAGCACCGTACCCCTGAAATCATGGGGTGTACTCGTGGGGGGTCCGTTCGTTAGCAGTTCGAGTCGAAATCAGCTTTTACGGACGTTTTGAGCTCCTGTAGAAAAAGAGTCGTAAGGAGTGATGAAGTGATGAATCGTACTTGCTGGGTCGGAAAAAGCTGCTTCGATCCGTACGGACGTCGCGTCCAGCGTGTTCCGAATGCGATTTGTCCTGATTATTAAGTCATATGGTCTTTCGTACGATTCGTACGGAGATCTGCTCTGGGTTCGGATCTTACTTCATCGTACGTACGGGGACGTTTATGGTGTACGATTCGTACAGGAAATATGCTCCGTACGGCTATTTGTAGGGGATTTTACCGAATCGGAATTGTCCCCTATATATATTACTTATAATTTTTAAACAGTTTAAAATATTTTTGACTATGTTTATTTTAATTATATGCATTATTTACTTTATTTTACAATATTTTTTAACTTAAATAATAAACAACATTTTAAAATAACGATATTTTTGACATTAATATTTTTTTCAATATTTTTGTACTTAACATAATGTAGATAGGATGTTGATATTCTTGATTCCGATACGTGGGTATTGTCAGGGGTTCCTGACAAGTGCTGACTGTGCCTCTTTGTAGAATTTGACCTGCTGTTCAGAGCTGCCCCTACCTGTTGTGCTTTCCATCCGCTCTCCTCCCGCCACCGCAGCACGTCTCCATCTCCCTTTTGCGGCCGCTGTGAGGGGGAGAGTACAGGCAGCCAGGACCACAGGCTCCAGCCTACAGCGCGGCCGGAAGCCGCCAACGTGAAAAAAGCGCCAGGAGGCGCTTTAAATCCAGCCTCTTCCTTGGTGGAGCGGGGGTTCCTGACAAACGCAGACTGTGCCTCTTTGTAGAATTTGACCTGCTGTTCAGAGCTGCGCCTACCTGTTTTGCTTTCCATCCACTCTCCTCCCGCCGCCGCAGCACCTCTCCATCTCCCTTTTGCGGCCGCTGTGAGGGGGAGAGTACAGGCAGCCAGGACCACAGGCTCCAGCCTGCAGCGCGGCTGGAAGCCGCCAATGTGAAAAAAGCGCCAGGAGGTGCTTTAAATCCAGCCTCTTCCTCGGTGGAGCGGGGGTTCCTGACAAACGCTGACTGTGCCTCTTTGTAGAATTTGACCTGCTGTTCAGAGCTGCGCCTACCTGCTTTGCTTTCCATCCGCTCTCCTCCCGCCGCCGCAGCACGTCTCCATCTCCCTTTTGCGGCTGCTGTGAGGGGGAGAGTACAGGCAGCCAGGACCACAGGCTCCAGCCTGCAGCGCGGCCGGAAGCCGCCAACGTGAAAAAAGCGCTTTAAATCCAGCCTCTTCCTCCGCGTCGCGGGAGCGCGCGGGAGTGCCCGGGATCTAAGCCCGGGCAAAGGGCGGGCCCTCTACGGCCCTCATCGGCAGGAAGAGACAGGGACAGGGCCCGGAACTCTGCCCAGAACATCTTTTGTGAGTTATCTCTACTAACATTTATCGCTGCATTTGTAGGAAAGCCATCCTGTGCTATAGTATTGTACGGCATAACTTGGGGGTCATCATTAACACAACCTTTTAATATGTCGAAGCCAAAATCGACTCAAGCTGTCAATACTATTGACAATTATATGGTCCAGGTGGTTGCAAAAATAAACAGTGATAGGAGATCCTCACTGGGGTTGAGCCTTTCCCCTGTATTGCCACCTGATAATAAGACTCTGGATACACCTGCTCTTGATATTAGCAATGAGGTATTTCAGCCACCTGAGAATAACCCATTAACCCAGCTATTAGTGGCTATAGCAGACTCAGCCTCTGAGAGAATACCTGATGAAGACATAGTACTGCTAGAAGAGGAGCCTCCAGCACCGGTACCAGCTCCAAGAGCTGCTAAGGGGGGGGAGAAGAGTCTTTCAAAACGGGGCGGGCTCCGCTCAAGTAAAAAACGCCCAGATGCATCCCCACCGAAAAGTACTGGAGAAGATACAAGGGGAATCTCTGGAGGGAAGCTACTCTTGGACGAAGACCAATTTAAGAAACTGTTAAACGCCCTAGATAGTAAAATCAAGTCAATAACCAAACCTCTCCTATGTAAAATAGACCACCTCACTGAAGAGGTGAATAGGCTGGGGGGTCTTCTGGAAAAATCATTAGAGGAAGTAGCAAACATTGCTAAGCAGGAGACACTTAGAGTCGAGTCAAAAAATACACAGACAGCCCCCAGGCCAGAACACTTGGAAAATACTCCCCTTATCCCTATGCTGTCTAATGATACAGGGGGGGGGGGGTCGAGGGGATTAGGTATTAACATCGGTGATTCTGAAAGGCCAGGGCAAAGGGACAGGCTGGTAGATTCCAACATAGAGAAGGGACCAGTAGAATTAATTGTGGAGGCATCCCCCCTGGTACTGGTCCTGGCGAATGTTCCCCTCTTAGAATCTGGGCAAGTAGAGAACCCATCTTCCCTAATAAATAAATCACTGCACTGGTTATCAAGGAACATGGCCTTTTGCCCGGGAGGTATGGACCAGCTGGCACAAGAAGTTGTGAAAGCTAGAAGAGTAGAATGGATCGGGGGTGGTAACAAAAATTTAGAGGGGATTGTGTGGTGTTACACTTCTCTGATCCCGAAGTGCTGCCAAACATTTTAGCAAATATACATCCTCCAGAGCGTAGATCCACAGAGATAGTCCCGCTAACGCTAGATTTCTTCTATGCAAAGAAAGGGAATCTTTTAAATCCCACAGTACTTAGAACAAAGTGGAACTCTGCGGTAAGAAAAGGCAAACCCCTCGGCATAAGAAGTAATTGGGGCATACCGATGGAAAATAGATTCTCTGCCCTTTCTGACCTCAACGAGTGTGACTGACTGAATGGGCGGATGAGTATAGTCAAGGGTAATATAGCTGGGATTCAGGAGAGGGGAACTGGCATTGCTAAGAAGCTTACTGATACTAATCTTAGTAATGGTAGGATACCCTGTTCTATTGGGGATCTTTCTTGTACCGTGGGGCACTTGGCTCCCATTCCCCGCATCATCGAATACAGCAGGGCAACTAGTCCCCCACCTATTCCGACTCAACCCCTGCATGCCCAATATGTATCACCACTGAATGGGAGGCCAAGTCAGCCGAAGGAAGGTCTTAAACTCCTTTCTTGGAATCTGGCGGGAATTCTCCACAAACTAGAGTCCCCTGAATGGTGCGAATTTGTTGACAGCCACTGTTAAAATCTGGTTTGCGATGTCAACATTATCGGCGCCATCTTGCCCCCTTGTCAGGCTCGTATGTGCGCGTAAGCAGCAGCCATTTTGAGTGTCACGGCCTCTCTGCCCAGTGCCGCTAGCTAGCGCGTCTCTCCCTCTGACCTCGCAAGCATCCCCCGCGCTGATAGCCTCCGCTCTCTCATGCCTGAACCATAAACCTCCCCTCCAGCGCGACTCTGCCTCGGAAGCGCATTTCGCACCCGGCCAACACCTTCCCATCCTTTGATGTGCCCCCCCCCCCTTTTCCTCTGTACCCGACTGTCCTGCCCCTTCCCAGGCCACCACCTGGCCCTGCGGATGCCATTTTTTGGCTTCCTTACAGTAAGCAGCTGCCCCGATTCAAAGGATCTCCGACTGATCAAGGCCCCCAACCCATGAGATCCGATCAGACACACACATTCCGGGAATCGACGGAATGTCCTGCTGTGCGATAGTAATCACCTACTGTGACCGGGGTGGGGACTTCTACTGTAAATGTGTGTGGGAACGGGCTTGAGGCGGGGATTCCGAGGATGCCTTTCCGTACATCAAAGCATTGACAGGTATGTGTTTCATGTAATAAAGCCATAAAACTGTGTATAAGAGGCCAGGCCTCAGGGATGCTGCTAGAGCACCTCGAGAAGATACCCTGTTGTCTGATTTGACGTGTTCTGCTCCGTCGGAATAAACTCTTGTTTCCTGCCTTCCAGTCTCCAGCGCCTGCCTCTTTGTTTGGTAATATTAAAAGGTATGAGAGGCGGCTAACGCCGGGTTAATACTGAAGGGTTCTTGGTCGAAATCAGCCCTACCTTTCCACAATTGGTGTCCCAAATGTGGGGCCCATCAGCGACACGTGGATCCAGTGGGAGAGGTCCCAACGACAGAGTGAACAACTGCGACGATCGGGAAGTGCACCTGCCCGACAGACCCTCGTCTGGCAGCCGATCATCCGAACTTCACCGGTTCAGAGCAGACCTCTCTCGAGTGATCTACGGTCCTGACTGGGAACCATCAGGAGTGCCGCGACAGAAGATAGAGGACGATCGGGCGCTGGATTCGGAAGACAAGAAACTGTCCATGCGGTCCGGGTAAGATCGTGTAACACGACAAATTGCGAAATGATTGTTTGATTGTTTGGAAAATACTAGTATTACTCTTTGAATTGTTGGTTCTCTTTGGAGATTCGCTGTCTGCAAACGGAGAAGAATAGATTCTCTCTTCCTTTGCAGGTAGTGAAGGTAGGTAACGCAGACTTTTGTCCCCGTTGTAACCCGTCGTGCCTATCTTTCTCCCCCACTGATTGATTGTTTGCCCGAACATTGTTGTTCGCGGATTGTTCTCTGGAGATTCCCTGTCTGCAAACGGGGAAGAACAGGTTCTCTCTTTGCAGGTAGTGAAAGAGTAGGTAACGCAGACTTTTGTCCCCGTTGTAACCCGTCGTGCCTACTTACTCTCCCCATTGATTGTTTGATTGACCGAACATTGACTGTTCGATATTGGTTCTTTGGAGGTATTCTCTGCTTACAAATAACGTGGAATAGAGATATTCTATCTAGTCTTTGTAAGCAGTGAAAAGACAGGTAGTGCAGACTTTTGTCGATGAACATTGGGCTACTTTGGGCTACTTTTTAGTTGGCTTTGGGCTATAGAAAGCCTACAAAATCCATCAGCCGGCGAGGTGGCATCAGTGGCGGCCTGAGGTGGAGGACCGTTGTACGAATAGGCCGGAGGCAACACAACGCACCGAGGCCCGTCCCCGGATAGCCCAGAGGTGGTGTCCCCCGCAGGTGGAGGTTCCTCTCCCGCACCAAAATTGCCATTTGCGTTCCACTCAGCGGGCCCCCGCGGTTGGCTGGCCGGGGGACCCGCTCCGGTGGTCGTGGTGAAGGGCAGCTGCCGTGAGAATCTCAAGATGGCCGCCGGCTCCCCGGATTTGGGCCTGGTCCACTAGGATGGCTCTGGGCTACCATGGAGCTCGGATGCTTGCCTGCTCGGGCATGAGTCCCACTCTTGAAGACGTTCTCTCCAATTTAAAGGATTCTACGAGAGTTGTTGGCCCTCGACTCCCGCGGGCTTCCGGTGGGGGCGACCGCCACTATTGCTCGATCATTCCCCATTGACTTGCCTCCGCCCCGGGTGACCGCCGCCTTATCCCCTTCTGGTGCCGTGAGAGAGGCTGATTCAGTGCATCGGCGGAGGGATACGCCTGCTGTCCCGCTCTCCGGAGTGGCTGCGATGTTGCCGCGAGATGATGGTGCTCTCATGATGACGCCAGCTTTGTCTGAATTACCAGGAGACACTGTAGACTACCAACTCGATCAGTTCCGGTGGAACCTCAGCGTGACCCGGTAGGGAAGATTTTGCTTTCCTCAACTTTGAGCCACGGTTCATGCTGCCTGTCCTTTCTGTTGGCGTTAACAAAATTTTTTGAACTGCCGAAAGGGGTTCTGGTCCGGCCGCTAGTTATCGGAGGCATTTGGACTATACTCTGGACCCGCCCGGCCTCGCCCCAAAATGGCGCCAGTGTAGGCGGGACTTGCAACTCCTTATGGCGTTCCCGTTACTTAGCCTTGATGTTATAGGATATGTATGCGGTCTTTGTGCACATGGCGGGCGGGGAAGGGTACTGACTGGGCATGCGGACGACCCTATTGATGTTGGTCTTTCATCATTGATTATTGTATTATCGTAGCTTCAAAGTGGTGTTACTCATGATACTCGCCAGCGGTGTGTATCTGGACGACTCTATTGCAGCTGATCCTGTTATACCTTCAATTATAAAATTAACCTTCATGGATCCTACAACTGTTAGTCACATTTAGTTTCTCACAATTAAATGACTCGCCCGTTACGTATTTTTATACTACAGTGTAATCTCTCCTTACCTTATGCGCTTCCAGTCTGCACCGTGGCCGGCCTATATGGTTGTAGGCCCGTATTTGTATGCTGACATTTTCACGATAAAGGTTTTCAAAAAAATATATATATGGAATCAGCATCATAACAGTCGCCTAGATTGGTAAGGTTTTGAATAATGGCTGTTATTTTTAAATAGTAAAGGACAGATAATGCAGACCCCTTGTCTGAATATAGGATTGATTGAGATTCTTTTCCATCGTGCCTGTCTTTTCCAAAGTTGTTAGAAAATGGTTGCCTTTAGCTTGAATTTTTTGCCGGATATAAGGTATGGTATTTTGTCCCATAATGTACGACTAATTAAGAAACAAATACACAAAGGAGAAACTCGAATTTAGGGACAAGTAAAATGAAGCACTTTGATTATAAAAAGTAAAAAGATATAGTACACAGAAAATAATGTGAAAAGAATAGTCAAGATCTGTAGTATTCTTCATTCCTACAGCATAAGCAATCGGTAAAGATCCTGATATTTAAATATACCAATGAATAGAACAGTAGATCTAACCTCTTTCTTAGCAGCCCCCTCGTGGGTCAAAAGCGCCCCCCCCTTTTTTCCAAACCGGGAACCTCTAATTACACTACAGTTGTAAATTTCCCGGAAGTATGCAATAAACGGCCTATCATTGGTTATCTTTGCCGCACTACCAGTTCCTCTGGGCTTCAATGCCGAAATGCCGGGAACTGCACCCCAGAGAGATAGGTCAGGTACGCGGTAAGTAGAACATTTTCGTGTTTATGCGCGCAGATATGCTTTGAATGCTGCCCCTTCCCCCTCTTTTCTTTTTCTGTAGGTTACATCGGAGTTTCGACTGAAGAATGGAGTGGACATGGACCGCACCGTGTTCCGCGCAGGGAAAGATATAGACTAGTGCTGTGAGATGGTGCATGGTGTACAGAGGCTATCTCCGGGAGCATGAAGAATTGTATGGTATGACTGTGCGTGTGTGCCCTGATTGTACGGTATGAATGTGTATGTATTGCATATGTCTGGGTCGATGAAGAGAACGTTTTTGTATGACTGAAGTGTTGATCGAACGGTCAATGGGATGGGAAAATAGGCCCGAAAATGGTACCTCCTCACTTAAGAAACGACTCTCCCTCTCCCGGAAGCTAGTAAATAGGAGGGTGGCCTACATCAGAAACTTGAAGGGTTATTGCAGTACAACGAACCCGACTCCAACCGATATCCCAAATGTGCAACCAAAATAATGCGCACCAGTGGACCAATTTATGTGCTGACTAAATAAGAGAAGTTAAGAGTACCCTGGGTTTGGGTTCATCCGAAACCCCCCTCAGCCCAGAAGTTAGGGATATTGGCATGTTTTAGATTTACCACTTCTTCTTCCATCCTCATAGAAAATAAGAATTGTACCATTGCACGACCGGCTGACACCCCTCCTTTACCCCAGCTTGGCCACCGTGAGTATAAGCACGACTGGACTAGTGTCCGACCGATTAAAAGGGAGTAAGTATTTTTGAAATGAAGCCTCCAATAAATTGTCTACTATTGGGAAGGAAGGAGAGTAAAAAGCTCGACCCCCAAATGAATTAAGTGGGATACTGAGAATGCACAACACGCATAAAAAAAAAAAGGAAAAGGAGAGGTCCCTTTGCCCAAAATAGCTCTGTGTTTTGTCTTAGGTTTTCGTACTTGATGTATGTACTGTCGCACCCTATCCGGTATTCGTGTGTACGTAAACGTTGAATTTATGTTTTCCCTCAGCTTGTGTTTTTATACATAAAACTGACCCGTACTGTTCTATGTTGTGTGTGCACTGAGTAGCCTATTATCGTACACGTCTCTCTATCTCTCTCTCTCTCTCTTTATGTTGTACGTGTACCGAATAGCCTATTTGATGCGCACTATGCTCTCTCTCCCTCTGAGGGCTCCCTTGCTCTCTTTTGAATAAATGACGACACTGTACCTCGCCGGTACATGTATAATTGGCCTAAACACGACAGTGTTTGAACAAATTGACAGAAACAAAACGATCATATCTTGCCATATTACTACCTCTCCTTTCTGTAAAATGATGGAACTTAATTGGCTGAGAAAGAAAGGACAGGTAAGACGACTGATGTCCCCTAATCTGGCCCTTAAAAGGGAGCTATATGTCAGTGGCTTTTTGTTTTAGTGCTTTAATAACACCACCTTCACCGTTCAGATCACCCCACCCATTGCACAATAGTAGAGTGTCTGAAACGTCCCCGTTTTTCCAGAATAGTCCCAGTTCTGTACTAGCCGTCCCAGAAAATTTTAAGAAATATAGCTGATGACCTTGTTTTTAAAGATAAATCGTCTAAAACTGATAAAGGTTAGCCGTTGTTTCCAGAAAGGAAAATGCTTAACGTGTGCCCCCCCCCCGAAAAAGGTACCTATAAGCCCATGATAGTAGCACCTCACATTTTCTCATAAAATTAGCAGACCCTGAAGAAAAATATAGCTCAACAGGATTTGTTTTAGAAAGATGAGTCTCTACCGGAGGAGCCGGTTTGAATTTGATAGACCATGTAAATGATAAATATCAGACTTCTTGCCACGTTTATGAATGTAACAGAAATCACCACCTAACAGACATGATGATGGAAATTTGTAGAAATGCTTGCAAACCTGCACCACAGCAATGATTTATGAGTTAACAGCATACCCCGATGTAAGGGTTTATGGACATCCACCCTAGCGTGACTGATAAACGTTTCCCCGACTACTTGGGGTTGGGAGAGAGATTGAAGTGTGTAAACGTCTTCCCCTGCCAGTTCTCTAAGACTTGTTTTTGTACTTATTTAAAGATAACATGCAGTCGTCGGAGGAGAGGGGTCGGACGTGACGCACAGCCTAGCTGCAGATCATGGAATATCTATGACCTCGACCAAGGTGGAGCCACAGAGCAAAGAGATGCGGGACGAGGCACCATTCCCAACATGGAAAGTGATAGAAAGAAGGGCTGTCCAGAAGCCCCCTGCTTGTTGATCAGCTCGTGCCGAAAGTCCCAGCCCATTGAGCCCGATTGATGGGCCCACTTGCTTGAAATTTCTGCTCTCCTTGGTCCATTTCAGATCTGATCCCACTCCACCCTCTCTTCCCTCGGCCTCCCCAAAGCACGCCCCCATCCCCCTTTTTCATATGGAATTTTGAACTTGACTTGAAGAAGAAACACAGCACAAAGATAGAATAGGGTTTGTAACGAAAGAAGAACGGAATGCGGGTACCCCGCCTAAAGGTACCTATGATAGATTAGTTAGGGAACAGGACAAACAGGACTGTGGTCCGAGAGCAAAGAATGGCCACACCCTGCAACGTGAAATTTGGATTAGAGCTGGATGCATAGCTCCACCGCCGGTGCTCAACAGTGCCAACGAAAGAAGAACAATGAGAGCCTGCCAGTGATGGCTCGCTGTAATAGGACACTGGAAAGAAGAATCGAGTTTTCGAAACATTACATCGGTCACTTTCAACTGTACACTGATAGCTAAGAAAGTGTTAACTCTGTATCATGATGATTGTAGAACACCAGTCATGCACATGAATATGCTGTCTAGTTTGACCCCCATGTAGTCTAGACCTCAAGTAATGTACTTAATAGCCCTTATTCTGCCACAACATTCTTTGTGTGACATCATGTTTGTATTCGAACGAACTTCCTTCATCTAAGTAAGGTCCCCATCTCCGGGTCTAACGTATGACGCAGCTAATATAACTTTGTATGCACTGCCTCCTCGCCTATCACATTCACTACATATGGTTATGTACGATTCTGTCAGCATTGATAGCAGGATTATTTCCATCTGCCCTAAGACTCTGGACTTTGAAAGAGAACGCATGAAAGTATTGTACAATGTCGAGGTTGGGAATTTGATGAAGATAGATATCGACTAGGCAAACTGGCTAGATATGTTGAAAAGGGAGGACTGTTAAAATCTGGTTTGAGATGTCAACATTATCGGCACCATCTTGCCCCCTTTTCAGGCTCGTATGTGCGCGTAAGCAGCAGCCATTTTGAGTGTCACGGCCTCTCTGCCCAGTGCCGCTAGCTAGCGCGTCTCTCCCTCTGACCTCGCAAGCATCCCCCGCGCTGACAGCCCCCGCTCTCTCATGCTCTCTCATGCCTGAACCATAAACCTCCCCTCCAGCGCGACTCTGCCTCGGAAGCGCATTTCGTACCCGGCCAACACCTCCCCATCCTTTGATGTGCCCCCCCCCCATTTCCTCTGTACCCGACTGTCCTGCCCGTTCCCAGGCCACCAACTGGCCCTGCGGATGCCATTTATTGGCCCCCTTACAGTAAGCAGCTGCCCCGATTCAAAGGATCTCCGACTGATCAAGGCCCCCATCCGATCAGACACACACATTTCGGGAATCGACGGAATGTCCTGCTGTGCGATAGTCATCACCTACTGTGACCGGGGTGGGGACTTCTACTGTAAATGTGTGTGGGAACGGGCTTGAGGCGGGGATTCCGAGGATGCCTTTCCGTACATCAAAGCATTGACAGGAATGTGTTTCATGTAATAAAGCCATAAAACTGTGTATAGGAGGCCAGGCCTCAGGGATGCTGCTAGAGCACCTCGAGAAGATACCCTGTTGTCTGATTTGACGTGTTCTGCTCCGTCGGAATAAACTCTTGTTTCCTGCCTTCCAGTCTCCAGCGCCTGCCTCTCTATTTGGCAATATTAAAAGGTATGAGAGGTGGCTAACGCCGGGCAAATACTGAAGGGTTCTTGGTCGAAATCGGCCCTACCTTTCCACACCACGATGTAATTATGTTCCAGGAAACCTGGGCAGTGATCCCTGTTCATCATCAGGGTTTCTTAAATTTCTCTGTCCCTGCGAAAAAGAATCCAAAAGGGCAGCCCTCAGGGGGATTAATCACATGGGTACGCCAATCACTACAATGTACTATTAGAGCGAGGCCCGTTAACAACTGTGATTTACTCCCAATTGTGATAACCTGGGCTGACGGCCAAGAGATGGACCTCTACAACATATATGCTAGGGGAACACAAGGGGGTAAAGCCGCTGAGGTGGTAGTAGCATTAGATAATGATCTAGAGAATCTTCCAACACATATCACCATCCTAGTGGGGGGAGATATGAACACCACATTCGAACCACTAGGCCAAGAGGATAATGAAATGTCCTTAGAGGAAGATACTAAATGGGGAGTCCCTCAATTGGATTTACCCACGGTAAAGAAATGGACTGAAGTGGCAGTACAAGTGAAGAGTTTGTGCTTGGCTAGGGGGCTGAGGGCAGCAAATGGCCGCAGCCCCTCAGACCTCCAGGGTGTTCATACCTTTGACAACACAAGGGCAAGCAGTCGGATAGACTACATCCTTGTAGATGTCAGAGATTGGTACAAGATAATAGATATGAAAGTGACATCTAGATTGGAGAGCGACCACAATCCGTTGTGCTTGCTCTTCAAACTGGACCAGGGAGTAATTTTGCCTAACCAGGAAAGGGGCGTCATGCCAATAGATATCATTTCAACTAACAACCTTCGCCACATTAAATGGGCAACTCTGATGGATAAGCCAGGGGATATGCAGGATTTATTGGAGGCTGTCGTAAAAGAGGTTAGCAGATTGCAGGATTATTGTAATGAACCCAATTTTAATAAACTAATTGAAGAGTCACACCCTAAGTTTTTTGTTAATATACAGGGGTTCTTCTTAAAAAAAGCTCACCAGGGAAAGGGTGCTTGCCCCCGGAGAAATCGAGGATGGTATGACCATTCTTGTAGAAAGGCACGGCAGAACCTCAGCCTAGCGTTGAGGATTAAAGAAGGAGTGTTGAAGGCCAGGGACGACTACAGAAAAGTTCAAGCTAGGGCAAAAAGGCTGTGGGATGAAAATCAATGGCTAGATCTCAAAAAAGCCTGTGCAGCTAAACAGCAGAAAGAGTTTTGGGCTATCTTAAAATGGGGCAGGGGGGGAATTGCAGAGTGTCCAAAAAATCATGTGGCAAAGGAAGCATGGGTGGATTTCTTTAAACCGCAATATGCTGATAATTTGTCTTCGGCATTTCACCCGCGCCCCAAAATGGTATTTTTTTTAGTCATGAAATATTCACACTGAGAGATGTAAATGTAGCATTGGATGGGGTGACCAGAGGTAGGGCTCCAGGAATTGATGGAATACCGGCAGATGTATTTCTATCTGACCGGGCTAACTGGTGCCAATATTTTGTATGGCTTGCAAATTCCATCGCACAAGGAGCCATGATACCAGCCTCAGATAGGAGATCGCGGAGATCATTCCAGTTTTTAAAAAAGGGGACAAGGCTTTACCAAGTAATTATAGGCCCATCAGCCTTATCGACTCAGCACAAAAACTGATGGGTAGAATGATACAAAATAAAATACAAGCCTGGATAGATGATAAGGATATCCTCTCCCCGTACCAAGCGGGCTTCCGACCCCTAACTAGCTCCGTCGACCAGGTAGTCCATTTTTTAACTCTTTACTGGAAAAACGTGACCTTGACAAATGGCCCATTATATGCCGTTTTTGTCGACTTAAAGTCAGCATTTGACTTAGTACCTCGTCAAAAACTATGGATTGTTCTTAGCGACCTTGGAATTAGCCCAGAATTATTGACATTGCTAGTGCGTATGCACGAAAACAACTATGCCAGGATTAGGTGGGGTGCACAGAGGGACGTCACAGATTCTTTCCCCGTGGAGTGTGGGGTGAGACAGGGATGCGTCCTGGCACCCGCCTTATTCTCCCTTTATATTAACGGCGTAGTAGACTTTCTAAAGAAATCACCAAATGATGCCCCTACGCTAGATGGGGAGCGGGTCCCAGTATTAATGTTTGCTGATGACACTCTACTGGCGCCTAGCGGATTACAAAAGACAATTGATGCATTTGGAGATTTCTGTCGGATTCGGGGCCTGGAATTAAACACTAAAAAGACCAAGTTGTTTTGGAAGAAGTGAACGCTTTCACTTATCTTGGCATTTCTTTGCAGGGCAGTATGAATTTGAAATCTCATATCGATTCCGTGGTTTTAAAGTTCCACCAGCTCACTGGGGCCATAGCACAAAAATATAAATCCTCATTAACAAAACCCATCCAGCCTATAATGGAGATTTATAGTATGAAAGTGCTGGGCGCCTGACTTTATGGATCAGAGCTATGGGGCTTCACCAATCTGAGTGCCTTGGCTATTGCAGATAACAAATTCCTTCGCCGGTTAGTAGGTGTCCCGCAGAGTACTCCATCGATCCCACTCCTATATGATCTGGGGAGAAAAAAGATCGAGGATATGGCTCGATTGCGCCCACTTTTATATTGGAGGCGCATAAAGACCACACCTGAATTGGGTCATTATGCATCTGCTCTCATGGACATCATTAGCTCTGATCGGTTCCATAAAATAACCTGGCTTAAACAAATTAGGAACTTGCTACAAAAATTGCATCTAGATTATGGACTACTACTGACCCCTCCGCCTTTCCATCTAAGGCGTTGTTGAAAAAAATGTATTGGGACATGGTATATCAATCTGTTTTAATTTCCAATCAACCCTCTATGTTGACATCCCAGTATTTGGAGTCTAAATTAACCCCAAAATGTGAACAATACTGGGATCTGATCACAAAACCCTTGGACAGAAAGCTGTATTTCCAGTTCAGAGTTGGTTGCCCACCTCTAAATGTTTTTACTTTAAAATAGTCTCCAAGTAATGTTAATACATGTTGCTACTGCAAGGTCCACGTTGAGGACATTCCACATTTTTTGTTTGTTTGCCCCTTGTATGCTGCCCCAAGAAGTAGATGGCTAAAACCAGTTTGCAAGAATTTGGGTGTAAGAAAATGTCTAGAAGCACTAAGAATATTAAGATCAAATTGTAGCCCCAATCTTGCAATTGCCCTAGCTAAATATTTGGGATGGGCCTGGATTATCCGCACCCGCACCCGCACTTTAACTGCGATTGATCATGTATGATGAAAAGTATTTAGTTTTAAGACTAGACTCATTCTTCATGAACTAGGCACAGTGACTCTGATTTTTAAATTGTATAAATTCTTTTAAGTGGAAAGAATTCGCCAGCATTTTTGTATCTAATTGTATTTAATGTGTATCTTAAGCTGATCTTAAACTTAGCATAGTATTTATATATGTTTAGAATAGGGATACAATGCTTTTATGACAATGCTGTCGAATAAAGTATTGAAACTGAACTGAAACTAACTGTAGAAAGTACTAGAAAATTGTGCTCCAGCAAGGTTAAAATTTAAATGTACTACAGTGATAAACAGAGAGGAAACGCACCTTTGCCAAACAGAAAAGTTCTACTTGTCTATAGTAGCTATGCCACCCCTAAACTGTGCTTTGTAAGCCCAAAAGGATGGGTGCTTAACAATAAGAGTGGGATATACTAAACACTGGGAAACAACGGTGATGGATCAAGCCCTGATCTTTTGACTGGGTACGAGTGTTCTGTTTAATTCAGATACTCTGTCCATCACCACCCCCTTTTCTGAATCGTTTTGTCCACCATAAGCGTGGAAGGGTATGCTCAGACATGAGTCCCTTGCTCACTGCACCATCAGGATTCAAGCAAGCCGGGCCGAAGACGGCTGTAATGCCAGAAACCGGTCCCCGGAAGCTTTTTTCCTTTCCAGTAAAAGAATTGGCTTGGTAGTTTGGTCTGCCCTGTTCCCATGATGCACTGGGCCAGGGACAGACTAATTTGCATGTAGCCAGGTTCTGAGCTGGGATGGTGCAGTGAGCTAAAAAAACGGTGATGGATCAAGCCCTGATCTTTTGACTGGGTACGAGTGTTCTGTTTAATTCAGATACTCTGTCCATCACCACCCCCTTTTCTGAATCGTTTTGTCCACCATAAGCGTGGAAGGGTATGCTCAGACATGAGTCCCTTGCTCACTGCACCATCAGGATTCAAGCAAGCCGGGCCGAAGACGGCTGTAATGCCAGAAACCGGTCCCCGGAAGCTTGTTTCCTTTCCAGTAAAAGAATTGTCTTGGTAGTTTGGTCTGCCCTGTTCCCATGATGCACTGGGCCAGGGACAGACTAATTTGCATGAAGCCAGGTTTTGAGCTGGGATGGTGCAGTGAGCTAAAAAACGGTGATGGATCAAGCCCGGATCTTTTGACTGGGTACGAGTGTTCTGTTTAATTCAGATACTCTGTCCATCACCACCCCATTTTCTGAATCGTTTTGTCCACCATAAGCGTGGAAGGGTATGCTCAGACATGAGTCCCTTGCTCACTGCACCATCAGGATTCAAGCAAGCCGGGCCGAAGACTGCTGTAATGCCAGAAACCGGTCCCCGGAAGCTTTTTTCCTTTCCAGTAAAAGAATTGGCTTGGTAGTTTGGTCTGCCCTGTTCCCATGATGCACTGGGCCAGGGACAGACTAATTTGCATGTAGCCAGGTTCTGAGCTGGGATGGTGCAGTGAGCTAAAAAACGGTGATGGATCAATCCCTGATCTTTTGACTGGGTACAAGTGTTCTGTTTAATTCAGATACTCTGTCCATCACCACCCCCTTTTCTGAATCGTTTTGTCCACGATAAGCGTGGAAGGGTATGCTCAGACATGAGCCCCTTGCTCACTGCACCATCAGGATTCAAGCAAACCGGGCAGAAGACGGCTGTAATGCCAGAAACCGGTCCCCGGAAGCTTGTTTCCTTTCCAGTAAAAGAATTGTCTTGGTAGTTTGGTCTGCCCTGTTCCCATGATGCACTGGGCCAGGGACAGACTAATTTGCATGTAGCCAGGTTCTGAGCTGGGATGGTGCAGTGAGCTAAAAAACTGTGATGGATCAAGCCCTGATCTTTTGACTGGGTATGAGTGTTCTGTTTAATTCAGATACTCTTTCCATCACCACCCCCTTTTCTGAATCGTTTTGTCCACCATAAGCATGGAAGGGTATGCTCAGACATGAGTCCCTTTCTCACTGCACCATCAGGATTCAAGCAAGCCGGGCCGAAGACGGCTGTAATGCCAGAAACCGGTCCCCGGAAGCTTGTTTCCTTTCCAGTAAAAGAATGGGCTTGGTAGTTTGGTCTGCCCTGTTCCCATGATGCACTGGGCCAGGGACAGACTAATTTGCATGTAGCCAGGTTCTGAGCTGGGATGGTGCAGTGAGCTAAAAAACTGTGATGGATCAAGCCCTGATCTTTTGACTGGGTATGAGTGTTCTGTTTAATTCAGATACTCTGTCCATCACCACCCCCTTTTCTGAATCGTTTTGTCCACCATAAGCGTGGAAGGGTATGCTCAGACATGAGTCCCTTGCTCACTGCACCATCAGGATTCAAGCATGCCGGGCCGAAGACGGCTGTAATGCCAGAAACCGGTCCCCGGAAGCTTGTTTCCTTTCCAGTAAAAGAATTGGCTTGGTAGTTTGGTCTGCCCTGTTCCCATGATGCCCCGGGCCAGGGACAGACTAATTTGCATGTAGCCAGGTTCTGAGCTGGGATGGTGCAGTGAGCTAAAAAACGGTGATGGATCAAGCCCTGATCTTTTGACTGGGTACGAGTATTCTGTTTAATTCAGATACTCTGTCCATCACAACCCCCTTTTCTGAATCGTTCTGTCCACCATAAGCGTGGAAGGGTATGCTCAGACATGAGTCCCTTGCTCACTGCACCATCAGGATTCAAGCAAGCCGGGCCGAAGACGGCTGTAATGCCAGAAACTGGTCCCCGGAAGCTTGTTTCCTTTCCAGTAAAAGAATTGGCTTGGTAGTTTGGTCTGCCCTGTTCCCATGATGCACTGGGCCAGGGACAGACTAATTTGCATGTAGCCAGGTTCTGAGCTGGGATGGTGCAGTGAGCTAAAAAACGGTGATGGATCAAGCCCTGATCTTTTGACTGGGTACAAGTGTTCTGTTTAATTCAGATACTCTGTCCATCACCACCCCCTTTTCTGAATCGTTTTGTCCACGATAAGCGTGGAAGGGTATGCTCAGACATGAGTCCCTTGCTCACTGCATCATCAGGATTCAAGCAAGCCGGGCCGAAGTCGGCTGTAATGCCAGAAACCGGTCCCCGGAAGCTTGCTTCCTTTCCAGTAAAAGAATTGGCTTGGTAGTTTGGTCTGCCCTGTTCCCATGATGCACTGGGCCAGGGACAGACTAATTTGCATGTAGCCAGGTTCTGAGCTGGGATGGTGCAGTGAGCTAAAAAACGGTGATGGATCAAGCCCTGATCGTTTGACTGGGTACGAGTCTTCTGTTTAATTCAGATACTCTGTCCATCACCACCCCCTTTTCTGAATCGTTTTGTCCACCATAAGCGTGGAAGGGTATGCTCAACATGAGTCCCTTGCTCACTGCACCATCAGGATTCAAGCAAGCCGGGCCGAAGACGGCTGCAATGCCAGAAACCGGTCCCCGGAAGCTTGTTTCCTTTCCAGTAAAAGAATTTGCTTGGTAGTTTGGTCTGCCCTGTTCCCATGATGCACTGGGCCAGGGACAGACTAATTTGCATGTAGCCAGGTTCTGAGCTGGGATGGTGCAGTGAGCTAAAAAACGGTGATGGATCAAGCCCTGATCTTTTGATTGGGTACAAGTGTTCTGTTTAATTCAGATACTCTGTCCATCACCACCCCCTTTTCTGAATCATTTTGTCCACGATAAGCGTGGAAGGGTATGCTCAGACATGAGTCCCTTGCTCACTGCACCATCAGGATTCAAGCAAGCCGGGCCGAAGATGGCTGTAATGCCAGAAACCGGTCCCCGGAAGCTTGTTTCCTTTCCAGTAAAAGAATTGTCTTGGTAGTTTGGTCTGCCCTGTTCCCATGATGCACTGGGCCAGGGACAGACTAATTTGCATGTAGCCAGGTTCTGAGCTGGGATGGTGCAGTGAGCTAAAAAACGGTGATGGATCAAGCCCTGATCTTTTGACTGGGTATGAGTGTTCTGTTTAATTCAGATACTCTGTCCGTCACCACCCCCTTTTCTGAATCGTTTTGTCCACGATAAGCGTGGAAGGGTATGCTCAGACATGAGTCCCTTGCTCACTGCACCATCAGGATTCAAGCAAGCCGGGCCGAAGACGGCTGTAATGCCAGAAACCAGTCCCCGGAAGCTTGTTTCCTTTCCAGTAAAAGAATTGGCTTGGTAGTTTGGTCTGCCCTGTTCCCATGATGCACTGGGCCAGGGACAGACTAATTTGCATGTAGCCAGGTTCTGAGCTGGGATGGTGCAGTGAGCTAAAAAACGGTGATGGATCAAGCCCTGATCTTTTGATTGGGTACAAGTGTTCTGTTTAACCTTCGTAGCATAGGCAGTGGAGTCGGTGCTCACTGTACCCATATCTACGCCCCTACAGAGCTTCCTACTCAATGCCCATTCTGTAAATATTCCTTCCGCCATCCCTATAAGTCTGTTTTGGCACAAACATATCGCATGTTTGCCCTAAATTGCCGCTCCCTACCCAAACATAGCACGCAAATTGCTATGCTGCTAGAGGAACAAAAACCAGACGTCCTTTTCCTGACGGAGACATGGCTTAAGGCGCACTCCGAGCCAGACGTAGTAGCAGCTCTACCTACAGGGTATCATATTGTCCGGCTAGACAGATCGGAAGGGAGAGGGGGAGGTCTGGCGATCGTATTGAAGACCCAGTACCAATGCCGCACCTCAACAGAAACCATTCCCGAGTGTGAGAGCATGGCTTTCTGCATTGAGATGAATGCTAATAGCTCTTTCTCCGGCACCCTGATTTATCGCCCCCCAGAACAACCTAAAATGTTCCACAGATCTCTTCCAGAGATTATAGCAGAAAGAACTATGGCTGCGGCCAACCACACGGTTCTAGGGGACCTTAATTTCCACTTTAACTCCCCCTCAGACCAATTCGCTAAGGAAATAACAGAGGACCTTGGAGCTCTTCAAATGTCCCAGCTGGTGTCAGCTCCAACTCACGAAAAGGGCAATTTGCTGGACCCCATATTCAGCAACTGCCCGGGTCTGACGGTCGATTTACCTATTCCCATCCCATGGTCGGACCACTTTCTGGTCCCGTTTACTTGGACCACACAAAAAGTCCCCCAGTTACCACCCCAATCCACGACCAGAAGAAATTGGAAAAAGCTCCCTTTGGATGCCTGGGTACACACTCTGGACGCTACTCGTCCACTACCCTGCCCAGACCCTAATGTGGCAAATAGTAATTTTGTAGACTGGATTACAAATTCATTGGACCCGATCCTCCCTCTTCGCAGATCGTCCTCAAAGAAAATACACAAATCTGCACCCTGGTTCTCCGACTCCCTGAGGGAACTAAAACGCCGCTGCAGGCAACAAGAGAGAGCCTGGCGACTAGATTTCCTTCCGGACAAAAAGGCCGCCTATAAAGAGGCGATTAAAACTTATAAAACAGGAATCAGGCTCGCCCAAGCAACCTACTACTCAGATAAAATTCTTGAAGCTAAATCTAAGCCGAAGGAAATCTTTAGTATAATAAAACTATGCACCAGCCTCAATACAGCAACCCCGCCTAATAAAACCCAGGACCAATGTAATGAGCTTGCCAACTTTTTTCATGACAAAGTTGTAAAAATCTACTCTACATTCCCATCAGTAGCTACAAACCGGGACGCGACTGCCTCACCTCTTCCTAGATCGCACCTTCATCCCGAGCAGCCCTCCCTTGAGCACTTCCCTCTTCTGGATCTCGACACCTTAGATAAGGTGGCACGCCAAGTTAAATCAGGCTCCCCATGTGACCCCGCCCCCCCAGATGTCCTGCTGCAGGCATCTAAAACTACCTTGCCAATAATGCTGGAACTTCTCAACTCGTCCATCTCTGCATGCGTAGTCCCCACGACATGGAAGCAAGCCATGGTGCGGGCGCTGCTAAAAAAACCTAGCCTAGATCCCGATGATAACGCTAGCTATCGCCCCATCTCACTTCTCCCTTGGGTCAGCAAGGTCCTGGAGAAGTTTGTAAACGCCCAACTCGTTCAGTTCCTGGAGAACCATTCTCTGCTACATACATCGCAGACAGGCTTTAGACCAAAGCACGGTACTGAAACCGCCTTGCTAGCAGTCACAGAAGAATCTCGAAGGGTACTGGATCAGGGGGGATCAGTGGCAGTGATCCTCCTTGATCTAAGTGCCGCATTCGATACGGTCAGCCATAACACCTTGCTGAACCGTCTCCATGACATCGGAGTATCTGGCGACGCACTAAGGTGGTTTGAGTCTTTCCTGTCGGAGAGATCCTTTCGGATCTTTGATGGCGAGACAATGTCCTCCAGGAAAACCCTCAGCTGCGGAGTACCACAGGGCTCTTCCCTGAGCCCTGTGTTGTTCAACGTATACATGAGGCCGCTGGCGAGTGTCGTCGAACCGTATGGCATCAAAATTGTGTCATACGCCGACGACACTCAACTAGTGGTCTCACTGGCCGCTAGTAACAACAGGCAACGCCCGGCAGATCTGCTAAAATGCTTAGAGGATGTCAAGGGATGGATGACCTCCTCCTCCCTAAAACTGAATGGGGACAAGACGGAGCTAATGCTCCTAGGCCCAACCCCCCCAGTACCTTTCACCTCTCTATGGCCCTGTACTCTGGGTCCCCCCCCCCTCCCCCAAGGAAAGTGTGAAGAGCCTAGGTGTGTGGCTGGATAACAAACTCTCGTTTACCACCCAGGCCACGAAGTTGTCCGCCACATGCTTTGGCCTACTAAGAATTCTCAGAAAGATCCTTCCACTTCTACAGTTAGAAGCTAGAAAGGTGGCGGTACAAGGCCTCATTCAGTCTCGTCTGGACTCGAATAATGCCCTGTATGTTGGGGCTCCTGAAATGACCCTCCGGAAATTACAGATCGTGCAAAACTGTGCAGCCCGCACCCTGCTACAGATTCCACGATCCCAGTCAGCCAGACCTGCTCTGAAGAGTCTCCACTGGCTGCCAGTGAGGCAGAGAGTAGCATTCAAGGCGTTATGCATGGCACATCACGCCTTTTGGAAAACAGGCCCACCCATTAACAACGACCTTGTAACCCCCTATCACCCAAACAGGAACCTTAGGTCGATGGAAGCCTTTCTTGCTGTTGTTCCCAGAGTGAAGAGAGCCAGGTCGGGTGGCAGGCTGTTCTCTCTAAATACTGCCAAACTCTGGAACGCCCTTCCCCTCTCACTCCGATCGAATCCAAATCTGCTTTCATTCCGGAAAAACTTGAAGACACTACTGTTCGCTAAATCCTTCGTGTCTTAATTCCTCCGTCCCTGGTCTCTCCGCCTCAGCACAACTTAGCGCTTGGACGCCCCCGGGCAGCAATCGCGCTCAATAAATTTATTTTCATTTCATTTCATTTCATTTCATTAATTCAGATACTCTGTCCATCACCACCCCCTTTTCTGAATCATTTTGTCCACGATAAGCGTGGAAGGGTATGCTCAGACATGAGTCCCTTGCTCACTGCACCATCAGGATTCAAGCAAGCCGGGCCGAAGATGGCTGTAATGCCAGAAACCGGTCCCCGGAAGCTTGTTTCCTTTCCAGTAAAAGAATTGTCTTGGTAGTTTGGTCTGCCCTGTTCCCATGATGCACTGGGCCAGGGACAGACTAATTTGCATGTAGCCAGGTTCTGAGCTGGGATGGTGCAGTGAGCTAAAAAACGGTGATGGATCAAGCCCTGATCTTTTGACTGGGTACGAGTGTTCTGTTTAATACAGATACTCTGTCCATCACAACCCCCTTTTCTGAATCATTTTGTCCACCATAAGCGTGGAAGGGTATGCTCAGACATAAGTCCCTTGCTCACTGCACCATCAGGATTCAAGCAAGCCGGGCCGAAGACGGCTGTAATGCCAGAAACCAGTCCCCGGAAGCTTGTTTCCTTTCCAGTAAAAGAATTGGCTTGGTAGTTTGGTCTGCCCTGTTCCCATGATGCACTGGGCCAGGGACAGACTAATTTGCATGTAGCCAGGTTCTGAGCTGGGATGGTGCAGTGAGCTAAAAAACGGTGATGGATCAAGCCCTGATCTTTTGACTGGGTACGAGTGTTCTGTTTAATTCAGATACTCTGTCCATCACCTCCCCCTTTTCTGAATCGTTTTGTCCACCATAAGCGTGGAAGGGTATGCTCAGACATGAGTCCCTTGCTCACTGCACCATCAGGATTCAAGCAAGCCGGGCCGAAGACAGCTGTAATGCCAGAAACCGGTCCCCGGAAGCTTGTTTCCTTTCCAGTAAAAGAATTGGCTTGGTAGTTTGGTCTGCCCTGTTCCCATGATGCACTGGGCCAGGGACAGACTAATTTGCATGTAGCCAGGTTCTGAGCTGGGATGGTGCAGTGAGCTAAAAAACGGTGATGGATCAAGCCCTGATCTTTTGACTGGGTACGAGTGTTCTGTTTAATTCAGATACTCTGTCCATCACCACCCCCTTTTCTGAATCGTTTTGTCCACCATAAGCGTGGAAGGGTATGCTCAGACATGAGTCCCTTGCTCACGGCACCATCAGGATTCAAGCAAGCCCTGCCGAAGACGGCTGTAATGCCAGAAACCGGCCCCCGGAAGCTTGTTTCCTTTCCAGTAAAAGAATTGGCTTGGTAGTTTGGTCTGCCCTGTTCCCATGATGCACTGGGCCAGGGACAGACTAATTTGCATGTAGCCAGGTTCTGAGCTGGGATGGTGCAGTGAGCTAAAAAACGGTGATGGATCAAGCCCTGATCTTTTGACTGGGTACGAGTGTTCTGTTTAATTCAGATACTCTGTCCATCACCACCCCCTTTTCTGAACCGTTTTGTCCACCATAAGCGTGGAAGGGTATGCTTAGACATGAGTCCCTTGCTCACTGCACCATCAGGATTCAAGCAAGCCGGGCCGAAGACGGCTGTAATGCCAGAAACCGGTCCCCGGAAGCTTGTTTCCTTTCCAGTAAAAGAATTGGCTTGGTAGTTTGGTCTGCCCTGTTCCCATGATGCACTGGGGCAGGGACAGACTAATTTGCATGTAGCCAGGTTCTGAGCTGGGATGGTGCAGTGAGCTAAAAAACGGTGATGGATCAAGCCCTGATCTTTTGACTGGGTACGAGTGTTCTGTTTAATTCAGATACTCTGTCCATCACCACCCCCTTTTCTGAATCGTTTTGTCCACGATAAGCGTGGAAGGGTATGCTCAGACATGAGTCCCTTGCTCACTGCACCATCAGGATTCAAGCAAGCCGGGCCGAAGACGGCTGTAATGCCAGAAACCGGTCCCCGGAAGCTTGTTTCCTTTCCAGTAAAAGAATTGTCTTGGTAGTTTGGTCTGCCCTGTTCCCATGATGCACTGGGCCAGGGACAGACTAATTTGCATGTAGCCAGGTTCTGAGCTGGGATGGTGCAGTGAGCTAAAAAACGGTGATGGATCAAGCCCTGATATTTTGACTGGGTACGAGTGTTCTGTTTAATTCAGATACTCTGTCCATCACCACCCCCTTTTCTGAATCGTTTTGTCCACCATAAGCGTGGAAGGGTATGCTCAGACATGAGTCCCTTGCTCACTGCACCATCAGGATTCAAGCAAGCCGGGCCGAAGACGGCTGTAATGCCAGAAACTGGTCCCCGGAAGCTTGTTTCCTTTCCAGTAAAAGAATTGGCTTGGTAGTTTGGTCTGCCCTGTTCCCATGATGCACTGGGCCAGGGACAGACTAATTTGCATGTAGCCAGGTTCTGAGCTGGGATGGTGCAGTGAGCTAAAAAACGGTGATGGATCAAGCCCTGATCTTTTGACTGGGTACGAGTGTTCTGTTTAATTCAGATACTCTGTCCATCACCACCCCCTTTTCTGAATCGTTTTGTCCACCATAAGCGTGGAAGGGTATGCTCAGACATGAGTCCCTTGCTCACTGCACCATCAGGATTCAAGCAAGCCGGGCCGAAGACGGCTGTAATGCCAGAAACTGGTCCCCGGAAGCTTGTTTCCTTTCCAGTAAAAGAATTGGCTTGGTAGTTTGGTCTGCCCTGTTCCCATGATGCACTGGGCCAGGGACAGACTAATTTGCATGTAGCCAGGTTCTGAGCTGGGATGGTGCAGTGAGCTAAAAAACGGTGATGGATCAAGCCCTGATCTTTTGACTGGGTACGAGTGTTCTGTTTAATTCAGATGCTCTGTCCATCACCACCCCCTTTTCTGAATCGTTTTGTCCACCATAAGCGTGGAAGGGTATGCTCAGACATGAGTCCCTTGCTCACTGCACCATCAGGATTCAAGCAAGCCGGGCCGAAGACGGCTGTAATGCCAGAAACCGGTCCCCGGAAGCTTGTTTCCTTTCCAGTAAAAGAATTGGCTTGGTAGTTTGGTCTGCCCTGTTCCCATGATGCACTGGGCCAGGGACAGACTAATTTGCATGTTGCCAGGTTCTGAGCTGGGATGGTGCAGTGAGCTAAAAAACGGTGATGGATCAAGCCCTGATCTTTTGACTGGGTACGAGTGTTCTGTTTAATTCAGATACTCTGTCCATCACCACCCCTTTTTCTGAATCGTTTTGTCCACCATAAGCGTGGAAGGGTATGCTCAGACATGAGTCCCTTGCTCACTGCACCATCAGGATTCAAGCAAGCCGGGCCGAAGACGACTGTAATGCCAGAAACCGGTCCCCGGAAGCTTGTTTCCTTTCCAGTAAAAGAATTGGCTTGGTAGTTTGGTCTGCCCTGCTCCCATGATGCACTGGGCCAGGGACAGACTAATTTGCATGTAGCCAGGTTCTGAGCTGGGATGGTGCAGTGAGCTAAAAAAACGGTGATGGATCAAGCCCTGATCTTTTGACTGAGTACGAGTGTTCCGTTTAATTCAGATACTCTGTCCATCACCACCCCCTTTTCTGAATCGTTTTGTCCACCATAAGCGTGGAAGGGTATGCTCAGACATGAGTCCCTTGCTCACTGCACCATCAGGATTCAAGCAAGCCGGGCCGAAGACGGCTGTAATGCCAGAAACCGGTCCCCGGAAGCTTGTTTCCTTTCCAGTAAAAGAATTGGCTTGGTAGTTTGGTCTGCCCTGCTCCCATGATGCACTGGGCCAGGGACAGACTAATTTGCATGTAGCCAGGTTCTGAGCTGGGATGGTGCAGTGAGCTAAAAAATGGTGATATATCAAGCCCTGATCTTTTGACTGGGTACGAGTGTTCTGTTTAATTCAGATACTCTGTCCATCACCACCCCCTTTTCTGAATCGTATCTTGAAGAAGGTCAGGGCCATCTATGTTGCTTGATTCTGAAAAACACCAATAGTTTGATAGTGGGAATGCTGAGAAAGGTGGTAGGAATTCTGCAAGACAGTAACCAGGACTGGGTATTGGAGACTTTTGGATCACCAGCTAGTGCACAGAATAAGACAGGCTTCTTTCCACCACCTCTTTAGAACATTCCTGGGTCTGAGAACAAAGGCTTGAAACAAAAGAAGATTCTGTCTAACTGTCTAACTTTTGGAGAAAGAAGACTGAAGGGCACCTGCTGGCATGAAGGGGCTGGAACATGCTCTTTAAGGGTCAAGTGGTAGACCTCCAGTAACTACTAAAAGAAACAAAAGCCAGAAAACCTCTCTACACTGAAGAAACCCAGTTGATCACTTGGGCTTGGACCCAGGAATAGCCCTGGTAGGAAAGAAACATGGAGTTTGGACACCTAACCAGAGAGACTGAAGGCTGTAGGAGAGTTCAGGAGTGTCTTTCCAAGCAACTTATGGGACTGTTCTAGTATAAAATAGGGGTTGAGAAGTATGTTACCCATTTGGAGTTGAGACTGGAATCCCCCAAATGTGCACTCAGAACATTCAAATTATTAGGGTGTAACATAGAGGAAAAATATTGACGCCACCCCTCACCTCCATTACACTGTTGTGTTTGTGTTCAATGTTCTGTTCTAACACTACTTTTGGGCAGAGATTAAGATCTATGTGCTACAGCCTCCTCCAACGTGAGCAGAACTCTTCATGCCGGACTTTGAGAAGGTAACTTTTTCAGCTTAATTAACCTAATCCCTATATCTAGCACATGCTCCAGTTCCGTGGGCCTCAACTGTGATTTCCCCAAGTCTAGCCCACCAAGTGGATTGTGAGAGGCGCTTCGAGCTTCTAAATGCTATGTTTGTCTAAAACCTTGAAATTACATATCTCGGTTAGATTTATTAGATTTTATGTATTAATATTTACTCTAAGTTGGTATGGGATATGTCTTGTGCTGTGTCTTCACTTTGTTACTGGATAAATACTTTACAATTTACCAGAGGGTTAAACACAGGTTGATTTAGTGACTTTTGTGGTCCACCCTGACAAGGATTGTTGTTGTTGCTTGAGTGGAACTTCCACCCCTCCCAACTAATAACCCAATGTCTTACAAACACGATCGATCCTAGGAATGACTAGATGTTGGCACCTGAGGGTGAACACAAGGCCACACTTTTTTTCAGTAAAGTTTAGGAACTGAGATAAGGGGGCTTGGCCTGACAAAATGACTAGTCCAAAATAACTAGTCCTTGGCTCCAGACCTTTATCACGAAATCCTGCAACATTCTTGTGTTATCCTTGCCCAGTCAAGTCCGTGAAGAGCCTTGGTGTCATCATTTCAAGTGACCTGTCGATGAGACCTCAAATCAACTCTGTTACCTCGGCCTGCTTTTACCATCTACGCAGAATTGGCAAAATCCGTAGGTTCTTATCCACAGAGGCTCTCATACTTGTTATTATGGCCCTTGTCACCTCTCTCATTGACTATGCTAACTGCTTGTATGTGGGGATTCCTGCGTATCACCTCCATCAGCTCCAGCTGGTACAAAACCAGGCGGCCAGATTGGTTTTCCAACAGCCAAAATACCAACATGTTATGCCCCTGTTGAAAAGACTGCATTGGCTTCCGGTCGCTTTCCACACCTCTCGCATTGACTATGCGAACTGCTTGTATGTGGGGATTCCTGCGTATCACCTCCATCAGCTCCAGCTGGTACAAAACCAGGCGGCCAGATTGGTTTTCCAACAGCCAAAATACCAACATGTTATGCCCCTGTTGAAAAGACTGCATTGGCTTCCGGTCGCTTCCCGCTGTATGTTCAAAATGGGTTGTACTGTTTTCAAATCTCTTTTTGATCTTGCCCCTGCCTTTACCTCTCTTAGTCTCAAACGCCACATCCCCTCGAGGCATCTTAGATCTTCTGCACATAACCTCTTAATCACCCCCAGGTTCAAACGCAAAAAACATGGTGGCTCTTGTTATTCTTTTCTTGCTCCTTCTACCTGGAATTATCTTCCTCTTTCAATCCGGCTTTCTTCTGACTACACCATTTTCCGTAAATCTCTCAAAACCTATCTTTTTCAGCTAGCTTATGATTAATTTCTCTGCTCACTCCCGACTGCTCTGTTTTTCCACTTTGTCTCTGAGCGCCATGAAACCAATTGGTGTCCGTGCGCGGTAACAAATTTCTTTAACATATCATAACATAACATAACAACTGGGTTTTAACGACACTCTGGTAGCAGTGCTGAGATGTGTTGAGCACCCTCCTCACTAATTGGACTGACATTCTCCCAGATGAAGAACTGATCCTGTGCCACAGAACTACGGCAATGCCTGGCACAGGAGCCTCAGGGACGCCGTGGAGTTGTGGGTTGTCTCCAAGAATGTGGACCGAAAAGTACTCACTGCCCGAGGCCGCCAGACTTCTGTGGTCATGGAAGGATTCAAATGTGCCCAACAGCATGTCAAATTGTGGGACCTTCTAGCTGACATTTCTGCTGGAGGTGTGGAGATGCACTGGGCTTGCAGGCTGCCGTAGGGAATTCAGAGAAATGCAATACATGTCCTTTACAGCCCCAAAGAGCAGACCCACGCACCTTCTGGAGGTGAGATGTTTGAGGCCCCTAACTGTGCAGTCAGTTCAGTGGTGTTATGGGGGTGTTGGCCCACCTAGTGAATTTGGAGCTCCCTTAACATCTCGTTAGGAGACTCTAGGCCTACTGTCCTGGGTCTGTAAACACGGAAATGTAGTGCCTATTTCCTTAGAGGCCATGGTGTGGAAAGGGAGGCAGATTAGCTGTGGCCACCTGTCAGTGCCTTGTGTGCTGCCATGGGAGGCCTGGGTACTATCTATAAGTGGGTGTGTGGATGCTGGGGCACAATACTGTGGAATGCCCTAACACATTCCAATTGCTGGTGAAACAGCAGTGTGAAAATCATCCTCTATCCATGGTGTTTGATGGATCGTCCTGTTGACCAAAGAGAGCTGAGTGCTTACCCGTGCAGTGGCTTGGTATTGGTGCACTTGGCAGTGAGCTTTGAGGACTTTGAACTGTACCCAGGGTGAGGGGTTAGGGATGCTGTGGTGCCTTGCCCGCCTGTCTTTGGTGATCCTGGGTGACTCTTCCCCTGTTGATTTGTGCCTCAGCTACCGCTTGAGGACTAGGACTGCTCACTGCTACGACCGGCAAACGTTTTATCTCAGAAGAGATCTCAACTTGTCCGTAGTTCCCAGAATGGGAAGGGCAGAGCGAATAGGGGATGCTGCTCCAGGTTTCTAGCTATGCAGATTTTCATGGTGATACCTCAGTCGTGATATGTGATAGAGACAAAACTCAACACCATTTCAGGAGAAGGCAATCTATTAAAGGCTCATCTTCATAAAATTAGCCAAAGGACAATAGAAATTTAAACCACTGTGGATGTGTTGAAATCAGATCTGGGGGGTTTCCTGAACGTGCCGCAGGGGAGAAGCCTGAAGTGTTTCTTGAGACACGCTTATAAGACTTCTTCCCCGCAAACTTACCCCCCACCCCTTGTTTACAGCTAAAAGGGTGCTTAGGCCGCCTGCGCCTTCTCCACCACAGGGTGTCCCTCCCAGGGCGATAATCATCTAACAGAGTACTCGCCTGTTTGGGGAACTGATTTATGAAGATCACATAATTATAATCTTCCCAGAATACATGTAGGCTGCCCAAAGCTGTTCAAAGCAACAGAAATCCTATGTGAAGGTCAAACCAAAGCTCGGAGCCATATGCCTCCTCCAGTATATGGTATTGTACCCAGCGAAATCGTGCATGAGCCATGCTGAGCACAAACATTTCTTTACAGACACGGAAAATATTTGAAATGTCTGGTGATGGCTGGTGGACCTCTACCATGAATTGGTTCTGCCAGGTTTCGGAGAAAACATGGGAGAAGGCAGCAAACTGGCCAAGGGGGAAGAGAAAGAGGACACATATCTCCCTCTCAGTACACAAGAAGCATGGTAGTAGTGGTGGATGGCGACACACTGGATATTGAACAGCATTGACCTATGTTAGAGGAGTGGTCATATGGGTTGGCCTGCAGTCGCAGCTCCTGCAGGTGAGCATGGTGGGGTGGGTTAGGGGTGGGGCCGGGAAGGGAGCAGAAGGTAGGAAGCTGAAAGATGATGGTATAGGAAAAATAAGTAAATAAATCCTATTCCTTCGTATGACGGCTTCCCCCCCACCACGCCCCACCATGCTTACCTCCAGGAGACGCGACTGTTGGCCTGGGTGTTCCTTACCTGCCGCGTTAGTTGAATGCAGAGTGTAGAGGGGTAATATTTCCTGGTTTATGGTCTCCTTTTAGGACCAAAATCTGCTTACTGAATACTTGTGCATCCAACACGGATAGCAAATCATATTTTCATACTCAAATTGATGTGGTTTCCCCTTCAGCTGATATTCCATTGGTCTTAGGAAGGGGATTTTAACTGGTCAATGATGTTGTAGACGGGTATCTCACCCTAAGCCAGAGTGACTAAGGCTTTAGTCGATGTGATGGCCAATCTTCATAGTGTGGATATTTGACGTGCAAGGCACCCTGCATCCGGGAATATTGATTTCACTACTCAGCACATTACACATATAGCAGACTAGAGGGAATCCTGATTGCAAACGACATAGCCACCAAGAAAGAATTTGTCTAGTACCTCTGCTGGTTTCTGTCCAACCACTCTTCTCTTTTACTGAAATATCACATAGTGCCCGAGCACGCAAAGATCTCCCCCGTGGGGACTGTCAGAGCAGGCATTATAGGATACTGGGTTTATGCTTGGCCTAGGCTCAGCTATTAACACATTTTTTGATCCCAACTGGACGATAAAGGTGACAAAAGATAGTGAGAGGGATGCTTTAAAGGTAGTGCTGCATGGGTACTGTATGAGCATGAATTATCGGATCAAAAAACGGCTGCAGCATGATTTAAAAAAGGCTATCAAATCTCCAAGCACATACCCAAAAACTCATCCAGGGAACATGAAATAGTAGATGCAAAGAGAGTGGTGGGAGACAAATTAGATGCCCTGGATAGACTGACTTAGAAAGATTACAGGCAAAGGCTGTTCAACGATGGTGAAAGACCTGACAAAATGCTTTCATATCTTCTACATAGTGAGTGTTACTCCTCCCTTATTCTGTCACTGACTAGCCTTGACATCTCGCTGGTTACTAGTCAGGCAGCCATTAATGCAGCATTATAATGCAGTATCTGACTGCATTATACACAAAACCACTACTGCAACTGTAGAGCAAGTGGCTGATTTCCACAATACATTTTTTATTCCCATTCTTTACATGGAGAGTGGTGTCAAGCTGAAACAGTGCCTAACAAAGGAGGAACTCCTGGTGGCTCTTAGCGATATGCATTGGGCAAAACTGCAGGCTTTGATAATCCCCCCAGGTCTGCTGCTGTTTTCAGTAGGAACTCATGGAGAAATATCTGGAGGTCTTCAAAGAGTCAGAAGGATAAGCTTCCAGAATACAACATGGAGGCCTTGGTCCTGATGATGTTAAAGCCTAGGATCCTATTGATGCCTCTCAATGATCATCACCAATGTAAAGGTATTGGCTAAGGTCTTAGCGAACAGACTCAGCCACGTGGTTGCCACCCTGATCCATCTGGACCAATGTGGCTGTATCCCTGGTCGAGGTACTCAAATGAACCTACGCGGACTTCACTATGTAATGGACATAGATAGAGATTCTGAACTTAAGGAAGCTCAAGTAGTGTTAGATATCGAAAAAGCCTTTGATATATTAGGCTTGGATTATATGCATCTGGTATTGGAAAAAATAGGTTTTGAACTGAAGTTCAGAGGCTGTATAAAGCTGCACTGTGCCAACTCGGTGACTAGAGTACAATCTGGTGTTTATGTCTCAGAGCATTGTGCTATTGAGAGGGGCACAAGACAAGGTTGCCCTCTTTCACTATTGCTATTCACTCTGGTAGTGGAACCCATGATCATGCAACTCGGGGACTGCATGAGGGATTTGGATATACAAGTAGGAAATATGATACATGTCGTATTGATGTATGTAGAGGATTCTTTAATTTATCTGCCTCATCCGGAGGCAGCAATTCGATCCTGCTCCACAAGCCTTGATATTTCAAAGTCTGGCAGGCCTGCAACTCAATTTGTGTAGGACAATCCTATTCCTGATAGCAGCCTATGCCAGAGTACCCCACAGAAGCTGCCAGCTGCGGGACTGCCATTAAAAACTGAACAATTCTGTTACCTGGGAATGTATACGGTGTACACTAACAAGCAACAATACTATAACATAGATAGGTTAGTTTCCAGAATAAACTCTACATCAGTGATGGGCTAAGTGACATTGGCAAATATGGTAGTTTCTCCCTAGATGCCTTTATACTCTCCAGAATTATGTTCACCATATTCCGTAGTCAATATTTAGACCTTTGGATAAGTTGGTAACCTCTTTAGGCCAATAGGCAGAGCAGGGTACAGGTTACACATATAACGCAAGATAACACGGAAGGCAGCTAGGACCTCCCGACCTCAAATTGTACTACATAGTTATGCATATTCAGCACATGGTGAAGGTGTGCAGAGGGAGTCACCTGGAAGAAAACAATGCTGGAAGGCATGATATGGACAGAAATGATCCATTGCTGTCTGATGCAGGGGACGAACCACCAAACTCCATTTGAATGTATACAGAGTAGCAGCGGCATGGGCCATGCGGGTTATGGGAGTGCTCCATCAACCGCTGTTCTCTAGATCATTAGAGCTGGTGTGGGTTAAACCATTCCGGGGCATAGCATGAGTTATGTCAATAATGAAGTGGAGATCAGGTGGTTGTCTACACTAGGAGACCAACATCCCTCTTATTCATTTATAACCTTCTTGGAACCTTCTGAGCCATTTGATGTTAGTTTGGGTCACCACCTCTAATTTGCCAAGCATAGTAACACAGCTAGAGAAATCTGGACCGAGTTCCCTAGTACCCAAGTAAGCATCAGACATCTACTATTATGGAGATGGTGCTGAAGGGAGGTGGCATTCATATTATGATATCAGTACTCTATAAAGCCTTGAAGCGTATTTATTTATTTATAAAGTTTTAAATAGCGTGGACTAGATCCCGAAGGATATCAGAGCGCTTTACAGTTATAAGGAAAGGTAACAATCAGATCATGAGCCAAACATGGGTAGTGGTAATTCCACTGGGTGTTAGGTCAGAGTGGGAAGGGGATGTGGGGTCGACCCTCTTGGATACTGAGGAGAAGTATGCCTGCCCATTAGTTTAAATGATATCTAGCAATCAGTAGTTTAAATGATCGCATTTTAATGTACTACATCAAACACACCTGAGCCCGATGAGGCTCCATAAGATAATCCCTCATAGGTACCCTGCTTGCCCAAAATTTGGCAATAGTGCTACCTTTTAACACATGTTCTGGGAGTGCAGAATGGTGCGGAACTACTGGAAAGATATTGCTGTAACCCTCAAGCAAGTGACAGTTATAGATGTAGCACCTACTGTGAATCAGTGTTTTCTGTGGCTCTTACCAAAGCCCAAAAGGTGGAAAATGCAATACAACTTTGCTGCCATTGTTTGTACTGAGGAAAACACGCATAGCAATCCATTTTTATCTCGCCGAGGGTGCCTCATGTGAAGCATGGCTGAAGGACATGACTGAATGGGCACTAGCGGAGGAGAGACAACTGAGGGCCATATTTGCAAGATTTTGCTGAAGGTCAGCGCCACAGGCTGTCAAAAAAATGGACAGGGATGCGTCATATCTATCAAATATGGAACATTCCTGTCCACTGCTCATTCCTGTCCTTTTTGATGGACCATAAAAGGATTCCATGCACCAATGCAGGCCTGTTTGCACCAAGGTACAACGATGCCTGCATTGCAGGTATGATTGTTTTTGTGCAGGAATGGAAAACTGCAGAATGAAGTACACATATAAAAAAGAAAAATGAGGAGATATAAAGGTATTTCTCCATGTTGTGCCACCATTATGCCTCCCCTGGGGAGATGTAAGTTTGTGACGCTGCCTCAGAATTACGATACCTCATACATCTGTGGCAGTGTCAGGGTGTTGCTGAGAATACCCACAGCAACACTCATTGCACCTCCCTTTAACTCAGAAAAGTGCGTTAAAGGGAACGATATTTGCAAGGCCGCATTAAGACACACAAAGTGGCTTAGTGCTGCCTAGTAAACATGGAGCAGACCCATATGTCACCGGATAAACCTGCTTTCCGCAGACAGCGGAATCATCGGGCAGCGTGGTAAAGAAGAACCGGGTGGGCTGAGATAAAAAATAAAGTATTGAAAGGGAGCTATGTATGTTGTAATTATAGCTGGATTGCTGTGTTGAGAGAGCAAGAGTGGCCGAAGATGAGGGGAGAGTATATATGCCTGTTGTACTGGGCCTGCTTACCAGTGCCACAGATTTTATTTCTGCTTTTTACTGGCTCGTACAGCCTTTGCATGCTCTCAAAATATTTTTTGTACGTACCTAATTATTTGCAATTGATGTCAGATCATATATCACAACGATGTGGTTTGCTACTATTTGCTCATATCTTTGATTAAAGGGTATTTAAAAGGAAAACAAATTTAACAGAGCAGCGTGATTCGTTTTTAAAGCTTCAATTTGATTAAGTTATTTTGTTTTCTTTTACTAGAAGTGTGATGTAGGGATGGAGGAGTATTGTTTTACTTCCCCACTGAGGCCACCCAGTCCCCGAGTCATGAAAATGGGCAGAAGTTGTCACAATATACAAGAAGGGGGCCAAGGAGGACCCTGCCAACTACAGACCTATAAGTCTGATTTATGTAATTCAGAAGGTGGTTGGCAGGGTCCTCATCTCTAGAACGGTGACCTGGCTAGAGGAGGGAAACAACCTAATGTACTTGCAAGCTGGGTTTAGGCGGAAGGTGGGAACGATGGACCACCGACATATTGGAAAACCGTGTCCATCGGGAAAGGTTCATTATACCTGGCCTTTATAGATCTCAAAGCCGTCTTCGATCTCGTGCCCCGCGCCAAACTTTGGGAGGTGCTCCAGGAGATGGGTCTCCCACGTTACCTCCTAGAGTTGATAAAAAGATTACATGAGGGCACCTACGCAAGAATTAGAAGGGGGGGTCAGGGCGAACTGACTAAGAGGATACCAGTGAACAGGGGGGTCCGTTAGGGTTGGGGAACATACTTTACAATGCAACTTTTACCACGCACTACCATTACAACGCAACTTTTACAATGCAAGTACTTTTACAATGCATGTCTTTACAACGCATGCATTACAACGCAAGTGCCTTTACAACATATGTATTACGTTTTATTGTATTTATTTATACATTTATATGTATGAGGGTAATACTTATTTTTTTTTAAAAAGTTACATTTTGATATTTATCAATAGATTTGTATGAGGGTAAATGGAGTATGTTTGGAGTAAATGAATACTCAGGTATTAATTAAAAAGTAATATTTTGTGGGAATTAAGGTTTTTGTTTTGATTATAAATTATTGTTAATTATTAATAAATAATTAAAAATAAGAAAAATATAATCAAATAGGGAATTAATTAACAGAGAATTAAAACATTATAAAAAGATTTCTAAGAGGGAAAATGGAGTATGGTTTATTAAAATTAATACTCAGGTATTATTAATTTAAATTTATTTTGAAGGAATATATTCTTTAGTAAAGAATAATTAAAATATTATTATTTAAAAAAATATATTTATCTGGATGGAATTTATTAGCAAGGAAAAGAAGTTTTGTTGAAGTAATTTAATACTCAGGTAATATTTTTTTTAAAAAGAGGGAATTATTAATAATGTAAAAATGAGTTTTTTTTATAAAAAAATTTAAAGTTTATTATATTAATTTAAAATGTTAATTTAAATAAAAAAAATAGTATTAGTAAATTAGAAAAATGAAAAATACTGAAAAGTGTATATTATTTATTAAAAACATTTTTTTTAAATTGGGAAAAGTTAAATGATATTTCAGCTACATTCAGAATTTTTTACATTTAAAACAGTATAAATATTAATAATTAATAATTACTTGAAACATTTTCCCATGCTTTTGCATTGATTTGAATGGGAATATTTGTCCTTTATTTATTTTTACTGTTGAAGCTATTGATTCTGTGGAACTACTTTTGAAGCAAAGAAAAAGGATTAATGGAGAAGATTTGAAAGGAAATGAAATAAGCATAGAGACAAGAAGAAAATTCTATGAATTTACATGTTGCAACATTTTAGTTTAATGAAAAGTTTAGATTAATACATTTCAAGATAAAAGGTACAACAGTATTTTTTGTTTATTATTTTATTAAAAAAATATTTTGTGTAAGTATTTATTTATTTATTTATTTATATGCTTGTATAGCGCAAGAATCCAGCCCGAAAGGGTTATCTCCGCGCTTTGACAGCAGCAAGTCGCAAGAAACTGTAAAGGCAGCAATCCAAAAGTTATATCTCCTCAAACAGCTTCGTCTTCAGCATTTTTCTAAAGGCAAGGTGTTCGGGGACCTGTCTTAAGTTGAGGGGCAAGTTGTTCCACAGGGCCGGCCCCACAGATGAGAGGGCTCTGCCGCCTTGTCTGGTTTTTTTGACGAAAGGTGTATTGAGCAGGAGTAGATTGCTTGACCGTAATTCTCGTTCAGGTTTGTAGGGTTGGAATAGTTTGGCTAGGTATTTGGGGCCGTTTCCAAATAAGCACTTATGTACAGTGCAGCAAATTTTAAATTTAACCCGATGGCGTATTGGAAGCCAATGTTTTTTTAACAGGGGTCCAGAAGATGTTCTGGGGGGGGCATTCAGAATCAGTCTTGCCGCCGTGTTCTGGACCACCTGCAGACGATTGATGGCATCCTCATTGGCTTGTATCAGAAGCCCGTTGCAATAGTCAAGGCGACTTATTACAAGGGCTTGCACCAGAGTCTTTCTGTAGGTGTCAGGCAGCAGGGGAAAGACTCGCCTGAGTAATCCAATAGTGCGAAAACAAGCACCAGCAATTACATTTGCATGTTCTTTGAGGGTTAGGCTTTGGTCTATTTTCACACCCAGATTTTTGATAATAGGTTTAGGGGAGGGTACAGGTCCCAAGTCTTGGGGCCACCAATTGGGAGACCAAAGCATGCTGGCCTTCCCAAAACACATTACTTCGGTCTTCCCGACGTTGCACTGGAGGTAGTTGGCAGCCATCCAGTTGGAGATGGCCCTCATACCTTCCGCAAAATTTCCCCTAACTTTAGGGTCGGGGCATGGAAAGGGTAGAGGAGTTGAGTGTCGTCGGCATACGACACTGGGGTGAATCCGTACTTCCTCACAATCTCAGCAAGGGGGGCCACATATATATTAAATAATGTGGGGCTTAGGCATGAGCCCTGTGGCACCCCCTTAGTGAGCGCCCTAGAGATGGAATGGTAGGGGTCCAGGCTGACAGATTGTGAGCGCCCGGAAAGGAAACTCTCCAGCCATGCAAGTGCCTGACCTCTGATGCCCACTCCTTGTACCCGGTTCAGCAAGATCTTATGAGAAACAGTATCGAAGGCAGCTGACAGGTCTAACAGCACCAGAATCATCGAGCCTCCTCTATCCTGTGACATCTTGATGTTATCGGTCACGGAGAGGAGTGCAGATTCGGTGCTGTAGTTGGGCCTGAACCCAGATTGGGATTGGTCCAGGCCCCCTGTCGCTTCGATAAAGCTGGAGATCTGGGTGTTGACATGTTTCTCAGCCAGTTTCGTCAGGAGGGGCAGGAGAGAGATAGGACGGAGGTTGGAAAGTTCAGTCCAGGGAGAGGTGGTGTTTTTCCGTATCGGGTTCACAGTTGCTTCTTTCCACTGTTGTGGAAGCTTACCTTCCTTAAAAGAAAGGTTAAGAATTTTAGTAATAATGGGACACAATGATCTACTCAAGTTATTGGTTAACCTAGCCGGAAGGAGATCACAAGGAGAACCAGATTTCATGTTTCCCAGAAGAGTTTGAACTTCATTTTCTGTGACTTCTGGAATGATATTAAAGGTCTCTGAAGGGGTTTCCTGGCCTAAGGTAGTAGAGTCTTCCGGGTTATTCGGGTGCTTGGCCAATATTTTATTGTAAATGGTGTCAATTTTGTCCTCAAAGAACTGGGAAATATTGTTGCATAGTTCTTGAGAGAAGGTATCCGGACTTTCGCATGCCAGGGGGTTAGTAAAAGTTTTGAGAATTTTGTATAGTTCTCTAGTGGAGTTAGCGGCTTCATCAAGCTGGGAGCGTAGGCTAGTTTTCCTTGCTTTTTTGATGTTTTTATAATAGGTGGATATGGCCTGCTGGTAGAGTGCCTTGCTCTCGGGAGAGTGGTCCTTTCTCCATTGCTTTTCCAATTTCATGCATTTTTGTTTCTCTATTTTCAATGAGTCGGAATACCATATTTCTTTTTTGGAGGTCAGGGGTTTTTTGATAGTCTTTTGCGGGGCTAAAGAGTTTATGGTCTCTAAAAGAGAGCTATTTAATTTGGATAAAGCCAAATCGATGTCATCAGAATCGGAAATGATAGGTTCTTTCCAGGTTTGTTCAAAAGTAAATGGGGTAATTTTGTGCCATGCTCTTTTAGTGATACTCATAGTGGCCGGGGGAGCAGAGGGTTTATCAAGTCTCAGGAAGGAGAATTCCAACATGCTGTGGTCAGACCAGCTGATGGATGTGGGGGGATGACAGTGTATAAAAGGGTAGTTAGTAAAAATCAAGTCCAATGTATGGCCTTTCCTGTGAGTGGGGCCACAGTTTCTTAGGTGAAGACCCAAAAGAGCCAGATCATCGAGGAGAAGCTTGGTGTTAGGGTCATCCGCAATATCTACATGGAAATTAAAATCGCCGAGAACAATAAAATTGTCTTTAGCTCTTAAGTATGGGGCTAATATTTCAGTTAAGGCGAGAGAAAAGCCAGCATTGGGGCCCGGAGGTCGATATACTAGGGCACCTTTCCAGTGTTCTTTAGTTTTAGTGTGAATTTTAAAAATCATGATTTCCATAGTCGGTAGAATAGTTTGTTCCATTACCGTAATATGGATGCTTTCTTTAAAAATGATGGCAATACCTCCACCAGTTTTTATAGGGCGATCTTGTCTTAAAATTTTATATCCTTGAGGGATACCCAAAGTTATGGATGGAAGAGTGTGAGGCTTCAGCCAAGTTTCCGTAAGGAAACATATTTCAGGTTTGTGACTTTGAATAGTATCCCAAATCTCTACATAATGTCGGGGCAATGACCGAACATTCAGGAGAAAACTTTTCCAACCTTTTATTCTTGAAGTGGTCTCATTGTCCCTAGCAGAACCAGTAATAATGCCGTTGGAAGTGGCATGGAATCTGCAAAGGGGACAAGAGAACGGGCCCTCGGGAAAAGGCCAATTGTCGCTGGCACACCTCCATAATCTAGGTGGTTGGAGTGCTATCAAGGCCTGCGAGGTGTACCTGATACGAGTGTCTTTGGTTGGGGCCATGGTGGGAACAGGGTAGGGAGAGGGGCCCCTGGTCCCGTCCGGTCGCGGACGGGCTTCTCTCTGGCGCGTCTCAGGCGCTTCGCTGCGCGCGACCGCTGCGCGCTTGCTGTGACGAGAGGGCTAAGTACCCTCAGGTGCAGCAGCTAGAGCGCTGACCGCTCAACGAGGGCGGAAGTTACCTTGCTCTGCCTGACCCGCCCTCCGCTCAACGGCACTGGTTGCCGAGTCGGACCGGGGCGGGCAGGGCGAGGAATCGAGCCAAGGTAATTGGAGGTGATTATTTATTTTCTCCTACAAGGCGAGTGGCGCTTTTCTGGGCTAAAGATCTGAATAACAGCACAAATAAAATACGCGTTTAAAACATGTAACAGTCACAAGCTACAATTTTTAAAATCAATTGCTGTCAAATCAGTCTCACAGTACCTGGCGTCAGCGGGTTGAGGAGACGCTCTCACTGTCCCCCTCCCGCAAAGCGGCGCTGCTCCTCGCTGCCTAAGTACCCTCAGGTGCAGCAGCTAGAGCGCTGACCGCTCAACGAGGGCGGAAGTTACCTTGCTCTGCCTGACCCGCCCTCCGCTCAACGGCACTGGTTGCCGAGTCGGACCGGGGCGGGCAGGGCGAGGAATCGAGCCAAGGTAATTGGAGGTGATTATTTATTTTCTCCTACAAGGCGAGTGGCGCTTTTCTGGGCTAAAGATCTGAATAACAGCGCAAATAAAATACGCGTTTAAAACATGTAACAGTCACAAGCTACAATTTTTAAAATCAATTGCTGTCAAATCAGTCTCACAGTACCTGGCGTCAGCGGGTTGAGGAGACGCTCTCACTGTCCCCCTCCCGCAAAGCGGCGCTGCTCCTCGCTGCCTAAGTACCCTCAGGTGCAGCAGCTAGAGCGCTGACCGCTCAACGAGGGCGGAAGTTACCTTGCTCTGCCTGACCCGCCCTCCGCTCAACGGCACTGGTTGCCGAGTCGGACCGGGGCGGGCAGGGCGAGGAATCGAGCCAAGGTAATTGGAGGTGATTATTTATTTTCTCCTACAAGGCGAGTGGCGCTTTTCTGGTCTAAAGATCTGAATAACAGCGCAAATAAAATACGCATTTAAAACATGTAACAGTCACAAGCTACAATTTTTAAAATCAATTGCTGTCAAATCAGTCTCACAGTACCTGGCGTCAGCGGGTTGAGGAGACGCTCTCACTGTCCCCCTTCAAGTATAAATTATAAACACATTTTTACATATTTTACAACATTTTTATTAGTTAATATGACAATAAAATACATTATTTTAGTTAAGAAAATAATAATAAAATAAATAGTCCCTTTTCAATCTTTGCAGCTTCAGAGGACGTCGAGGCATTAACGTTTACGTAAGCGGCCATTTTGAAGAGCATTGATGGAGGAAGCAGCAGGAAGCTGATCTGCGCTCGGGTAGGAAACACTTTTTTACTTTATTTAAACATATTAGAAAGTACATAAGTATATATATATATTGTAAAGAAAGAATAAGGAGAGGTTGCGGTTTACAAAAAGAATGTTCATTTTGTAAAAACAGTATGTCGCCGATCATTTTACTAGAATGTGTCTATGTCGGGTCGCAAAAAGTTAAAGGTAAAAGTAATTTGGGTTAGAAATGTATAAAATACTTTAAAAAAATATACTATTGACAATTGTTTTCATTATGAAAAAGTATATTTGAAAAAGCATTGTAATTAAATATCTATTTGATTTCCCCTGCATGTATAGAAAAAATTTGCAGTTTATAAGTGAGAGAAAAAGCTTCTTTTTTTGTATGGTGAATTCGTTTGATATTTACTTGCTTAATTGAAAAAAGTTTGGTTGTAGATCTTTATAGAAAATTGTAAGGGTGGTATAGCTCGATTTGGTTTTGTGAAAGGAGGTAGAACAGTTTAAATGTGCATGGTGTTTTATCTTTTGATCCAAACACTATTTTGGAACATGTTGGATTTTAGCTAGGGTCATATCGCGAGAAAATGTTTTGCTAGGAGGTAGAAATTGTTTCGGAACTGTTTTTAAAAGTTAACATTTTCAACACATGGCGTTTCGTTATTACGTAAATACAAATTTGAAACCTGTAGGAAACTAGAAAGTGTCAAATAGTGAGAATATGTTTTGCTAGGAGAGAGAAATTGTTTCTGTTTTTTTTTTTAAAGTTTACATTTTAAACACATGCCGTTTCGTAATTATATAAGTAAGTCCTTCAAGAATTATTAGAAAAGTAGTTAGGGTGAAATGGAGAGAAAATGTTTAGCGAGGAGTTATTTTTCATTTTAGGATGGAATTATAGTGTTTTTGAATTTCAACACCATGGGGTCCATTAGGATGACGGGCGGCCTTTGCCCGCCCGCCACCCTAACGGAGAAGAGGACCGCCCGCTAACAGTACGGGGGTCCCGACATTTGTATTAGGATGCGCCCGCCACACAGGCGGGCGCATCCTGAATGTCTACCATTGCGGCGGGCGGAGCAGGAATCCCCGCCCACCGCAATGGTAAAAGTGCACGTTTTGCTTGGCAACGCGCAACACGACAGGCACCGCGCGGTGCCTGCCATGTTGCACTCTGATATGCGGGGGGGTACCATAGGTACCCCCCATGTCCACCCCCCAAGGCACGGACTCCCAGGGAGCCCGCAAGGGGCCCCCGCAGGGAGTCTCCGCATGCCTTTCCGTGGCGGCATTGCCGCCACGGAAATGCACTGTGTAATGCACATTGTAATATGGCGGGCGGTGTCTACAAGACACCGCCACCATGTTACAGGTTTTCCGCCCCGGCCGCTAGGCGACCGGGGCGGAAAACAGGCGGGCGGTGTTTCCGACCGCTGCGGTCCCCTCCGCCATCGTAATATGGCGGGGGGGAATGCAGGGAAGAATGGCGGGCGGATTGCCTCCGCCAGGGTGGCGGTGGCCACCGCTACCCTGGCGGAGGCAATTCTCCCGCCATCCTAATAGGCCCCCATGTTTTCGATTCAAGAAGAAGATGGATTATGAAAAAAACAACAAGATGGACTTTGAAAAATTTAGCATTTGGATTTTTGAGATTTTTTTTCAGGATGCTAATAGGGAATGGATTTTTTTGCACACATCATTAGTGATGTAAAATGTTTTACTTGAAATACACCTCCCTATCCAGAATGGATTTGGTAAAAAAAAATTCTATGGACCTTTTTAAAAAATTTGAAGGCTATTCAAACTTGAAAAAGTTTGCTTTTTTACAATGCATGTCTTTACAACGCATGCATTACAACGCAAGTGCCTTTACAACATATGTATTACGTTTTATTGTATTTATTTATACATTTATATGTATGAGGGTAATACTTATTTTTTTTTAAAAAGTTACATTTTGATATTTATCAATAGATTTGTATGAGGGTAAATGGAGTATGTTTGGAGTAAATGAATACTCAGGTATTAATTAAAAAGTAATATTTTGTGGGAATTAATGTTTTTGTTTTGATTATAAATTATTGTTAATTATTAATAAATAATTAAAAATAAGGAAAAATATAATCAAATAGGGAATTAATTAACAGAGAATTAAAACATTATAAAAAGATTTCTAAGAGGGAAAATGGAGTATGGTTTATTAAAATTAATACTCAGGTATTATTAATTTAAATTTATTTTGAAGGAATATATTCTTTAGTAAAGAATAATTAAAATATTATTATTTAAAAAAATATATTTATCTGGATGGAATTTATTAGCAAGGAAAAGAAGTTTTGTTGAAGTAATTTAATACTCAGGTAATATTTTTTTTTAAAAAGAGGGAATTATTAATAATGTAAAAATGAGTTTTTTTTATAAAAAAATTTAAAGTTTATTATATTAATTTAAAATGTTAATTTAAATAAAAAAAATAGTATTAGTAAATTAGAAAAATGAAAAATACTGAAAAGTGTATATTATTTATTAAAAACATTTTTTTTAAATTGGGAAAAGTTAAATGATATTTCAGCTACATTCAGAATTTTTTACATTTAAAACAGTATAAATATTAATAATTAATAATTACTTGAAACATTTTCCCATGCTTTTGCATTGATTTGAATGGGAATATTTGTCCTTTATTTATTTTTACTGTTGAAGCTATTGATTCTGTGGAACTACTTTTGAAGCAAAGAAAAAGGATTAATGGAGAAGATTTGAAAGGAAATGAAATAAGCATAGAGACAAGAAGAAAATTCTATGAATTTACATGTTGCAACATTTTAGTTTAATGAAAAGTTTAGATTAATACATTTCAAGATAAAAGGTACAACAGTATTTTTTGTTTATTATTTTATTAAAAAAATATTTTGTGTAAGTATTTATTTATTTATTTATTTATATGCTTGTATAGCGCAAGAATCCAGCCCGAAAGGGTTATCTCCGCGCTTTGACAGCAGCAAGTCGCAAGAAACTGTAAAGGCAGCAATCCAAAAGTTATATCTCCTCAAACAGCTTCGTCTTCAGCATTTTTCTAAAGGCAAGGTGTTCGGGGACCTGTCTTAAGTTGAGGGGCAAGTTGTTCCACAGGGCCGGCCCCACAGATGAGAGGGCTCTGCCGCCTTGTCTGGTTTTTTTGACGAAAGGTGTATTGAGCAGGAGTAGATTGCTTGACCGTAATTCTCGTTCAGGTTTGTAGGGTTGGAATAGTTTGGCTAGGTATTTGGGGCCGTTTCCAAATAAGCACTTATGTACAGTGCAGCAAATTTTAAATTTAACCCATTGGCGTATTGGAAGCCAATGTAGTTTTTTTAACAGGGGTCCAGAAGATGTTCTGGGGGGGGCATTCAGAATCAGTCTTGCCGCCGTGTTCTGGACCACCTGCAGACGATTGATGGCATCCTCATTGGCTTGTATCAGAAGCCCGTTGCAATAGTCAAGGCGACTTATTACAAGGGCTTGCACCAGAGTCTTTCTGTAGGTGTCAGGCAGCAGGGGAAAGACTCGCCTGAGTAATCCAATAGTGCGAAAACAAGCACCAGCAATTACATTTGCATGTTCTTTGAGGGTTAGGCTTTGGTCTATTTTCACACCCAGATTTTTGATAATAGGTTTAGGGGAGGATACAGGTCCCAAGTCTTGGGGCCACCAATTGGGAGACCAAAGCATGCTGGCCTTCCCAAAACACATTACTTCGGTCTTCCCGACGTTGCACTGGAGGTAGTTGGCAGCCATCCAGTTGGAGATGGCCCTCATACCTTCCGCAAAATTTCCCCTAACATTAGGGTCGGGGCATGGAAAGGGTAGAGGAGTTGAGTGTCGTCGGCATACAACACTGGGGTGAATCCGTACTTCCTCACAATCTCAGCAAGGGGGGCCACATATATATTAAATAATGTGGGGCTTAGGCATGAGCCCTGTGGCACCCCCTTAGTGAGCGCCCTAGAGATGGAATGGTAGGGGTCCAGGCTGACAGATTGTGAGCGCCCGGAAAGGAAACTCTCCAGCCATGCAAGTGCCTGACCTCTGATGCCCACTCCTTGTACCCGGTTCAGCAAGATCTTATGAGAAACAGTATCGAAGGCAGCTGACAGGTCTAACAGCACCAGAATCATCGAGCCTCCTCTATCCTGTGACATCTTGATGTTATCGGTCACGGAGAGGAGTGCAGATTCGGTGCTGTAGTTGGGCCTGAACCCAGATTGGGATTGGTCCAGGCCCCCTGTCGCTTCGATAAAGCTGGAGATCTGGGTGTTGACATGTTTCTCAGCCAGTTTCGTCAGGAGGGGCAGGAGAGAGATAGGACGGAGGTTGGAAAGTTCAGTCCAGGGAGAGGTGGTGTTTTTCCGTATCGGGTTCACAGTTGCTTCTTTCCACTGTTGTGGAAGCTTACCTTCCTTAAAAGAAAGGTTAAGAATTTTAGTAATAATGGGACACAATGATCTACTCAAGTTATTGGTTAACCTAGCCGGAAGGAGATCACAAGGAGAACCAGATTTCATGTTTCCCAGAAGAGTTTGAACTTCATTTTCTGTGACTTCTGGAATGATATTAAAGGTCTCTGAAGGGGTTTCCTGGCCTAAGGTAGTAGAGTCTTCCGGGTTATTCGGGTGCTTGGCCAATATTTTATTGTAAATGGTGTCAATTTTGTCCTCAAAGAACTGGGAAATATTGTTGCATAGTTCTTGAGAGAAGGTATCCGGACTTTCGCATGCCAGGGGGTTAGTAAAAGTTTTGAGAATTTTGTATAGTTCTCTAGTGGAGTTAGCGGCTTCATCAAGCTGGGAGCGTAGGCTAGTTTTCCTTGCTTTTTTGATGTTTTTATAATAGGTGGATATGGCCTGCTGGTAGAGTGCCTTGCTCTCGGGAGAGTGGTCCTTTCTCCATTGCTTTTCCAATTTCATGCATTTTTGTTTCTCTATTTTCAATGAGTCGGAATACCATATTTCTTTTTTGGAGGTCAGGGGTTTTTTGATAGTCTTTTGCGGGGCTAAAGAGTTTATGGTCTCTAAAAGAGAGCTATTTAATTTGGATAAAGCCAAATCGATGTCATCAGAATCGGAAATGATAGGTTCTTTCCAGGTTTGTTCAAAAGTAAATGGGGTAATTTTGTGCCATGCTCTTTTAGTGATACTCATAGTGGCCGGGGGAGCAGAGGGTTTATCAAGTCTCAGGAAGGAGAATTCCAACATGCTGTGGTCAGACCAGCTGATGGATGTGGGGGGATGACAGTGTATAAAAGGGTAGTTAGTAAAAATCAAGTCCAATGTATGGCCTTTCCTGTGAGTGGGGCCACAGTTTCTTAGGTGAAGACCCAAAAGAGCCAGATCATCGAGGAGAAGCTTGGTGTTAGGGCCATCCGCAATATCTACATGGAAATTAAAATCGCCGAGAACAATAAAATTGTCTTTAGCTCTTAAGTATGGGGCTAATATTTCAGTTAAGGCGAGAGAAAAGCCAGCATTGGGGCCCGGAGGTCGATATACTAGGGCACCTTTCCAGTGTTCTTTAGTTTTAGTGTGAATTTTAAAAATCATGATTTCCATAGTCGGTAGAATAGTTTGTTCCATTACCGTAATATGGATGCTTTCTTTAAAAATGATGGCAATACCTCCACCAGTTTTTATAGGGCGATCTTGTCTTAAAATGTTATATCCTTGAGGGATACCCAAAGTTATGGATGGAAGAGTGTGAGGCTTCAGCCAAGTTTCCGTAAGGAAACATATTTCAGGTTTGTGACTTTGAATAGTATCCCAAATCTCTACATAATGTCGGGGCAATGACCGAACATTCAGGAGAAAACTTTTCCAACCTTTTATTCTTGAAGTGGTCTCATTGTCCCTAGCAGAACCAGTAATAATGCCGTTGGAAGTGGCATGGAATCTGCAAAGGGGACAAGAGAACGGGCCCTCGGGAAAAGGCCAATTGTCGCTGGCACACCTCCATAATCTAGGTGGTTGGAGTGCTATCAAGGCCTGCGAGGTGTACCTGATACGAGTGTCTTTGGTTGGGGCCATGGTGGGAACAGGGTAGGGAGAGGGGCCCCTGGTCCCGTCCGGTCGCGGACGGGCTTCTCTCTGGCGCGTCTCAGGCGCTTCGCTGCGCGCGACCGCTGCGCGCTTGCTGTGACGAGAGGGCTAAGTACCCTCAGGTGCAGCAGCTAGAGCGCTGACCGCTCAACGAGGGCGGAAGTTACCTTGCTCTGCCTGACCCGCCCTCCGCTCAACGGCACTGGTTGCCGAGTCGGACCGGGGCGGGCAGGGCGAGGAATCGAGCCAAGGTAATTGGAGGTGATTATTTATTTTCTCCTACAAGGCGAGTGGCGCTTTTCTGGGCTAAAGATCTGAATAACAGCACAAATAAAATACGCGTTTAAAACATGTAACAGTCACAAGCTACAATTTTTAAAATCAATTGCTGTCAAATCAGTCTCACAGTACCTGGCGTCAGCGGGTTGAGGAGACGCTCTCACTGTCCCCCTCCCGCAAAGCGCCGCTGCTCCTCGCTGCCTAAGTACCCTCAGGTGCAGCAGCTAGAGCGCTGACCGCTCAACGAGGGCGGAAGTTACCTTGCTCTGCCTGACCCGCCCTCCGCTCAACGGCACTGGTTGCCGAGTCGGACCGGGGCGGGCAGGGCGAGGAATCGAGCCAAGGTAATTGGAGGTGATTATTTATTTTCTCCTACAAGGCGAGTGGCGCTTTTCTGGGCTAAAGATCTGAATAACAGCGCAAATAAAATACGCGTTTAAAACATGTAACAGTCACAAGCTACAATTTTTAAAATCAATTGCTGTCAAATCAGTCTCACAGTACCTGGCGTCAGCGGGTTGAGGAGACGCTCTCACTGTCCCCCTCCCGCAAAGCGGCGCTGCTCCTCGCTGCCTAAGTACCCTCAGGTGCAGCAGCTAGAGCGCTGACCGCTCAACGAGGGCGGAAGTTACCTTGCTCTGCCTGACCCGCCCTCCGCTCAACGGCACTGGTTGCCGAGTCGGACCGGGGCGGGCAGGGCGAGGAATCGAGCCAAGGTAATTGGAGGTGATTATTTATTTTCTCCTACAAGGCGAGTGGCGCTTTTCTGGTCTAAAGATCTGAATAACAGCGCAAATAAAATACGCATTTAAAACATGTAACAGTCACAAGCTACAATTTTTAAAATCAATTGCTGTCAAATCAGTCTCACAGTACCTGGCGTCAGCGGGTTGAGGAGACGCTCTCACTGTCCCCCTTCAAGTATAAATTATAAACACATTTTTACATATTTTACAACATTTTTATTAGTTAATATGACAATAAAATACATTATTTTAGTTAAGAAAATAATAATAAAATAAATAGTCCCTTTTCAATCTTTGCAGCTTCAGAGGACGTCGAGGCATTAACGTTTACGTAAGCGGCCATTTTGAAGAGCATTGATGGAGGAAGCAGCAGGAAGCTGATCTGCGCTCGGGTAGGAAACACTTTTTTACTTTATTTAAACATATTAGAAAGTACATAAGTATATATATATATTGTAAAGAAAGAATAAGGAGAGGTTGCGGTTTACAAAAAGAATGTTCATTTTGTAAAAACAGTATGTCGCCGATCATTTTACTAGAATGTGTCTATGTCGGGTCGCAAAAAGTTAAAGGTAAAAGTAATTTGGGTTAGAAATGTATAAAATACTTTAAAAAAATATACTATTGACAATTGTTTTCATTATGAAAAAGTATATTTGAAAAAGCATTGTAATTAAATATCTATTTGATTTCCCCTGCATGTATAGAAAAAATTTGCAGTTTATAAGTGAGAGAAAAAGCTTCTTTTTTTGTATGGTGAATTCGTTTGATATTTACTTGCTTAATTGAAAAAAGTTTGGTTGTAGATCTTTATAGAAAATTGTAAGGGTGGTATAGCTCGATTTGGTTTTGTGAAAGGAGGTAGAACAATTTAAATGTGCATTGTGTTTTATCTTTTGATCCAAACACTATTTTGGAACATGTTGGATTTTAGCTAGGGTCATATCGCGAGAAAATGTTTTGCTAGGAGGTAGAAATTGTTTCGGAACTGTTTTTAAAAGTTAACATTTTCAACACATGGCGTTTCGTTATTACGTAAATACAAATTTGAAACCTGTAGGAAACTAGAAAGTGTCAAATAGTGAGAATATGTTTTGCTAGGAGAGAGAAATTGTTTTTTTTTTTTTTTTAAAGTTTACATTTTAAACACATGCCGTTTCGTAATTATATAAGTAAGTCCTTCAAGAATTATTAGAAAAGTAGTTAGGGTGAAATGGAGAGAAAATGTTTAGCGAGGAGTTATTTTTCATTTTAGGATGGAATTATAGTGTTTTTGAATTTTAACACCATGGGGTCCATTAGGATGGCGGGCGGCCTTTGCCCGCCCGCCACCCTAACGGAGAAGAGGACCGCCCGCTAACAGTACGGGGGTCCCGACATTTGTATTAGGATGCGCCCGCCACACAGGCGGGCGCATCCTGAATGTCTACCATTGCGGCGGGCGGAGCAGGAATCCCCGCCCACCGCAATGGTAAAAGTGCACGTTTTGCTTGGCAACGCGCAACACGACAGGCACCGCGCGGTGCCTGCCATGTTGCACTCTGATATGCGGGGGGGTACCATAGGTACCCCCCATGTCCACCCCCCAAGGCACGGACTCCCAGGGGGCCCGCAAGGGGCCCCCGCAGGGAGTCTCCGCATGCCTTTCCGTGGCGGCATTGCCGCCACGGAAATGCACTGTGTAATGCACATTGTAATATGGCGGGCGGTGTCTACAAGACACCGCCACCATGTTACAGGTTTTCCGCCCCGGCCGCTAGGCGACCGGGGCGGAAAACAGGCGGGCGGTGTTTCCGACCGCTGCGGTCCCCTCCGCCATCGTAATATGGCGGGGGGGAATGCAGGGAAGAATGGCGGGCGGATTGCCTCCGCCAGGGTGGCGGTGGCCACCGCTACCCTGGCGGAGGCAATTCTCCCGCCATCCTAATAGGCCCCCATGTTTTCGATTCAAGAAGAAGATGGATTATGAAAAAAACAACAAGATGGACTTTGAAAAATTTAGCATTTGGATTTTTGAGATTTTTTTTCAGGATGCTAATAGGGAATGGATTTTTTTGCACACATCATTAGTGATGTAAAATGTTTTACTTGAAATACACCTCCCTATCCAGAATGGATTTGGTAAAAAAAAATTCTATGGACCTTTTTAAAAAATTTGAAGGCTATTCAAACTTGAAAAAGTTTGCTTTTGTCTTTTGACGGATGGTAAAAATATTTTTGGGGGAACATCGATTTTGTGGACTTGAAAAATACCTACAGTTTGACTTTGGAAAAAATATGTTTTTCAAAAATTAATATTTTCAAAGAAGTTCCACACGAATTTCATATTTTTTTAATAATACTTGCATTTGTAAAGAAGCTTTTTTTAAAAACAATAATTTTTTGGGAAAGTCAAGAAGATATTTTTTATTTAATTCCAAAATGCATTTTTAAATATAAGCAATTTTATAAGAAAGGAGAAGCCCCTTTAGTGAAATAAGAAAAACATTTTTATTCCTTCTAATTTGGAATATTATGTTTTTTTATTGGTTTTTACAAAAGGGATATATTAGGGAGGAAAAAAGAAGCAAAAAAAAAAGAAAGATGGCAACTACAGGTAGGCTGACCCGACGTAAATTTAGAAAAAAAAAATGTGTAAAATTTTATTGCCAATTGAATTTTGTATTTGGTTAAATTTAGGTAAAAGCAGGAAAGTAAGAAGATATTTTTATTTAGAAATGGAGAATGTTAGCAACATTTTCTAGGTAGTCTAGAGCCACACACAATGAAAACTGTTGTAGTACACCCAATAGTCTCTCAGACATTTCCCTTGATTTGGTTGAAATTCGTGGGTTTAAGCTACCAGTTAATGTTTGTGAAATTCTCAATTCTTGAATACTTTGCTCCTTCTTCAAAGTTTCCAGAAAAGAGTAGAAGTTAGGGTGTGGTTTGCCAATTGTATAGTTGAAGGACTTATGGCATTATTTGTTTTTGCTTCTCCCTCTAAACAGCTCGTGTAACAGTTCCACCAATCCACATGGTAATGTGGCTTCCTCCTGTGACCCGATTTGCTTAGGTGTCCAATCCATTTGTCTTCAAAATAATTTAGAATGGGTGCCAATTTATCTTTATTTTCATTAAAAAATTCTGATTCAGTAATAGCAGTGTAGTACTCGTCTACACTTTCGGGAGGAACAAAGCAAAGAGCTGTTCATTTTTTTTATTCAAACTGTAGTTTGCTATCAGTTGAGTAATCTGCAACCAGGGATGTTTTTTGTAGTTTACGTCAGAATGCCTGGGAAAAATGGAAAAAACATCCCTGAATTTGGGTATCTGTGTACGTTTTAGTGATCACATTGATCATACTCAATTCAAAATCAACAATTATTTTCCTAGGACTTTTTTTTGTAATGTTTTTAATAACTGATAAAAGTTCAGTGTAGGTTGCAGATTGCTTATTTGGTAGCAAACTATATACTAAGGGGATCACATTATTGTTAATTTTTACATGTATAGTATAAATTTGGGTGAAAGGATGGGGTGTACTTTTAAACGTCCCATCCATCATCCAAATTTCACTATTTTCTAACTTAACAAGGTTGCAGGGTGTACTAAAGATAAGAATACGTTTTGGAGGGATTTTCTTGTCATGCAGAAGGAATGGTTCATCAGCAAAAGAAACAGTGAGTTCATTAGGAATTACTATGTCAGAAAAAGTATGAGGAGTTGCAGTACGTGTGTTACTTGACAACTTTTGTCTCTGTATAATTCTTCTCAAATTAGGAATAATAGGCATATCACTAGCAACATGACTGAGGCATGCTGTGCAACCTCTCTTAAAATAGATCCAGTAGAATCATTGGAGGTGCATGCAATTTCTTTCATTTCATTTAAGGTTTCCCTTACTTCAATCTCCATTGCAGAGGCAGAGTGGTTATGATCAGTTGTTTTAATAATGATATCATCAAGGGTAACCGCTCTGCCGCTGCAATGGGATGAGTAGTATTGCACCACCTCCAATGATTCCGTGGAAAAGTTATCCTTTCTTTACAATATATATATCCTGCATGTTTTAATAAACGGTTTCCTTTTCTAGATTTGATATATGAAGCTGTTCCCAGTGTTGACATTTTCTGTGAAAAAAAGAGATTTACTTTAATATGTCTGTTTTAAAAAAAAATAGATACTAGACTATCCTCCACTTTTACAACTGCTGCACCTTCTTGGAGTTAGAATAGTAAATCCTGCCCATACACTATCCCACACTTTCCCTACTTCTGCGCCATCCTGAAGTTAGATTAGTAAATCTTGCCCTTACACTATCCCACACTTTCCCTACTGCTGCACCATCCTGGAGTTAGAATAATAAATGTTGCCCCTACACTATTCCACACTTTCCCTACTTTTGCACCTTTCTGGAGTTAGAATAGTAAATCTTGCCTCAACACTATGCCACGCTTTCCCTACTGTTGCAACTTCGTGGAATCAGAATTGGAAATGCTGTCCCTACAGTATCCTACAATTTCACTACTGCTGTACTTTCCTGCAGTATTATGAATTGATTTATTACATAGCTTACATTTCTTATTTGAATTACCTTTTGAGTCTGGTCTTGTTTCCTTGGAGTTTCTTTCAGATGTTCTGAGTTTTTGACTTTGTTTGTTGTATTTTGGAGAGTTTAGTGAGAATCTGCAAAAAGAGAACAGTATGATTTTGTTGATTATTCTTTAAAATGCTTTTTAAAGAAACAAAAATGTCTGCTTTTCTGTGAATAAGAATATATTTTATTTATAGTTGTTTTTCAAAATGAAATGGTAACTATACACTTTTGCACACTTTCACTACTGATGCACCATCCAGGAGTTAGAATAGTAAATCCTGCCTACACACTATTGCACACTTTCCCTACTGATGCACCATCCTGGAGTTAGAATAGTCAATCCTGCCCCTACACTATCCCACACTTTCCCTACTGCTGCACCATCCTGGAGTTGGAATAGTAAATCTTGCCACTACACTATCCCACAATTTCCCTACTTTTGCACCCTCCTGGAGTTAGAATACTAAATCTTGCCTCTACACTATCCCACACTTTCCCTACTGTTGCACCATCCTGGAGTTAGAATAGTAAATTTTGCCCCTACACTATTCCACACTTTCCCTACTTTTGCACCCTTCTGGAGTTAGAATAGTAAATCTTACCCCAACACTATCCCACACTTTCCCTACTGTTGCAACTTTGTGGATTCAGAATTGGAAATGCTGTCCCTACAATACCCTACAATTTCACTACTGCTATATTTTCCTGGAGTATTAATACTGCAGTATTGTGAATTGATTTATTATATATTTCTTATTTGAATTACCTTTTGAGTCTGGTCTTGTTTCCTAGGAGTTTCTTTCAGATGTTCGGGGTTTTTGACTTTGTTTGTTGTATTTTGGAGACTTTAGTGAGAATCTGCAAAAAGAGAACAGTATGATTTTGTTGATTATTTTTTAAAATGCTTTTTAAAGAAACAAAAATGTCTGCTTTTCTGTGAATAAGAATATATTTTATTTACAGTTGTTTTACAAATGAAATGGTACCTATACACTTTCGCACACTTTCACTACTGATGCACCATCCAGGAGTTAGAATAGTAAATCCTGCCTACACACTATTCCACACTTTCCCTAATGATGCACCATCCTGGAGTTAGAATAGTCTATCCTGCCCCTACACTATCCCACACTTTCCCACACCATCCTGGAGCTAGAATAGTAAATCTTGCCCCTATACTATCCCACACTTTCCTTACTGCTGCACCATCCTGGAGTTAGAATAGTAAATCTTGCCTCTACACTATCCCACACTTTCCCTACTGTTGTACCTTTCTGGAGTTTGAATAGTAAGTCCTACTCCTTCATTATCCCACACTTTCCCTACTGCTGCACCTTATTGGAGTTAGAATAGTACATTTTGCTCCTACACTATCCCACACTTTCCCTACTGTTGCACCATCCTGGAGTTAGAATAGTAAATCCTGCCCCTACACTATCCCACACTTTCCCTACTTCTGTACCATCCTGGAGTTAGAACAGTAAATCCTGCCCCTACACTATCCCACACTTTCCCTATTGCTGCACCATCCTAGATTTATAATAGTAAATCCTACTCCTTTATTATCCCACACTTTCCTTATTGCTGCACCTTTTTTGAGTTACAATAGTAAATCTTGTCCCTATGTTATCACATTGTTTATCTACTTTTACTCATTTGTTGAACTGTTTCATTTTTCAGGCTTTAAATTATGAAATTAGTACACTGCATTTGTTGTAAAAATATTTACCTGTTTTAAAAGTCGTCCTTTTTTTGGTGAAAGATCAAAGTCCCTGTAATTCTATTACTTGATTATTTTCTGTGAGAATGATAATAAATGTGCGTGTTTTAGAAATAGTTTTCGTACTCTTTGTAAATTTGAATTGACTCAAAAGAATTTCTCTTTTTATTTATAGTTCTTAAGGAGAGTGGCTCCTTTTTCAAATCGCTTTTTTGAATTGTTATCTCTTTCGCTAATTTTTCAGTTTGGCTGTTTAAAAAAATAATTGACATTTGAAACATTTTTAAAAAAATATTCACATGTTAAACATAGCAGTATTTTATTTTATTTCGCTATTGTTGGAAAAATGTGTAATGGTCAAATATATTTTGGATTTTAAATGGTTTAAATTGAGTTACCATTTTTAAACTAATAGGAAAAATATAGAATAATTTGTTTCGTAACTTATATAATATTTTCAGTAGTTTAGCACGTAAAAAATCCTTTCTCTATTTTGCGAACTAATGACAATCTGTTAATTAAGGAAATATATGTATTACTATAATACTTATTTTAAATTATTTTAACTTAAATTGCTGTTATCAATTAATACACTTACTTGAATGTTGATGAATATTTTTTATGCAATGAAGTTCAATAGGTCAGTGGGTCAGAGGGTCAGCGTTTGGCGTCTGATCACTCTGGGAGTTTTTTTTTTTGTAAGACCTTTATTATTCTTAGTTAATCATACACAGCCAGGAGCCTACAACCCTGGGGCCGGCTGCGAGGTAGTAACGATGAACTATAAGCAACAAGAAGGCAACATTATTATCACACGGATTTACACAGCACTTCATCCGACCTCGTTAGGTCTGGCGGTGCAATGCATTACCTTGAGTCTTACATTTTTGTAATTTTGTAGATGTCCAACAGTAGACAGATAACTCAACTTAGAGACCTGAAATAGAGACCACATAATAAGGACATTATAACACTGCAATCTGCTCGATTCCTCCCCTGTATTTCTAATCGAGCAGGAAGACACAACCTCTTCATAGTATCACCCTTTACACTACCATAAGTATGGATAGTTCATACATCTGTGACCGTATCTAGTGTGTTCACATAGTCTGTTAAGTAACCCCAAATGTCCTTGGGCATAGATCTTGCAGGGAGGTCTGCCTCATATGTTAATACCTTGTCTCGACAACTGGACATGTCATGCAACCATGTAGATTTCTTAGGTACTTTCCTACTGTGCCAGCATTGTGCAATCTGTTGTTTGGCCAGTAGCAAGGATATCACACAACATTTGTGTTTGGTGGCTTTGAGTTGTGGTACAATTCCCAGCAGACATGTTCGTACTGTACATTCCACCTGCACCTCTAACATAATAGTAAGCGTGTTAGTGATTTCCACCCAGTATTCTTGTATCTTAGAGCAGGACCAGGCTAAGTGCGCGAAGTCTGCGCCTTTTCTACCACATCTTTTACACCGAACTTAAGCACACCGAACTTAAGCATACGTGCAGGTGTGTAGTACGCCTGATGAATACATTTATAGTGTATAATTCTTAAGTTACCATTAGAGGTGAGTATTTGTGTTAGTGCGCATGTTTGTTGCCACTCTTTATCAGTTAAAGGGTCTTCTAGTGACTTGTTCCATCGTGCTTTAACCTTGTCGGTGGTATGTGCTATTTCAGCCTGTACTGTGGAGTATAGCCTTGATACTAAGTGCGATAGGTCCAGGGTTGTGATAATCAGCTGTAGTGTGGTTAAACTGTCTGGTTCCTTGGGGAATGTAGGGTAAAGTTCTTTCAACGCGCATGTCAATCTATAGTACGTGAAGTGGGACATAGGCGATTTATTTTGGATATACGTTAGGTTCTCAATGTCCTGAAACGTGCCCTCTCGAAACAAATCCCCCATTCTGTCTATGCCTGCTCTCTGTAATAGTGACATACCCATTTTTTCACCTGTTACTGACAATGCTTGGTGGTGATGTAATGGCATTGCAGGCGCGTATAACGGGAGCTTGTGCGCCAATTGTCCTAGTTTCCGCCAGGCTTTCACTGTGGTGTCTATGGTGTTGACGTCTTGAGCATGTAGGGGCTGTCTGACATGAGATATGATCACTGTTAAAGGAATTGGATCTGCATCTCCCTCTTCAATGGCTGTGTGAGTGAGGTATGGTATCTCATGGTACCAATAAATCGCATATTGCGCCAGGGCACATAAATAATATAAGAGAAAATCTGGCACCCCGAATCCACCACGAATATATGGAAGAGTTAGGGTTTGAAGATCTATACGGGTCTGTTTGCCTGCCCATATGAGCTTCAGTACGAGCGATTTTATGCGGCGAAAAACCTCCCCAGGGGGTGTGATGGGAATGTTGTTAACCCCTTAAGTGCTGCTGACGGCCAACGGTCGTCAGCAGCGCTACCTCCCCAGTGCTGCTCACGACCATTGGACGTCCATTCAGCACTGGTTCCAATGGACAGCGCAGCACTGGGGAGGGATGTTTACACGCAGCTAAGGTGTTAAAAAGGTACAACATTTTAGGCAAGATATTCATTTTTATGATCGCTATACGATCCTCCAAGAACAGTGGTAGTTGTATCCAGCGCTGTACCTTGTCTTCCAATTTGGATATTGCTGACCCATAGTTAGGTCTCATATCTTCCTCCGGGTCTCTATGGTACATTACACGTAGGTATCGTATGGGATCTCGCTGCCATTCCAGTGGAAATTCAGTGTCAAAGGGAGTGGTTGTATCTGTTAGAGGGATGATATAAGATTTGGACCAGTTAATTGCCAGTCCTGAATGACCCCCAAATCTGATATATTCTCCTAGCAGCCTATTGAGATGTGTGTTAGGATCGCGAACGTACAGCAACATATCGTCCGCGTACAGCGATATATGCAGTGGTCTCGAACTGAACCTCAGGGCTGATGGTTTGTAGTTTTGTCATACTAAGCAGGCCAAAGGTTTGAGTGCCAGCGCAAAAAGTAATGGCGATAGAGGGCAACCTTGCCTAGTACCGCGTTCCACGTTAAAGACCTCAGACACGTAGCCATTTATACGGACCCGAGCACATGGTTTGGTGTATATCAATGAAACCCATTGAACAAAACGTTTGGGGAAACCCATTCTGTTCAAAATGGTAATCATATAACTCCACTCAATGGAGTCAAATGCCTTTGCGGCATCGAGCATGACCGCTACGGCTTTCACGGATGGTTGAAGATAGTGGGACAGGGCAAACAATGACCTGGTATTGTGGGATGTCGACCTTGTGGAGATAAATCCTGCCGGATCTGGGAGGACCAATTTCATCATCAATGGAGACAGTCGAACAGCCAACAATTTTGCTAGTATTTTTGAATCCACATTGATGAGCGATAGTGGTCTGTAGGAGTCACACTCTTCCGGGTCTTTGGAGGGTTTTAAAAGGGCGATGATCACTGCCTCGCAGAGTGTGGGTGGTAGTATGGCCTGTTTAAAAGATGCACCGAACATGTCTACCATGTAAGGTGCAAGAAGATCAGAGTAATGTTTATAAAATTCATTTGTGTATCTGTCGGAGCCAGGCGCTTTCCCGTTTGGGAGTGATTTAATCACTTCAGTTACCTCTTGTACCGTGATAGGCATCGCCAGATATTCTCTCTGGCCATCTGATAACCAGCTTATTGCCACATCATCCAGATATCTAAGAATCTCCTCTTTCGACGCTATTGGTTGAAATTTGTAAAGTGTACCATATGTGTCAACAAAGCTATTCAGAATGCCTGCGGCTTGTGTCTGCAGTGTCCCATCCCTTGACTTAACGCGCAGTATGGCCGAGTGTCCCTTCCCTTCACATATTTTCCTCGCCAGCATGCCTCCTGGTCTGCCCCTTCACCAAAGGATCTAGTTGTGGGTTTCCAATCTAGGTATTTTATTTCATCGTCTACAAATGTTTGATGTTCTGTGTGCAATTGGCGTAGTTCTTCTAATAGTGCGATATCCTGTGTGGCCTCAAAGGCTAGTTCTATCGCCTTCATGCGTGTTTCGCAGCACTTAATCTGCCATTTAATGTCTTTTAATATGCCTATAGTGGTGCCTATGCAGACGCCCCTTATCGTGGCCTTGAAGGCTTCCCATAGTAGGCTTGAATCCTCAACCACTGGTGCATTTATCTGAAAATATTCCTTAATCGCTTTTTTGATGGTGTCTGCGTAAACATTATCAGTGAGGGCACGGGAATTGAACCTCCATTGAAACGGGGGTGGTGCGTAATCCGGTATCATGAGTTTCAATAAGACAGGGTTGTGATCTGACAGTGTTATCGGTAGGACTTGTACTTCTTGTGTCCATAAGGCAATGCTATCTGTGCCTAGCCAGTAGTCCAGTCATGACCAACTACTGTGGATCACTGAGATGTGGGTGGCCCCCGGTGTGTCAATGTGTCGTTGTCTTCATATATCAGTTAATGACAGATCCGTCAGCATGTGTCCTAATTTCGTCCTTGCTTGCTTGTGCTGTTCTGAGGAGTTAGGGGACCGATCCAGCCCATCCACCATAGTCATGTTCCAGTCTCCCCCACATATGATATGCGTGTTTGTGAATGCCTGTAAGTGTCCCCACACCTCTTGAAAAAACTCAGGCGCATCTATATTTGGACCGTATACGTTAAGGAGTGTTATGTGTTGCCCGCGTAATGTGCCGGAGACTATCACATATCTACCATTGGGGTCCTGTACCACTCGATGTGACTTGAAGTTCACACCCTTACGGATCAGTGTGATCACTCCCCTCGAATAGGAGGAATATGAAGCAGTGTAAGACGACTCCGCCCATCGTTTACCTATATGTTGATGTGTGTTAAGTGCAATGTGCGTCTCCTGCAATATAGCCACATCTATTTCCCATCTGTTTAGATAGGCAAACACCTGTCTTACTTTCTTTGGTTGTGTGAAGCATCTTATATTCCACGTGAGGAAGTTTAGGTGTGTTCTACCTGTATGTCTAGTTTCCTGAGTCATTGATAAGGCCATGATGGGCCAGCGAGGATCAAGCAATAACCAGGATCGGAATCAGAACCCATTGCAATGCAAGTGCATACATCTGATCTAACAGTCCCATGCCCCATAAGACATAGCATTTCGATATTTCTCAACTTTCTTGGTCTCTCAATACAAACAGAACCCTTGCTCCCTCCCCCCCACCCACTCCAGCAACCCAAACCTGCCGAAGTCATATTCCCTTTTGAGACATTCCCTTCAAACTAGAACAATTCAATACATTTACCCTCAAGATAAAACTTATTTTGGGGGATACCCTTGTGGAGGTCCGCTTGGGGCACAACTCGACACCCAACGTATTGGGTGTGGACGACACACTTATCAGATTATTCATGCATGTGTGATTATATGTCTGTTTTCCCGCACCCCCCACCCCGTCAACATTAGCTGTAACGCGAACTGTGATCAGTGGCAACAGCACCCATACAATATATGGCGTTCACATATTAGCATTTTGAGCAAGACGGGTACGTCCCCCCAACAACAGTTATAGCCAGCACACCGCGTCTCGAGAGCTGATCTTGCAACCAGTTACTTGTCAGATATGTATGTTAAACATACACACGTGCAGTGGTTTATTCGTATGGGTGTTCAGCATATTTCGGGAGCCCAACTCAATTGTATTACTGCGTCACCAACAGCTCATAGACAAGGATCGACCAATGTGTGCATGTGACCAGGAAGGGCAATGTATGCTGATCCATTCCTACAGTACCTCACATCCCAACAAAAGTTTTTTCGATAGGTCCGAGATCAGTGCGTTAGAGTCTCAATGTTCGTGTCTGTCAAATGCAATTTAGGTTTACAGTTATGGTGTGACTTGGCCTCCCGATCAGATACCCAAAGCTGCTCCAGTTTTACCCAGTCACAGTCACAGGAGGCCTTGCGAGTAGCTGCATGGGCCACATAATGTTCGTTGCAGCATTTAGCCTTTCACACTTATTTACGCAGCAACCCATTTCCTCTTGCCAATGGTAATCACAAGGATCCCGCCCTGCCCTGCTACAAGCATGAAGTGTCTTACCGCAATTCTCTTGTGGTTCTTACCAGTACAGTTATTCTGAGACCTGACGCTGTTCCTCACGAGCTTTAGTCCTATGTTCTTGCATCACTTTTTTAATGAATTCCTGCGCCGCTTTATGTGAGGACAACAGCACCGCCTTGCCGTCCCATGTCACGCGCAACCTGAGTTTGGCCTTAACGGATGTAAATTCCTTCCTAGCTTGCTGTACTGCAACGGTGTGGTCCGGGTAGAATTCTAGTGAATTACCCTGGTGGGTAATTGTACCTTTCTCACGTGCAAGGCGCAAAATGGTGTCCCTGTCGCAATAATTTAATATCCTCACTACTATTGGCCTCGGTGTTGCTCCAGGTGGTGGACGAGGCGCAAGGGACCTGTGTGCGCGTTCCACAATGAAGATTGGCGACAGCGCTTCTTCTCCGAAGAGGTCCTTGCATAGTTTCTCAACGTATAATTCCATACGCCTGGTGTTTGTCATCTCTGGCAGGCCTGTGATGCGCACGTTATTGCGCCTTGAGCACGCTTCCAACTCCTCTTCCTTCGCTTTAATCACATCTAGGACGCGTTCCATGCCAGCACATTTGGTGGTCGTTGTACGCGATTCATCTTCTACAGCTGAGATGCATGTTTCGGCCGCGTCCAGCCGTTCACCGTGTTTTTCTTGTTTTGCTGCCATGCCGTCCATACTGCATGTTAAGTTATCCAGCTTACCGTTGATGTCTTGTAAATTTGCCTGGATAGCCAACAATATTTTTTCCATGTTGCTGCCTGGTGCCGGATCCGCTGACCCATCGCTGTCTGCCATGTTCTCCAAGGGTTTGGGTGCTTTTTTATTTTCAAAGGATATTTTCTGCTGTTGTTTATCCGGTTTCCCCATCGTCACTGCCCGTGGGGTAATCGTCTTCGCCGTGTGGAATGATGCCCTGGTGGTTCTTGCCGCCGCCGCGTTTTGACCCCGAGGGTGAAGGACGTGTCTGGGGTCCACGTGTGTGACTGCAAGTCAGGCGCCCCTTCCACTATGAGCTAGGCTTGTCCCCATTACTACTTTCATGCGCTCGGTCCGCGCCCAGCGCCAGACCCCCTGGCCCCCGCAATTCCCATTCCACCTGCATTACCTATGACGGCGCTACCCTCTCAGCCCTGAACCCCGGCCGACTCCCTAACTGCTACCAAGCCGCCCCAGGTCACACCCATGGACCCTTCACCTGCCACTCCTGCCAGTTCGACTGCACCAGGACCCACACCAAATCCACAAACTCCAAACAGAGCTCCGACACTAACCACCTGAAGTGCATCCTGATCAACACCCGATCAGTCCACAGACACTCCATTGAACTTTGGAACCTACTCGACACTACATCGCCAGACGTCGCCTTCCTCACAGAAACATGGATGAACACCTCATCAGCACCCAACATCGCCATAGCCATCTCAGAAACCTACAAGATCATCCGAAAAGATCGCATCAACCAAACAGGAGGTGGCATCGCCATCGTCCATAAGAACACCATCCGCATCACGACCAGTTCTGAGGATAACCTCGCTCCCGCCGAACACCTCCACTTCCAGATTCACACCGACCACAAAACCACACTCAGAGGCACCCTCATCTACAGACCACCAGGACCCCGCACACAATTCAGCGAAGACATCGCTGACTTCATCAGCCCACATGCCCTCCCCTTCGAGAACTACATTCTACTGGGAGACCTCAATTTCCACCTGGAAAAGAAAAACGACAACAACACCACCACCCTTCTGGATAACCTGGCCAACCTAGGACTCAAACAACTTGTAGACACCCCCACCCACTACGCCGGACACACACTCGACCCTATCTTCACCTCCAGCAAGCACATCTCCTTCGATCACACCACAGCTCTCCATTGGACGGACCACAGCTGCGTTCACTTCAACTACAAAAAGTCCACGACCCACAACCCCCCACAACCCATCCCATTGAAGAAATTGGAACAAAATCACCACCAAACAACTCTTCACATCGCTTCACCAAAACCCCCCCACCAAATCATCGGACCCAAACCAAGCAGCCACTAACCTCACCCAATGGATCACCCATAGCGCTGACGAACTTGCACCCTTGAAAAACCATCTTATCAAGCAAAGGAGCAAAAAAGCCCCCTGGTTCAAAGATGACCTTAAGAAATCCAAGAAGCTCTGTCGTACTCTCGAGAAAACCTGGAGAAAAAATCCAACCACTGATAACCTAGCCACCTTCAAGAACGCCACCCGCAAACACCACCAACTAATCCGATCCACCAAGAAATCAGCATTCAAGGATCGACTTGACAACAATGCACAAAACAGCAAAGAACTATTCAACATCATCAAAGAATTTACTAACCCCACCGCCGGCACCAACGACATTTCTCCCTCCCAAGACCTTTGCGACTCTCTATCCTCATTCTTCCATAACAAAATCACCAAAATACATAACAGCTTTGAAAACCAGTCCGAAGACATGTCCACTCCACCCATTCCCGAACCAACACCACCCGCTAACAACCTTTGCGCCTGGAACCCAATCACCACCGAAGACACCATCCGCCTGATGAACTCCATCCACTCAGGATCGCCAACCGACCCATGTCCCCACCACATTTTCAACAAAGCGGGCTCCATCATCGCACCTCATCTCCGCGATGTCATCAACTGCTCCTTCAACTCCGCTACCTTCCCGGAAATCTGGAAACATGCCGAACCCAGCGCCCTTCTGAAGAAACCCACAGCAGACCCCTCCGAACTTAGGAACTACTGCCCCATCTCACTCCTCCCATTCCCAGCCAAAGTCATTGAGAAAGCCGTCAACAGTCAACTCGCCGCCTTCCTCGAATCCAACAAATCCCTCGACCCCTCACAGAACGGCTTTCGAGCCAAACACAGCACCGAAACCGCCCTCATCGCAGCAACAGATGACATTCGAACACTACTGGACAACGGAGAAGCAGTTGCCCTCATCTTACTTGACCTTTCCGCAGCCTTCGACACAGTCTGTCATAGCACCCTCATACAACGTCTCAGCAAAATCGGAATACAAGGAAAAGTATTGGAATGGATCATATCGTTCCTTGCCGGAAGAACCCAGAGAGTCCGCCTTCCCCCCTTCAAATCATAGGCCACCGAAGTCATCTGCGTACCTCAAGGATCATCACTCAGTCCCACCCTCTTCAACATATACATGAGTCCCCTCGCTTCCATCGCACGCCAACACAACCTCAACATCATCTCCTACGCAGACGACACCCAGCTGATCCTCTCCCTCACCAAAGACCCGAACACCGCCAAAACCAACCTACACGAAGGAATGAAAGAAGTAGCCGAGTGGATGAAGAACAGCCGTTTAAAACTGAACAAAACGGAAGTCCTCATCTTAGGCTCATCCCCCTCGGCCTGGGATGACTCTTGGTGGCCACCAGCCCTGGGAACCGCACCCACACCAATGGATCACGCACATAACCTGGGCTTCATCCTGGACTCCTCCCTCTCGATGACCAGACAAGCCAATGCCTTCTCATCATTGTGCTTCCACATCCTACGCATGCTCAAAAAAGTCTTCCGTTTGATCCCCACTGAAACAAGAAAGACGGTCACCCACGCACTGGTCACCAGCCGGCTGGATTACGGAAACAGCCTTTACGCCGGAACCACAGCCAAACTACAGAAAAAACTTCAACGCATCCAAAACGCATCAGCCTGACTCATACTGGACATCCCTCGTCAAGCTCACATTTCCGGTCATCTAAAAGATCTCCACTGGCTCCCTGTCAACAAGAGAATAACGTTCTGTGTCCTCACCCACGCACACAAATCCCTTTATGACCTAGGACCCGAATGCCTCAACACGAGACTGTCTTTCTACACCCCCACCCGCCAACTACGATCATCCAATCAAGCCCTCGCCGCAATTCCGCGCATCCACAGATCCACCATGGGGGGAAGATCCTTCTCCTACTTAGAGGCCAAGACCTGGAATTCCCTCCCCACCCACCTCCGCCTTACTCAGAACCACCTCTCCTTCAGAAAGCAACTAAAAACCTGGATATTCGATAAGTAATTGCACCCGCCTCCCAAACGCCTTGAGACCCTCTGGGTGAGTAGTGCGCTATACAAATTTCTGAACTTGAACTTGAACTTGAACATATCATCTCGGCTTTCCGATGTTTTCGGGGACCCGTTACTCCTGGGTCTTCCAGTGTCTTTTATGCAGATGTAGAAGCGTCTTTGATGCAGCCTCAGGGGTTAGAGAGGGGCTTGTGTCAGCTCCCGCAGTGAAGCTTCACCACGGAGCCTAGGCAGATTATGTCCTTAACCCCCCTCACAGTCGCAGCAGCTTGATGGGCCCTGGGGACCTCGGCCGTTAGTGTAGATTCAACCTGCAGTTTCGCGCTGTTTTTTCGTTTTTCGGGCTGTAGGCAGCAGTACCTGTGTGACGATGTCTCACTTAATTATTCACCATCGGCACACACGTCACATATTTCCGAGGCAGGCTTTTTAGGCGCTGTCACAATCGCTTCTCCACGCCTTCATTACCACTCGGGACGGACAATTTCATTTGCCGACCTCCGGCCGTATGGGCGCCGCCATTTTGTTCCCTCTCGCACTCGGGCTCAATGAAATTAAAGAAGCTCATTACCTGTGAGCTAACATGCGGATTTCCCGGCCTGATGTAATTGCAAGCGTTTATCTCCCCCATCCGCGTCCACAGTGGTCGAGACCTCCGCGTTACTCACTGTGTCGCACCAATCGCGGTCGGGTCGGCAGTCTCGTCCTCTGCCATCTTGTCCGCTCCCAGATCCTCGCTGTTTTGTACCTCTTTACCTGCGTCCTTTTATTCCAACTTTGGCCCGCTCATGCTTGGTGCTATCATGCACCACAATATGTGATTAGTTGGCGGAATGGTGGGGTTTAAGGCAGGGACAGACCATGTCGCATTTGGTCGTCCGGCGGAGCTGCGGATTACACAGCCATTCCGCTGTGCGCCCCCTAGCGCCTCCCCCACTCTGGGAGTTGATAATCAACTGTTTTCAAAATGGTGGTTTGCTCGTATTTATACGTTTTAGTAACTGTTATATTAAATAGGGAATAGCACAGCGTTTAAATGTGCTTTTTAAATGCTTTTATTTTCTGTGGAAACTTATAATTTAAACTTTCGTTTAAAAATTTGTTCTTTTAACTTTCTCGTCCCGTTTTGGCATCCATTTTGTAATTAGTGTTGTAGTGTTATTTTCATGAAAAGAGTTGTAGGCCAATTACTTCATGTTTTATTTATAAAATGGCGACTACGTGAGTGAAAATTGTTTGTAATTTCGTTTAGTCTATTTTCTAATATGCTACTATATTTTCGTATGTTTTATTAGTATTGTTTTCAATTTCGTTCAAAGGGACAATTTTTGCATTTGCGCAAGTATTTTTTTTTAATACCAGAGTATTAATTTTAATACTTGAGTATTAATTTATAAAAAAAAGCTTTGAATATCGGTATATTTACGTTCAGTTTTTCCTTACATTTTAATACACTTCCCCACCCAAAACCCCTATTTTCCCTGCATCCCGTGCCAGGTTTATTTTACTAAATTAAAAGAAACCATTTTTTTCGCGTTGTAAAGGTATGCGTTATAAGTGATTTCATTGTAATGGTACTTTTGTATTAATATAACTATTTCGCGTTGTTATAGAATGCGTTGTACAGTCATGCGTTGTAAAGGTACTTGCGTTGTAAAAAATGCATTGTAAAAGCGTGCGTTGTAATAGTATACGTTGTAACATCATACATCCGTCAGGGTTGTGCGATGGCCCCGACTTTGTTCTCTCTCTTTGTAAATGGGGTGGCAGACCATTTGAGAGAGGACCCAGCCGATGCCCCAACCCTGGCGGGCGAAAAGATACCGACCCTCCTCTTCACGGACGATACCCTCCTGATGTCCAAAAACTCCTCTGGTCTTCAGAAACTTCTAGACAGGTTTAATCTGTTCTGTGAAGAACGTGGTCTAACCATCAACACAACCAAAACAAAATTGATGGTTTTATCCCAGACCAAAAAACCTAGGAAGATCAATGTTGACCTCAATGGATCTAGGCTAGAGGAGGTAGATGCTTTTGATTACTTGGGAGTAAGGGTCAATTATAGAATGAAATGGGATACCCATGTGACTAAAATGCTTTTAAATCTCAAAAGAGTGTCAGGGGCTATTTTAAGAGATCATCGAGCCTCCTACAGCAGACCTATCGCCCCTGCTCTAGCCGTCTACGATGGGAAGGCACTGGCCGCTGCAGTCTACGGGTCAGAATTATGGGGTTTCGACAAGATTGCATAGCTAGCTAAAGCTGAGAATAAGTTTTTAAGAGACCTAGTTGGCCTCCCACTCTCTACCCCCTTAAAACCACTTCTTCACGACATGGGTCGACGATCAATCAAAGACAAAGTTTACCTCCGTCCACTACTATATTGGGTGCATCTAAGAAGGACCCCGGAGTAGGCAAGCTATGCAGCAGTCTTTGACGAGCTAATTAAATTGAATAGTTCAAAAAAGATCGTATGGCTGAATAAATTGAGGGAGTTGGTTGATAAACTAGGGTTGAGAGAAGCGTGGCTGTCCCAGTCCCCCCTCCGAAAGAAACGGTTTAGAAAATCTACTGGGAATGGGTACAAGACAAGGACCTAAAAGACACTGACACTCTAACTGACCAGTTCCTAGAGCACAAACCGGTGAAGAAGCTGGACCCCTTTTTTAGATTTTATTAAAATACCTAGAGACTCTTTTTTTAAATCTAAGGTACGGGACACTCCCCATGAATGAATGTACTAAACGCTGGAAATCCCCCTTGTCCCACCAAGCTACTTGTCCGGGATGTGCAAACCCCACTGAGTCTTTAGCACACTTTCTGTTTGCTTGCAGTGCCTACAGGGGGGGGTCAGAAAAAGTTAAAACCTGTATGTAGGGAATTAGAGTGAGGCACTGCACAATGGCCCTCCGAATTCTGAGAACGGACACAACATCTATGATGGTCATTTGCGGAGTACCAAAGTATTTGGGGAGAGCCTGACAGATATGCTCAAAGCTTATGCAATTGAAAACGGGCTTGGAAACTAAGATTAAATAATCTGGCTGCTTATGGAAAGATTACTACTGCAGCCAGATTAATTAATCTGGCTGCTTATGGAAAGATTACTACTGCACTTTATGTCCTATAGCCTTTTAAATGTATATACTGATTTTGCATTTTAACATATTTTTATTTTTTTCCCTGCACTATGAAATACGATTAATATGAATTTTATTCTTTTATGATGAAATTGTATCTACTTTTATGATAAAAACGTTATCGAATAAAGTATTACAACACTTCCCCACTGATTGGATTCAATGCACTTGATTGTAAACTTATAGCTCATCCCACTGATGATTTCGGATTCCTTCAAACACAACATCACCAAACACAACTTTCTCAACGGAATGGAAGCAGTCGCAGATGGATGAAGAGCAGCTGCCTTCAACTCAATACGCACAAAACTGAGATACTCATCATGGGCCCATACCCTGATATCTGGAACGACACCTGGCCCCCCACCCTCGGAGACCCACACCCCTCAGACCACACGCAACCTCGGAATCATCCTGGACTCTGAACTCAAAATGGATCGCCAGGTCAATACCATCACTTCCTCCTTCTACCACACCCTCTGCCTACTCTGCAAGACCTTCAAGTGGACCCCCCCCCCGAACACAGGAAAACTGTCACCCACGTCCTCATCAGCAGCAGACTTGACTATGGCAATGCACTATATGCCGGGATCAACAAGAACCTCACCCGCAAACTCCAAAACGTCCAGAATGCTGCAGCCAGAATAGTCCTCAACCCACCATGCCATGGCCACATCCGCCAACACCTACGGTCCCTACACTGGCTCCCTGTCAACGAGAGAATCACCTTTAGGGTTCTCACCCATGCACAAAAGACCCTGCACAACACTGGACCTGCCAACCTGAACCACCTCCTCATGTTCCACGCTCCCCAGCGCTCTCTCCGCTCAGCCCAGCTCTCCCTCACAAAGGTACCTAGGAACAACAAAAGCAGATCAGGAGGGCGCTCCTTCTCCCTCCTTGCAGCCAAGGAATGAAAATTCCTCCCTCTCTATCTCCGAAAGACTGCAGAGCTCCCTAACATCCTAAAGGACCTCAAGACCTGGCTCTTCGATTGAACCCAATGACCTCCGGACACTGCAGTACTCCCTTTGCCCCCTCCCTCCCAGCAACTTGAGACCCATTCCGGGTGAGTAGCTTGCATTTTAGAAAACTCCTGATGATTGATTGATTAAATGTGGCATGGCACTTCTAAAGAACTGGGACATTGCAGCCATGATGGGTCATCTTACAAGAAAGCTATATACTTTATGATTTTCTATCTAGTACTCATATACACGTGAAATAAATATATAATTCCATTGTTTGTGAAATTATGTTTGTGAAAATATGGTTTTCAAGGAGCAGAGCTATTTTATTGTATATGTAATGCTGTACTATTCGCCTAATAATTCAAAATATTGTTGTGTCAAATACATGGATGGAATGGAAGGAGAAAATATACCAGCAGTCTTAGTACTATTTAATGATTATGCATTTTCATATGGAGTAGATGATGACTATTAATCGATTATTTTTATCTTGGAAATTGTCATTTGTGTTATGTGGGATACATTCATGGCTAATGTAATCGTGTCCCCTGTCAGTTTATTATTTACTTACAATCTTGAGCCTATTCTTTGTTTTGCTATGTCTAATTCTAATTTCACGTAGACAAATAATTGATTGTTTAAATGTATTCTGTGCTAAACACAATGCATACCTTCCACGTGGTTACAATGTAATATAAAAATATCAAGACAACAGCTCAACAGCTTTGGGTTTCTGAGAAAAATATAACAGTTCTCTGTAATCCTCTTGTCTTCCAATGAACTATATCAAGTCCCTTTGCCAGGCTGTTAATAATAGGTCCATATTCCTATCCCTCTCATCGCAGGCCCATTCCCACGAGCATTAGTGTTTATGCATGGAGCCATTAGCAAGTTCTGCACTTAAAACATGCATGGTTCTCCACAAGGTCAGCGATATCCATGCAGAAGGTATGTTACCCATTTGGAGTTAACACAATCATAAGTGCTACATAGAAGAGTAGTTTGTTAGTTGTAGGTACCTCTAATGGGGTGTTAGTAAGATCATGAAAATGCAATGCAAAGAATGGGAACTCTTACACTGTCATAACTTTTATGAAATTTACATTAATTTTGCATTACCTTTTCCACATTTCTTTAGACTATCAAACATACCCAAATGTACCCATTTATCGGTGATACGACACAATACGTGCTGGAAATAGCATAGAATTACCCTACTTCCATGTGAAATAATAAGGAAGGTATTAAAAGCCATTCAAATGATCAACAGCGCACATATTTATTTGCATATTCATTTAAAACGCAACAGCATTTCATTTCGAAATGTTGCACGTAAGAGCACGGATTCATTTTCTGCATAATTCAGCCGAAATACCGCAAGTGTTGGTAATTCAGAGGTGTCTGAATAACTTCAACAACAATGAAAGAGTGTTATTAACTATAGAACAAAGCAGTATTCAAGCACAAAGGAAAAACAACACCTATTTTGTGTGTCTAGAAAGCCCTCACTCACCGACCTGGTCGGTGACATGCTTCATCATTGGACCCCACTGGGAGTGACCGAGTGCCACCCCAGTGTGCTTCAACGCCAGATTTACTGCGGAGCGGGTAATGTGAAGATGTTGGAGCTAAGTGATAGTGTCAGTGATTAATGAACGTGTGAATAGTGAGTTTATAAATGCCTTAGTTGTATCAAAAAATGTTTTATTGGCTGATCAATAAGACATATTAAAAATGTGTTGGAAAACTAGACCAACTAAGGTCTGTTTCCAGTAATATTAAGTGATGGTTAACATGTTTCTGCAAATGTCGGTTTCATTTACCTGGCAATCGTCAAGACCTAAAGGGGGCTATACCCCGGCAGTATGGACACGCTAAGGTCCACCCTACCAAGGGACGTGAAAGTAAAAACCGTCTGAAAAAGTGCAAGTGAAAGGGAATGCAAAAGAAAAATTCCCTTCAGAGTCTCTATTCTGGAGACCGAAAAAATTAAAATGCACTTGTAAGGTGACGCACTGTCACCACATAGACCTCGGGAGGGGGGTGGTAGCGTATTTGGCACACCGCCCGCGACGCTAGGCACCCGCTAGTAGACCTGCATGCTCCCTCTGAACCTGGGTCTCGATGTGTCTGAATAACTAGCATTAACAAGATTTCAGCACTAGTAACTCCCATCTGGATTAAAGGGCATTCTCAAACAGGACCTAAATTAGCATGGTTGAATTGTGTTGTATTTATGAACACTTAAGTGTTGAAAAGCCATTGGAGATAGCAGGTGTGGCACAGTGACCAGGGCGGCTGACTCCGGGGGAAACGGCCACTACAACGCGGCCGCTTCCACGAAAACCTTTACCACGCATGCATTACAATGCATGCGTGGTCACAATGACAGCCTTTACCACGCATACCTTTACTACGAGATACATAGTAAAGGTATGTGTGGTAAATGCAAATAAAAAAAAGGGGGGCTTGCAAAAATAAAAAATAAAGCATGGGATTAAAAAGGGGGCTTGGGGGTGTCTTCCCCCCCCCCAAAAAACCGAACCTGAAGTGCCGAGGCTGAAGCAATCATCGTCGTTAGAGAGGAAACGGAAAGAAACTTCTGCTTCCTCTTTAGGACGTACGACCGACGTTACCAAGGAAGATGAAGAGAAAATGACTTAAAAAGGTAAGGGGACATTTAGTTTTAAAAAAAAGATTAAGGGTTAGGGGCCGGAGTAATTATAAGGAGTGGGGGATGGGGGTCATGTAAGGGGAGGGGGATAACCTTTAACAAGGGTAGGCCCTCACCATGCATTAATTTACAACGAAAATCGTTGTAAATCTATGCGTGGTAAAGGAATATTTGTGGTAAAGGTTATGCGTGGAAAACGCATTCCGTTGTAACGCATGCGTGATAAAGGCATGCGTTGCAATGGAATGCGTTGAAACGACATACAACAGACTCCGGAGCACACAGGCTCATGGTTCGATCGAAAGCGGCAGGTCAGTCTGGCACCTGGAAACCAGTGTCAATCACAGCTTTCCAGAGGAATCCTGGAAAAGTTTTGAAAACGCCATATTCTCATGATAAAATACATTTTTGCATTGGAGTGAACAAGAACAAATACAAATGCAATTGCTACATTTTTCCCATAGAGAAAATATCACTCCAATTTGGAATGATCTCTTTTGCTGCACTCCACCAAATGTTGGCATATTCCATTTTCCTTCTCACAATGGAAAGGGATTTTGTCAGGTCTAACACTATTTTCCGGGAGAAAAGGAAAAATATTATATAAGGAATTTCAACAACATCAATATCACTCTTGTAGAACATCTTAATTACAATGTTGCCTACCAAAATAATGCCAAGGTGAGACTATATCGTTATATGTTGTCTATGATATTTTTGCAGACTGGTATTAAACCCACCAGATTCTGGAACCACATTCTCGGAAAAGGAATTTGTGAATACCCTCAAATGTGCATGTGTGTGTCGGATTACAAATTCAGGACATTCCCACTCTCCAGCTCCAATTCCCCTCTCACAGAAAGTGGAAAGAGAAATGTTGTGAATTGCAAAATTTTGTTTGCCCTTGTAAAAGAATCTATTGTGTGTGTAGCTCAAATTTCCTAATTATGCAGGCATATAAAGCTTTGGGAATTCGGCTTCCAGTGTTATTCTCTACACGAGGAAACAGATCGTCTTGTGCTACTGATTTGTTTGTGAGAGGGGAAGGAAGCAATCAAGCTCATAAAACAACCTGCCCGCGTCACTTGATGCACTGTCCGCATCACAGGACCAGTGAGTCATATGCTAGAGAACCTGGGAGAGAAGGCTCGAAATTAATCGAAGTTGTGTTAATATTTAAAATCCGCAAAGCTACACGTGTGCATCAAATATTCTCTTGCTTTTCCCTCCTGCTAACAATGTAAAATATAAATTATTACAATTGATCTGACACTGAATTGTTTCACGGCTGTTGATAAAATCACAGTCAATTATTTTAAGATAAAGGCGATACTGAGCACATTGACAGGGACATTCATATGTTTCACCTTCATGTTGCACAAAAATGTGCACAAAGAAGTGTACAAAAACAGAACCGGACGTCACCATTTGTACAACTTGTAGCATATCCATCGAGAGTCCCGTAATAAGTCCCCAATTTAGAAAGAGCCTCTTTAAAAAACACTCCATTATCATGAAGAAGTAAAAGTTCACAAACCAACTACTATGTTTATCACTTGTTGATTGTGTTTTTGAGACCGTGCATAGTTTCACTGCCTTTGCGCCAAGTTCGAGCTAAATATAAATACACATACCTACATAAATAAATACATAGAGAGATCTGTATATATTTTGATTTTTAATGAGTTATCTCTCAACTTCGGTGCCCTGGTTATTTGTAATGATCCCTTGTACAAAGCACTGCCAGTCTGCTAGTAGTATACAATGTTCCTGAATCCAGGGCTTGTCATTCTGAATGTTTCTTTCTCAGACTGGAGTCTGATTGGTTCCCAGAAGGTGTATGATCAGTAGGCTTAGTATCTCTGTCTTAAGCTTTTTGAGTGGACGAGGATGGAGAATTGTACCAATTTACCTATATATTTCCTTGCTTAGTAGTGTTGCTCTATACAATGCAGGCAATTCTATCCGTCTGGTAGTTAGTGCAGTTGGAGGCCTTGCTTACCAGTTAAGTGCATGTTTGGCTGCGCTGAGTATATGTTCAGAGTCTTGTCTTCACGTGTGCTGCTGTAAGATCATGGTTGGCATGTTCTTGGTGAGCACTGATTTGATGAGCACATAGTTGGATCATTTACATCCAACTATAGGGTATTTTTTTTTATGTGTTTTGCGTATGTACAGAGTTGTGGATCCTGTGCTCCTTTGAAGGTTGTGTTATTGTTGAGGTGCTTTGGGGCACCTTAACAGGAATGTACAGTATATGTGTGTTTTGTTTATTTCGCTTTCAATGTTCTGTTCTAACCCTACTGTTGGGATAACCTGTGGAATAGATTAAGGAAAGACTGATAGTTATATCAATAAACGGAAAGTAGATGACATTGAAGCCAACCCATGAAGACCTAAGGCCTCAGTTTGAGTTTGGCGTACAGAGATTCCAGCCACATATGTGGCAGAGTACCATGTTTGCCAAACTGACATTCTGCCTGCTTCATTCAGAGTCAGCTGGACTGTCATATTTTTGCTGGTATTGCCCCCTCTGGTTATTCCAGCAGAAACCTCACATCAATGGCTCAATGGACAAGGAATGTTGGTTTAAGTCAGTGCTTAATTTGTAAAAACATAAGTGTCAGGGCTCTCAACGAAAGGCTACTGCAGCTTACACCACACATTGCCCCTGCTATGCTGCCAACGAAATTACAAGCACAGCTACTAACCATCACTCTCCTACAAGTGTGATAAATCAGACTATTTCAGGCCCCAAAAGCTACAACAATTGCTTGGGTGGAAGGCAATAGTCATGTTGTAATGTGTATTGCATTCACACTAAACTGTTGTTCTGGTCATTTCTAAAATAGCTAGACAGCGCCTCCTTGTGGTAGGATGTCACAAGCGCCAGTGCTAAAATGTAATCCCTGGTGCCAAACACAGGAAACACACAAGCTCAAATTAAGCACTTGTTTAGGTACATCAGTCGTTCTGCTGTATTTAGACTGTGTGGTCGTATGTACTTTTTTGTCTGTTTGGGTCTTGTTACCCTGAGCAGAAAATAAGAAAAAATTACTCCCAAACTTGCGGGCATAAGAATCACTATTTTTTTCTGAGAAGTTTGTTTTGAAAACCAAATTGTTTTCTGAGTGGCTGCATGAAACATGAGGTCCATTGAGCAATCTCTCTGGGCCTTCTGAGAAGCCATCATAGCAGTAGCTCCTTTGGAGGCGCAAAGGTCTCTGCCAGACCAGCAGAGATCTCTCTATATGGCAGACTGTAGTCTGCCAGGGTGGCAAACTTAATGGCCTCCACCACCAGGCAGACGGTGGAGCACCCACCAAACTGTAAATTAGGGCATAAACATGTTAAGGCATGGGCAAAGTGGGCCCTGGCTCATGGCCCCAGACTTTCATTGGGCCCTCTGATGGAGCCAGCTCAGTTCTGCAGAGATTGTTGCCCTGATTGATTTAAATACTTTTCGCGTTTCATTTATTTTTAATGTGGGCGATGTATAGGAGTCTATTGCAGACAGAAAAGGGTTTGTTTTTCAGCAACATGCAACAACCATAAAAAAGTTTCTTTTAGATCAAAACAGGAAGAGATCCCTGCCCCCAGAAATGTCACTGCTATGTATTTGCTCTGGTGTCTTCTGGTTTCTTTTATCAACACATTGTCACCACTATTGGCTCAATTTGTAGCACAGTTTTAAATCAGCTGTCATTGTAGGTTGAAAATGGGTGCTGCTTTCTTTTATAAACCACCTCGTAGAGCTATTAACATTCCATGAGCAGAAAAGGCAAATTACCACCACAGTATTTTTTTTCGATTCAATCCAAAATCGTAATTTGAGAGTTGAGATAAGAGTACATTTCTGTTTCAACCAAGCAACGCAAACTCGTTGCCAGCAGTGGTGCTCAGAAGGCTGCACTGTCACATTTCTGCTGCATAAGTCAGGATTGTGATTCAAACTGTTACGATCGCAATAGTTGAGGGTTGTCTCGGAAATGTGTGGGCACCAGGGCAAAAAGACTGCTGTATTTTAGGTGTTATTTACAGTAATGCCCGTATGATGTTGTGTACGACATACAGGACACCATGTAAATAATAATATTACCAATAGGCACAGATATACAAACACACATACAGATGAACTTGCAGTGAAACAAGATACAGACACTTGCAGACGCAGGTGGCTGCCCGATGCTATATAAATGGACTAAGTGCTGCTTTCCTGTACACATAAGTGTATATTTGGGTTGGATGGCTGTGAGTGTATGCAACAGCATATGGGTGGGTAGAAGAATGGATGAGGTTGCATCAATATACGAACCCAGGTGTGGACTTGAATGAATGTATTGCATTTTAGCATTTGTAAAGTGCTTTACTACTCCAGAGAGGTTGCTAAGTGCTTGGTTGCAGGTGGTAGAACAAATACTTTGGTGACAGTTGTGGTGAAATGACGAATGCACACCGTACCAACTCACCACCAGTCGTGGGAAATGTCTTGATGAAATAAAAATAAAAATTACTAAGGGCCAGATGTATCAAGATTCCGTTTTGCGAATCCTAAATAGCGATTTTTTGCGAATCGCTATTTAGAATTCGCAAAACGGTATATATGTACAAAATCGCAATTTTTTTGCGATTCCTTATTATTCTTTATTTGCGAATTCGCAAATTGCGAATTCGCAAATAAAGAATAATTTCCAATGCATTCCTATGGGCCAGGAGGCCCATAGGAATGATAGTGCAATAATTCTCAAATTGCGAATTCGCAATTTGGTAATCGCAATTTGAGAATTATTTCAAGGGTGCCGGGGTGTCTCAAAGACACCCTGCTGCACCCCTGAAATCTACATGTGTGTGCATGTGGCACACATAGTGTCACATGCCACCCTCACAAATGCCAAATAGGGCATTTTTAAAAGAAATCGCAAATTACCACCAACTACAAGTTGGTGGTAAATTGCGGTTTCTAAACACAAATTCGCAATTCTAAAATGTTTCATACATATCATTTAAGGAATCGCAAAATTTGCGATTCCTTAAATGCTATGGCAAAATAAGGAATCGCAAATTATTGCGATTCCTTAAATTGTGATTTTTTCATACATAAGAAAAAATGCAAAAATCCCGTTTGTGAGTCGCAAAGGCCGAAATTCTGCAAATTTCGGCCTTTGCGAGTCGCAAAAGCCTTGATACATCTGGCCCTAAGTGACTTACTTTAATAAAGTCGAAGGCATTCTTGGATTTCTGGCTAATCGCACTTATTGCATGTTAGGATTGGGAAACTTACACACAGAACTGAAAAGTGAATCTCACAGAGGCCGCCCCCAACGGGGAAGGCACCGACCCCCCCTGGCCAATGGGGAGGCGAGCAGGGTACAAACCCTCCAGTGGGGGAGTCTGCCAGCTAGGCAGGAAGGACATGGGGGGGGGTAAAAGTGCTGCTCCCCCAGGTAGCGCCTATCTTCGTGGAGTGGGGGAGCAGCAGATGCACAACAAGAATTTTGTTGATCTTAAATCGCCATTACCGGAGTCAAGGCGAAGCCCTGCACGAGCGAGCCAGCAGGAGCAACCGCCGCTGCTGAAAGCATCCACCCCCCTCTTTTCAGGACTAGAGGTCAACCCTCCCAGTGCCCGGAGCAGAGCAAGGCCGGCCAAGAAAAAGACAAACTGAGCACTGGAGAAGTCCGGCCAACAACGTCCCCATCTGGACTCGCTGGTCATCGGAATCGCCGGGAGAACCTTGCTGCCTGATATCAGGGGCATTGGGGACACAAGCTAAACTCCGGAGGGCTGCAACAGAACGGACGCAAGTCCCACAGCCAGTTTCTGCCCCTGAGCATGGGGACCCGCACATAAGGGTGAATTTCCCGCTGGTGAGACTGCCGGCACCGCACCCCCTTCATAGACCGCAAAGAATGCTGTGAGGACTTACCCGGCATCCGATAAAAGACGGCAGCACGGATCAGACCCTCCGCATCAGCGTTGGGTTTGTGGCAAGAGGATCAGCAGGACAAGGAGTATCAATAAGGGCGGCAGAAGCAGCTGGCTTCACTTTCATGCTTTACGTTTCTTTGCGACGGCGATGGTTGAGTGGTGCGTGGGGGGGGGGGGCAGCGTGACCGGAGCCTCCACCTCTGCCAGTGCTACAGATCAAGATCAGATCGACCTAGCGCAAAGAGAGCGCAAATCCAACCGTACAAAGAGATGACCCAGAAGGGACAAGAAACAAGACAAGCATCCAAATGAGCTAGCCAACGAACTGTCAGTCCAATTTGATAATTGGTGATGGACATAAGATTTATGACCGATATTACATATGACAAATGTATATGATTTATGACGCCAATATGACAGTTCTACGACGATGATTTATGTCCAGGGCATGCAAATCATGCCAAAGTATATCCATGTATTCCTAATAAAACTGCGGCCAACAAATGACAACAAATGACCCTACGGGTATGTAGCGCGCTTTACAAGTGTCATTGATTGATTGATTGACTACAAACACAAATGCATGTTGGCTTGTTCATTCTCAGGAATACAGTGGGGAAATGCAGCATGTACTCTGGAGTGGGCACAGTGCAGGCAGCCGCGGCCGGTAGTGTGAGTACCGGCAGGGCGATGACGTGGGGAGGGGGAGGGGCAGGGTGGTTGGTAGTAATGTATGGATTACGAACTTTAACAGGTAAGTAAACATATAAATAAATAAAACAAATTTTGTTGCGTGCACTGCATCACCAAATGCAACGAAATTCGTGGCATATAAGTATGTATGAGTACATATACGTCATGTATGAGTGACTTTATAGAACTGTTGTTCAATGAGTGGATGTGTATGTAGATTTTGGAATTACTGAATAGGTTGTTCTAACTGGTATTGGTATCTTCATTGTTTTGAAAAATTTGAGTTTCTATTTTTCAATGTGTGTATCAAATGTTATATTAGGTAGAGAGGAGGTCCGCCACTCTTTCACAAGGATGATCTCATCAGTGATGTCATCAGTGATGTCATTTGAGATGTCATGAGTGATGTCATTAGTAATGTCACTGACCATGTCATGAGTGATGTAATATGTGACGTCATCAGCAGTGGATTGCGGGCGCGCGAGTTATAGTTAGCTGAACTAACTATAACGGGGGAATTTCAATGGATTTGTATGAGTGAAATGTCCAGCTAACTATAACATGTGTGAAACCTATGGTTTTTTCTGTGAGTTTCTAAGGTTCTGATTAAAGTGGCATCTGCCATCTCAGATCGGTCGATTAAAAAAGAAAATGGCGCCCTCATCAATCTGTAGGTGCAAACATGATGGATGACGCATACGCCACAATACTGGTGCATGTCGATAAAATGACACTAGCAACCACAGCGACTGTGTCACCCTATCTTTTTTTCCTTTTCAGGGTGAGTTCAGTGCATCTGTAAATATAATTCTGCTTAAGTATTATCATAAAGAGAGATAGGTCTCAAAGCTAGACCTAATGTCTTCACCATTGCATGTTTGCAGTGTTCCTTCTTCTAAAGCTTGCATGACTCCTATTTCACACTTTGATTCACAAGAACAAACGTGGTATCATGCTAAGATCGACAGCCCTGGTTATCTATTCTTTATCTATTATTACAATCAGAGACATGTAGTGTTGATATTTTAATTTCAATAAAAAAATAAGCTCCTTCCTTAATTAATCAGAACTAACGTGGAAGAACTGAACAAGTGAAACTGAAATCTGTATAGTTTTTCCCTCGCTAATCATAGGCTATTGTCTTTGGAACAATGTGTGCTTCAAGCTGAAAGCACATCATGAAATGTGTATACTTTCTTTTAATGCTGAGATCTCTACTTGCTTACTCCAAGGGTGGGGAGAGTGCATCACCAAGTTCGTTTTTTCCCTTGCATACTAATATTTAATTTGCTTTCAAACATGCACTACAAATATCCGAATGCAAAGTAAAACAGGGATGGTTAAGGCCTACAGGTCTGGTCTTAGCAAGCATAGGCAATGGTTATTCGTTTAAATACTTTTTATGACTATTTATTGCCACAAGAATAAGCGTAAATAAAAATTAAAACATGTCACCTCCAAAAGTGACGGTCATAATCTTGCAATTTAAGATTTTAAATGGGAAAAAAGACTAAATAACCATGCTCTATAATTTATACATAGTAGGTGATAAGTATACCCTTTTTAGTTTTAATGCATATCGCAAGCAGGATATATGACTCTTATTGGTTCAGAAAAAAAAGTAAATTTGCTTTCAATACCTATAAACTGAAGGCATAGTTTAAAAACATAATGGCAATTTATAGAATAAAAAGGTAGTGGCAATTTAGCTGGTCACCATAAGCGCCTCAAAAATAGCAGAGAAACTTTACTATTTACCTGGTGGCTGGCTAAATATTAGAGATTTTGCACTGCTTGGCTGCCAGCCATGCAAATAGCCAGAAAACGTCACCATTCACCCAGCCACTGGTTAAATGGTACAGATTATCCACTGTTTGACCAAAAGCCATGCAGAAAACCTAACTATTTACAAGCCTCTCGCTAATTATCAGAGGTTGCATATTCTTTGGCCTGCAGCCATGTAAACAGCAAAAAAAATTGATTGCTTACCTGGTCTGTTGCTAAATTACAGACATGATGTACTGCTAAAGCATTTGTTAAGCAAACAGTAATGAAACGTCACTCAGTAACCGGATGCGGATAAAACAGCAGACATTATGTACAGTTTGGCCAGCAGCCTTGGAAATAGAATTACATTTAATTATTTACCCGACTGCTGCTCGTTAAATAGCATCAATTGTGTACTGTTGAGCAGGTGGCCTAGCAAATACATTGCAGTGTTTATCCAGCGGGTGGCTAAATAGTAAAAATGATGTACAGGTCTGCCTGTGGTCTTGCAAATAGTAAAGAAATTCATTATGCACATGGCGGCTCACTAAATAGCAGACAGTATGCACCACATAAAAACAGCAAGGTGATGGATTGATCTCAGCCTCTCGCAACCACTCAGGAATGCATCCCAATCCTTCTTTTATGACACCGCCGTTTGGACCCAGCCCTGTGCAAATCAGTCGTGGCCCAGTCCCTCATGGGAACAGTTCAGCTTGAAATAACGATGGACTGGGATGCAGACCCGGGAAATTACCACTGGCTGAGATGGATTCAAGCATTCCATCCATCAGTTTTTGAATACTTTAATACGTCACCCTACGCAGGACAAATATGCCCAGACAATGGTCCTGTGCACACTGTGTCACTGGAAGCAAGTTAAACTGGATAAAGAGCCCATAGCAAGGGTGAAACCAGTCCTGGGTTGCTTGTGTACCAGTTCAGGGAGGATCTGGCTTGGAAATTTGTCCTGCACTGTTCCCATTGGAGCAGGGTCAAAATTAGTCTGAATATAGCTGGGTCCAAACTGATATGGCATGGCATGCAAAACAACAATGAACTGTGATATGGCCTGAGTAATTACCTGTAGCTTAGATTCATTCAACAATGCCATCCATGATGTTTTGTATACTTTAGTATTCACAGCATGGCCAGTAGTTATGCAAATAGCATAGTAACCTCAGTTTTTACCAGCTGTTGTCTAAATAGTTTACATTTTGAGTTATTGTTTAATTAAACAAACTGTTCAGATTATCAGAAAGGAGAACATTATTATGCCTTATTTTGGTTTCAGCAGGCACTAACGACCAGGTAGAGCTGTAAACAAGGATTGAGCACAATTGGCATCCACCTCCTTATGCAAGTTTAGGGTCCTGATGTACTATCATGTCATTTGTAAAAAGTGGTAAAAGGTTGCACCCAGAGTTTTTGTAACTGTAATAGTATTTTGGAATCCTACATATGTACTATTAGGGCGGTTCACAACATACTGAATAGAAGGGGGTTGAAGGATGACCTGCCCAGTTAATCTTCATTAGGCTGGTGGCAATTTGTGACCCTCTGAGATTGTCTGTATTCACGTGGATGGTGGCCTGCAGTTGACAGTGCACCACCATTTCTAAGACTGCATTCTAAAGCAGCTCTTGATCAATAAAGGAATAAGCGCTGCCTTGAAAAAAAGTCTTTCATTTAGCGAAACCTCAGGGAGAGAAGATAGTGGTCCTTTGGAACATTGCATTCTCCACCATGAGGCTGCCAACATGATCATCCAAAGGAAATGGGTCTGAGATAGACCCATTTCCCTTTGAAAATTAGTTACTTACCCAAAGGGGGGATTACAAGCTCATCAATGGTTTGCGACAGGAATTGCACTCATAAACTATTGATAAATTCCTTTCACAACCTCTTCAATATGCAATTCAGAAACAAAAAGTCCTTTTAAGAGTCAAATTAATTTTCCAACTCATAAAAAGGGCTTTTATACATAAGGAAAAGAACGGTGATTTTGTGTCTTGATTCCTTTAGTGTTCAAACTGACTTAGATGCAAGCACTACCTCATTGGCCAAAATATCTCAGATTTTTTGATGTTTCTAAGTTATTTTGACAGACCTAGCACATAATGCAACTGCATTGCACCATGGGCCATAATGCAGTGATTTTAAAGGTCATTTAGGTACCTGTCTCGTGCTCCTCAAATGCTCTTACTCCTTTAAGTTTACCTGTAGAGGTGGCCAATGCCAAAGATGATCTGCAGCTGGCTACAGTTTTTAACTCACAAAGTCATGGGGTGTACGAGGGTTAGATATAGAATTGGCAAAAGGTTCCATGTTATGAGAACACCTTTCTTTTTGCAGTGTATTGGAGCATTCCCGAATCCTGGCTCAGGTCAATTAAACAAATCAGATTAAAACAAATGTTTGTTAAAGCATATGTCAGTACTGAAAATGTATCCCAGTTATATGGTGCCATCTAATACTTAGGGTGATCTTATCAAAATCGAAAGATTTGCATAGGACCCCTTATGAAGTAACCAACAGAGTATAATTAAAGGCTGCACTGCAATCTCTTGACAGGAGGAATAAAAAAAACTATAGCTATGATTTGGGGACCGAATTAGCTAAGTCAGGATGGTGGAGGACAGTTCCTTTTCCATCATGAGTGGCCCACCCACCAAATTGAGAGTATACCCACCCTACGGAAAACTTCTTTCTTTGACAGGTTAACAAAAAACGAATGGCTTCAATACTAATTGGTAAGGTACAGAAAGGAGAAAACAGGCGCTCTACAGACATATCAGGCTATCATAATACACAAATATATTCAATACTGGTCCTCCAAGGAGAGAGTGGTCAGTTACCAATTTAACCTCATGTTACCTCACAACAAAGGGGATATAACAGAAACAATGATCAGTCCTGAGCACACTTTAGTAGTTTTCTTTAAATTCAAAAAAGGTAGAGTCTTAATATGCAATTCCAATGTCCTTATTCTGTGTTCCAAATTAGACACGTATTAAATCCATAGCTTGATGAAGTAAGTTTTTCACATAAAACATCGAAAACATGTTTTGTCTTGCACAATTCACTTCTTCAGAGCTGAATGTTTAAATCACTATTCAAACGAATGAGTCCCCATATGATGCAGAAAGTATAATGAGCACCTTCTAACTTGCTACATTCAATCCTTGCAAGTGAGATTCAAGTAAATAGTCCAAATTACATAATCACAATATCAAAAATTCCAAGGCACTTGTATATATGGTGCAGCCCCAAGTATTTCCTAGAGTTTTTTCAACATACTCCAGTAGAATAAAAGTACTGACAGTCATTGAGTCGATCACGTGTTCATGACCGCATCTCTCGAGGTTCCTGTTCAAAAACTAGTATCCATTGGCGTGCACAAGTACTTGGGGCTGCACCATATATACAGAAAACGACTAAAGTGTGCTCAGGACTGATCATTGTAAAAAACTAATGGCCCCCACATGCTGGGAGTATTTAGCCAGGATGTGCGGTGGCATGGATTTTATTTTGTCCCTCACATGCAGTTTTTATTCTTAATAGATTGTACAGAGTAAAGTCCTACTACCAATGGCCCACACTCTGTCAGGCCATTGGAAGCAAAAAAGCAAAGGATTGGGCATATGATTAATTGAACTGACGTTATTGGACTGTGACTGAATACATAACAAAAGGAAACTGACAGATATTTTATTCATTGACTTTCTTACATATATTGTAGCAAATAAGGCAGAAAAAACACAGATGTTTTGGTACCTCCAGTCTTGTGACTTACAGATCGATCATTTCACAGGTCCACCTTTATACCCATTTTTCAGACAGGGAATGAGAATCTGCTGTTGAAGTTTCAGAAATGATATGGGGTGATTCTCTTTCAAATGTACTTATTTTCTCTCTAAAACTCAGACACAGCCTTTGTGCCACGTGACGGGTCTCACGGCAGTAGCAATATTGCTAGCTCCAAGGAGTATCCAAACCAGAACAAAATAAAAAGTGACATCTCAGCACCATACTGTCATCAGCTTTCCTGTCATCATCAGTCATCAGGAGCAGACAAATGGGCAGGCCTTGCCACCTTTAACAGAGAAACCCCTAAACTAACTCTACCTGTTACCAGCTACCCTATATCGTCACTCAGGAAAAACTATGCAGCTGCCCATTACTAACAAGGACCACACATCATTTCTGTGGGCAGCCTTAAGCCTCAGGGATACTGACAATACATTTCCACTGTATAGGAAAGCTATATCTACCCTCAATCATATACCATGCAAAAGCAGGGGACATTCAAAATGTATTCCACTGTTCCAGCACTTACGCATTCACCGTATATGGAGCCTTATTACTGCACATGTGCTAAATATCCACTGTACACTCATGCACATGACATGTGAGCACAATGGAGAGGGAGTCACACAGTTTACTCTACTGGCACTCAGAGCCTCTTTGCTAACCATCCAAATACTTCGCCCACATATGTACCTCCGACCCCTTCATCTAGCCCTGGGAGTTTCGCAGACCTCTTGCATGATGCTGAAGCTCTCACTACTGGCTTTAGTTCCCAGTGTTATCACACCTGGCAATCAGAGCCCTTTATTACTTAGAACCTCTTTGGGCTATCAGAAAGAATTTTTAAGGTACTTCCCACACTCCTCTCCTGCTCATTAGTGTCATCTTATAATCCTGAGCTCTCTTTTGCTAATTGTCATAACTCTTTGACCTCCCCCTTTGTTAGCCATTAACCATTTTTAATGACTTCAACCATTTTAGTTTCTCAAACATTTTCTGCCAACCTACACAGACCAAACTCATTTTCACCCATCTACCATCAGACTAGGCCAGGTGAACTCTGCTCCGTTTGTGGTGTTTGCCGTGTTTTCCTCACTCCACAGATCATGCAGAGTTGCGAAAAACTCTGCTCTGCTTTCCAGAGCGGAGTTTTTTCCTCACTTCTACAAGTGAGGAAAGTCTAACACTAGACCACCTCCCAGTGAGATTTCTCAATACGGGCTGTCGCGGATGGTCGAAACCGCTAGCATTGAGAAACCATCCATTCGCGTTGGGGAAGGTATTGCTCGATCAGAAAATCTACCCGAGCAACAGAAAGAAGCAGCGCCCTCTTGCACTGCACATAGTGCTGTTCTCGCTGATTTTCCAGCGCAATATAAACACCCAGCGCCTAAATTAAATGTGTACGCACATGACCTAACAAACTTTGCTGCTTGTGGTACTCCGTGTAGTGCACCAGAGTTTTTGGAGTTCCACGATTCAGAACTCCGGAAACTCTGCCCAGAACTCCGGAAACTCTGCACAGGGCTTCTTTAGACTCCTCTGCCAAGTTTCAGTCACTTTGCCATCTGATCACCCTCAAACTACTGTGCTTGCACCAGACAGTGTCTGCTATCACTGAGAGTATAACAGTCCTAGATTAGTCTAGAGCTTACCTAAAGCAGACATTGATGAGATACTAGCACTTGACAAAACTGCCAGACCTATTGAGTGTGCCACTGCTTTCTATGTATGCCTCAACTGTGCCCAGTAAGTCACGTTAAATGCAAGTGAAGGTGTTCACTTTATAGCCTCTTATTTTTAAGAAAGTACTTATCAGTTCTAGAAGTGGGGTGAAAAAGGGGTGAGTTTCTAGGCGATGGCAGCATAAAAAGCATGAATAACAACCACCCTAGTCGGAGTGTTCGGGCCTTACTATAGTCCAGGTCCTTCTGTTCCTTGTATCCTTGATCGTTCTGTCAAGGACAGATATGAGGACTAAGTAGAGACAGGGCATTGCCCTTTTAAAACACTGCTTAGCATGTTAAAAATACAACTGCCATTTCCAAGATACATTGTGCAGGTGGCTAAAATGTCAGTGTGGCTAAAGGGGCTTATCTTGGCATGTGACCAATAAGCATCTATGCCTAAAATTCACTCTATTTGAAAACACTCCTCCAGTGAATTATCCAGATGCTATGTTTATCTGTCTTCTGCTTTGAATTCTCTGTTCCACAGAAGCCCCATTATCATGTTTCGCTCAGTTTGCACCTTCAAATGTCCCAAACCACTGTGCCCCCAAATACCAATCACCTATTGCATTTATACCTACAGACCCAATTCACGCAAAAGACTCTTGATTTTTAAAGCCAAAATCCTCTTCATTTTAGCTGTCTTACACCTGAAATTGCTTCTGTTGCAATATCAGTCGATGAGGAAAATAAATGTCCCTCATTTCTTCTCTCTAGTTCCTTTTTGTCTTTCTGGAAATGATGGCATGTACGCTATTGTTAGTGTCTCTCTTTCCTTGGCCCTGATACCTACATTTCTGCATTCCTTGGTTGCTGCTGCTTTTCAACTGCTCTTTGTTGTCAGGTCTGAAAGAAATACTAATCGAGAACAATGCTCTTTAAAACAAATCTTTAAACTAGCTTAAGCATTTCCACTATAAGCCCAAAAGGTGCCCAGTGCCCAAAAATCATCAAAAAGGAATATTATGTTATATTATTGTTAGGAATAAACAATGTATTCCCATACCATAAGCATTATTCTTTGCCGGCAGACAAATACTGCTAGACCGCAGCACAAAACACTTTGTGCCATATCCTAAAACTCCTGAAACAGAAGTTTGATTCCTAACAGGAATATTTTTATTCAAAAATTGTAAATTGGTTTGACTGTTTTGTCATCTGCAAACCTTCATGTATTACTGCACGTTGTTTTAGGCACATACTTTCTAAAGCGTCACACATGCTGCATTCTCATTACAAGATGGACACCACCCTACCAATGCCTGGAGTCTGTTTCTTCATGTCCTGCTAGATAAAGGCATCCTCCACACTATGTGTGCTGGGTAAATATCCAAGATGTTTCCCTACTTGGCCAGGAAACAGATGAACAGTCACTTCCTAAATAAAAACTAAAGTAAATGAAAGAGACAAGAAAAAAAACGTGTTGGCACATTAGAGTATTGGCTCACCAGCCGTGGCGCTGAATTGCACTTCTCAGTTAGACACACATTACACATGCACACATGATGAGTCAAAATGCCATTAGTCACAATGAAAGAAAGACAATGGCCAAGTGGGCTGACCAACTACCCCATGCTGTGGTGGGCAGAAGCAAAGTATGAATGAGTGTTGGACAGACCAACAGATGAAAAGGGCGGACCCAATGTCATTCTGTGTATGCCAATGTATTGTTTTATTTACGTAAGTCGTGCAAGGTAGCTAATGCCGCTTTTAGAGCTTACCTAAAGCAGACCTTAATGAGACATGACACACATGAAAAAACCGCCAGACCTATTGAGTTTGCCACTGCTTTATATGTATGCAGCTTGAATTGCGCCCAGTAAGTCAAGTTAAATGCAAGGAAAGTTGTTAAAGACACTCATCATTACTACATTTCGTTAGATATTTCGATTCATCTCTTTTTTTTGTATGTTCGAATTGTTTTGCCGAATTGTTAAATATTTTGAAGAACAATTTTCAGTTGTTTCCCTCTCATCCGCCTGCTCTATGTTTACATAGTAAAGGAAAAAGGCATAGCAACATGCCGCGCGTTCTCTAATTCATTCTGCAAAATCTGCATTCATTTATTACTATTTATATAAGCAGATTACAACACTATTCACAAATGTTGTGACTGTCAGTATACTTTGGTACTCTTAGGTAAAACAAAGGAACTGGGAAATCTGCTCTAAAAAGTGCCGAGAGCAAAAAAGAATTACTTGAAGCAACTACATAAACTATCGGCCAGAATCATCAAGCTTAATTGCGCTCGCTAAGGGCTAGATTCTGAGAATCTGGCCCTTTGCGAGTGCACTTTTTGCATTTGGGATTCATCATCCCAAATGCAAAAATAGCTATTAAAGAATTCGCACATTTGTGAGGAATTGCATTTAAGGAATCTCTATTTGAGATTCCTTAAATGCAATTCATGAACCATTTTAAAATTGCGAAATCGCAATTTTGGGCCGCTATTTACAGCGAGTTCAAACCTCGTGGTAAATAGCGAAAACTTAGAAAAATGCATTTAAATGCATTTTTCTAAGTTGCATGTTACACACACACATGTCCTCTGGACATGTGTGTGCGCAACACCAATGTAGATTACATTTCAGGGGTGCTACAGGGTGTCCTTTGGACACCCCTGGCACCCTTGAAATCGCTTCCGTATTTGCGATTAGCTAATTGCTAATCGCAAATAAGGAATGACTCCACATTCATTCCTATGGGCCGTTAGGCCATAGGAATGAATGAGGAGTCATTCCTTATTTGCGATTAGCAATTAGCTAATCGCAAATAAGGAATCAGCGGGAATCGCAAATTCAATTGCGATTCCTACATGAATCCCGTTTTGCGAGTCCTTAATAGCAAATCCTTAAAATTAGCTATTAAGGACTCGCAATTCCTTACCTTGATGAATCTGGCCATATGTCTACCCATTAGTGCATGCGTCATAGACTAGTTGTTTGAAAAATGGTCTTTCAACAAACATCGTCCTGCCTTCCCAATAAACCATGTCAATATAGAGCAATCGAAAGCCTATCTATATCAACTGTGTCAATCAGGGATTGTATAATATACTTTCCAGTGATCTCATCAAATATAACGCCATGTCAATTTGCTACCCTCGTATTCTGGTACATTGACCAGTGCTAATATGGCAGGATCCTGAGAGAGCGCAATTTGAATGCAAAGTATATCGTAGCCATATCTAGACGTATATGTTATAAACGTAGGAATGAAACGCATATTGTAATGTAAAGTTGGCGATTATAGCATAAAGGCCAACTAATGTGATAACATGGTATAGGAAATGTAAATGTATTTACGTGTTAAAATGCATTAGATTTCGAAGGCCCGTATACATGATGGGTAAACTTAGGAATGTGTAGAAATGCTTAGGAAATGTAGAACGTGCACAGTAGAATTCGTGTACGTGTGTAACTCTAAATGGAGAAATAACGTGGATAAATGTAAAAGAACTTACTTACATGACGATGTAACCAAGGAGAATGCATAAGTTATACACTACGCAGTCGTGTTCTATGTATTATATATTCGATGTAAAATGTATTCAAGTATAACCAAGACTTGGCTAAAGTACGAATATATAAATGTATGCCAAAGGTTATACTGTGTAGAGGGTTTCTGTAGGAATGTTGGAAGAGTTTAGGTCATTTGTGTTTGTAACCTAACTGACCAAGAGTTTGCAGGAGCATAGTCAAATGTATGTAATTTAGTGGACTTGTAAAAGTCGTAAATAGCTTGATGTGGACGTGAGAGCCAAGAAGTCTAGCACTTGTTAGATTTAAGGTGACAATGCCGGACGGAGCTTATTGCTCGAACGTGAGGAGAGACACTTTTGAGGTGGACTATGTTTTGATAAGACCATTCACAGGATCTAGAAGGTTAAAAAGTTGTACAGATAAGTTAAAGCCTTGTCTAAGTTCATATGACATTCGATCTGAAAGAATCAATAAAAGTCGACGATGAGATGATGAAGATGACATCTAAAGAGAAAGGTCAACTTAACGAACGACGCAAGGAGTGGACCAATGGAAGAAGCAGGAAGTTGACATCATCGGGGAAAGTCCGTGGTGGGCGTCAAGGGGCGTTCCACCCACACTGTGATTGTGTATTTTAGGGACAGCACCCCGGGGAGGAGGTAGCAATTGGGAGATTAGGAACAGCGAGACGAATTGCTCAGAGCAAGGGCGAAGGTAGATGCCTTGAGCAGATGCGCTGAGAGATCAGAGCGCAAGGGAGCAGTAGGCCGAGGACCCTTAGAAGAGCAGATGGGTAGGCAGATAGGGTGCTGCTTCTGAAACTTAAGATTTCTTTAGAGGCTAAGAGAGTTTGAACTTCTTTGGAAGTCAAACTGCTGACACCTTAATAGGGAAGAAACGTGCGAAGTAGGGATGACACGTAGCATAGAGTAGGGACAGATTTAACTTGATTATTTTTATCTTACTGCAGATGACGCAGAAGGAACTACTTCACACCGAAGCTTAAGCGGCTGATATTGTAACTGATTTTGTATTTTGTATACTTGGAGATTTTATCCTGAGTGGATTGTATCGCATTCAAAATAACTTTATATAAAACTCTTAAAACTTTATCAGTTGTAAGTGGTTCTTCAGAGTGGCGTCAGTTAATGGGGTTTGTCTAACCTATGTGGGGTTGTCTTTTACTCAATGACAGATATAAAACGGTCCAAAAATGACGAATGAGATAAATTATTAAATTGATCATAATCATAATTTGATATCAAAATCTCATTCCCCGCAGTTGGTAGCAGAATTTGATGGTTATCTTCTTGAGGAAGACAACCTAGGCCAGGTTAGTTTACCCCAAGGTCCCTAGTAATCGTCGACCAGAAGAAGAAAAAGTTATTCGCTTTGAATTATTGATAATTGTTGTGAAAGCTGCAGGTCCGAAAATAATTGTTGATGCATAAAAGACTTTTGTACGTATGTTATAGAGAAGAAGATAACCTAGCACCGAGTGGAAAGAAGAAAAAATTAGGGATTACATTTAGAGGACGGAGAAGGGCTAGGGTTGTCTGCTGCTAAGAAGAGAAATGACAGTTTTGTGAAAAAGATACCTGTTGATAAAAAAAGCAACTAAAGACTGGAAAGAAAATTCTCGCTAGAGAACGAGGTACGCTGTTTGATGACATGGAGAACGGCAACCCAAACAGAAAAGCTAGATGTATAGTAGGTACACTTATAGCAATAGTGATATTCCTCATAATCATAGTAGTAACGATATCTTACATGACAGGATATGAGAATGATAAAGAAATAGCGAATGTAAAAACTGTAACGACTTTGAAACCTGCTCTTGTGGGAAAGAAGGAGGAGAGCATTGTTATACGTGAAAAGGCGTTACTTGCAGATGAAGCTCGTAGATTACATATAGACGAGTCACAGGGAAACTTTAGGTCAAATACATATGCCAAATTATTGTACGAATATATCGATGCCATGGAGGCCAAAGATTGCTACGTTTGTATGCAATTGCCGGCTTCTGTAGACGAAGGCATTAGATATCACCATCTCCCATTAACTTATGGGATAACATGTAGTTTACTGCTTAGTATATTTTATGGTAGAGAAGGATTTGAGTACTACTTTTCAAATTATGATTCGGTACTGCCTGAAGTTCCGAATTATAAGCAGATGAATAAGTGGGACTATTACAAAAAGGAGGATAGACTAGCTAAATTCTTTCTTCCTTGGGACACATTAGATACATCATATGCACGTAGAAATAATCTGACTTGCAAAGTATCTGAGGTAGAGAAAAGGTTTATAGCACAAGTAGATGATCGATGCAGACGGCAGAAGATTCTAAAAATGTCAGGACAATGGAAAACAGACTGGACAGAAGAAGAGAAGGCACATAAAAAGAAAGGTAGCAATGGTCCAATAGCATTGGATAGAACGCAGAAGGGAAAGTTATGTTTAGCTCGAAGCAAGACATATTATGAGAGCGAATTTGTAGGTGAAGTTAGTTGCGAGCACTCTTTTAAACTAGAGTACTACACGAAAGATTTTATGAAAGGGATGCAAGCTATTCCGAATGTGTATTTTGTATGTGGGAGAAATGCCTATGTAAAACTGCCAGACAATTGGTATGGTTCGTGTTACTTGGCAATTGTCTTCCCCAAAATATATCATGCAAAGGATTTAGCGATTATAGAAGGAAAGGCTTCGACGAGAACGAAAAGGGAAGTAGGAGATGCGGAAGTAGTAGGAGATGTATTTGGAGCGATGTTTCCATTGTTAGGTTTGATTCTTAACGATGTTAAAATTAGAAGGTTAGCGACAGTCGTGGATAGATTGTCTGCTAGTACTGCAAGATCATTAATGTTAGTAGAAGGTGAGATGCAGTCGATTAGAGCTATGGTTTTACAGAACAGACTTGCTTTAGATGTGATATTAGCAAAAGAAGGCGGAGTTTGTAAAGCTTTGAAAGTTCAGGAATGTTGTACTTACATTCCTGATAATTCAAAACCACTTGAGAAAGTCATACGGAACATTACACAGATTCATCTAGAAATTGAAGATTTGTCAAAAGTAAATGTTTGGGAAAAAGTAGGAAATGGAGTGGGAAAGGTTGGAAGTTGGTTTGCAAATCTTGGCAAAAGTATAGTTTGGTATATTTTGAAGCCTGTATTAATAGTATTAATTTGCATAATTACATTATTAGGATTAGTAAAATTGTATAAATGGTATAGGTCGAACCAGTTACAAAGATCGATGAGAGACCAAGAAAGGAGACTAGCTGTTCTACAAGATCAACAGTATAAAAGTCTGAGAACACTTGAATCGATAAAAAGAGGAACTGATGTAACTAGTTCGGTATAAGAGATGTATTCAAATTGCTTTTAGTGATGACTCCTAAAAGTCATCAAAGGGGGGAACTGAGAGAGTGCAATTTGAATGCAAAGTATATCGTAGCCATATCTAGACGTATATGTTATAAACGTAGGAATGAAACGCATATTGTAATGTAAAGTTGGCGATTATAGCATAAAGGCCAACTAATGTGATAACATGGTATAGGAAATGTAAATGTATTTACGTGTTAAAATGCATTAGATTTAGAAGGCCCGTATACATGATGGGTAAACTTAGGAATGTGTAGAAATGCTTAGGAAATGTAGAACGTGCACAGTAGAATTCGTGTACGTGTGTAACTCTAAATGGAGAAATAACGTGGATAAATGTAAAAGAACTTACTTACATGACGATGTAACCAAGGAGAATGCATAAGTTATACACTACGCAGTCGTGTTCTATGTATTATATATTCGATGTAAAATGTATTCAAGTATAACCAAGACTTGGCTAAAGTACGAATATATAAATGTATGCCAAAGGTTATACTGTGTAGAGGGTTTCTGTAGGAATGTTGGAAGAGTTTAGGTCATTTGTGTTTGTAACCTAACTGACCAAGAGTTTGCAGGAGCATAGTCAAATGTATGTAATTTAGTGGACTTGTAAAAGTCGTAAATAGCTTGATGTGGACGTGAGAGCCAAGAAGTCTAGCACTTGTTAGATTTAAGGTGACAATGCCGGACGGAGCTTATTGCTCGAACGTGAGGAGAGACACTTTTGAGGTGGACTATGTTTTGATAAGACCATTCACAGGATCTAGAAGGTTAAAAAGTTGTACAGATAAGTTAAAGCCTTGTCTAAGTTCATATGACATTCGATCTGAAAGAATCAATAAAAGTCGACGATGAGATGATGAAGATGACATCTAAAGAGAAAGGTCAACTTAACGAACGACGCAAGGAGTGGACCAATGGAAGAAGCAGGAAGTTGACATCATCGGGGAAAGTCCGTGGTGGGCGTCAAGGGGCGTTCCACCCACACTGTGATTGTGTATTTTAGGGACAGCACCCCGGGGAGGAGGTAGCAATTGGGAGATTAGGAACAGCGAGACGAATTGCTCAGAGCAAGGGCGAAGGTAGATGCCTTGAGCAGATGCGCTGAGAGATCAGAGCGCAAGGGAGCAGTAGGCCGAGGACCCTTAGAAGAGCAGATGGGTAGGCAGATAGGGTGCTGCTTCTGAAACTTAAGATTTCTTTAGAGGCTAAGAGAGTTTGAACTTCTTTGGAAGTCAAACTGCTGACACCTTAATAGGGAAGAAACGTGCGAAGTAGGGATGACACGTAGCATAGAGTAGGGACAGATTTAACTTGATTATTTTTATCTTACTGCAGATGACGCAGAAGGAACTACTTCACACCGAAGCTTAAGCGGCTGATATTGTAACTGATTTTGTATTTTGTATACTTGGAGATTTTATCCTGAGTGGATTGTATCGCATTCAAAATAACTTTATATAAAACTCTTAAAACTTTATCAGTTGTAAGTGGTTCTTCAGAGTGGCGTCAGTTAATGGGGTTTGTCTAACCTATGTGGGGTTGTCTTTTACTCAATGACAGATATAAAACGGTCCAAAAATGACGAATGAGATAAATTATTAAATTGATCATAATCATAATTTGATATCAAAATCTCATTCCCCGCAATCCCATTGTCTAGTAGAAAATGGACAGTGACTAAAGGAAAAACAGACATTTGTTTGATAAAACTGCAGCGTCTAACTTTGCTGGGATTACAGTCACAGGTTGTTTGTGTTTTGGCAAATTATACTCCACTCAATGAATAATTTTCATTAATAAGCATCTTAAGAAACTTAGCAGATAGTGTTCTGAATAATTGTAGGTGTATCGGGGTGGGACAAAGTGATCTGGGTATGGATGAAGATGCCATGCCTTGGATTTCATGCATGGTGAGTATGTTCCAGTAAGATAAAAGTATGAAATCAATGTACATAGCTATATATCAGGTTGACCTGCATAATCACAACTTACAACATTTACATTGTTTAGTTTGCACTAAAGAAGAGATCCAAATGAAGATTCCAAATTAAATATATATCCCAGTCTAGGATTGTACTTTACTTATAGATCTGAAAACAAATAACATCTATTAATAATGTAAACCCTCCTTTAATTACTGTACCATTCAAAAACAAGCATTGACAGAGCCAAAGGTTCTGGCCTTGGTTAGAGCATTGGCAAAAGGAATGGTAGAGCACACATGACAGGAACAACCAAATATGAGAGCACAGGATGGGAGATGACAAAGAATGTCAAATAGCACTGGTTGGAGAAAAGCATACAATGCAGAAAGGAGAAGGGAGGTTGGGAGAGAGAACGTCTAGACAAAATGCCCATAGCTGTGCAAACTCAAAGAGTGCAGGATTGGACAAAGAGCAAGTGGTAGAGCATAGGAAGAGAGAAGAAGAGGGGGGAGAACAACATATGGGATTAGGAGTGATACAGAGTGCAGAATGCAATAGAATATAGATTGGGAAAGGGAACAGGAGGGTGAAAGCATAGGGCCTGGGATCAGAGGATGAGAAATGTATATTGTGGGAGGGTTATTGCAGTGATGGGAGAGGGCAGGGTGTGTGACAGTCTGTAGTATGCAAGAACAGAGATGGGAGAGCAGAGAATGAGAGAGCTACCTTAACAAAACAAACATGGTGAAAGCACAAGATGGAATAATGTGAGCAAGTAAATGCAAGTGAGCACGTGTGGCAAGAGGGGTAAACGCAGGAAAGATATGACACATAGATAGGGAGTGTATTTTTAAATTACTAGGGAAACCCATGGGTGATAAAGGACCAGGGCCCTAAGTATTTCGGAAGGAACAGGAGTCTCTATGGTAAAGAATGTCAAAAACGAATAAACAAAGAAATCCAATGAAGTCTACTTATGGTATCCAAATTAAATAATCATAAATATTTATTAAAACAGAATAAAAACCATTGGTGTGGAAAGACTCACATGCAGAAGGTCACATAAAGCTTTCAAACACAGGCACATCAATGTGACAAGAATGAGAGCACAATGGTTAAGTCACAAACTGCAAGTACCTATGCTCAAATATAATAAGGAACAATTTTAGCAATTGAGTCAAGGTACCATAGTTGACGATGTTTCAGTCCCTTAGTGAATTATTGGGATCATCATCAGGACATGCAAAGTTTTTCCTGAGACAGTATTAGGGTTCCCACATGAGAGAGGAGAGAAAACGAGGACAGGAGAAGGAAAAAAGGGGGGGGGGATATTTGTTGCCACAAAATGAATCAAGAGGGGTAAGTTAGCCAAGGCGGACCATTATTTAAGATTGACTTCTGACCCCACCACTGACATTCAAAGCCCCATTAATGACATTATGGAGAGAGGAAACACAGAAGGATTTCTAAGCAAAAATGAATTTTTGTTTTGGAACACAAAATTCTCAAGGATACCTGTCAATTTACACTCTGCCCAAAAATTACAAAATTACCCCCAGAACACCTAATGTATCGGATTGTGGTTCTATCCTTGAACCACTGAGCCACTATGTAGACTTCTTTGTTAAGGAATTTGTACCTAAAACACCTCTCCTCTGACCCTAATACTTGCAATCTTGGTACATTGGATGTCGAGTCCCTGTACACTAATATCTCTCAGGTTGATGGGATCAATGTTATCAAGAAAATCCTTGAACAAAGGTTACACTTTCACTGGGTCCCCACATCCTTCATTCTATTATTCTAGAGCTCCTCAACCTGGTTCTCACTAGAAAGCTATTTTATTTTGATGTCCATTTTGATCAACAAGTTTAAGGTATATCCGTGGACATCAGAAATCATATATTGATTGTGGGCAGAGTAAATCTAGGAATATATGCTCAAAAGTGCTGATGGTGCAAGAAATCTAGAAGGGATAGCGAAAATAGTTAAGTGGCAGTGATGTAATAACCACAGGGGACAATGGAAGTGAATGGAAGGCATGCATCAGTGAGAGTAAGGGGATAAACTGACCATGAAGGGAGCCAGTGATGACTCTTCAAAAACTGCAACTGCATGGAAGGTCTGACCACAGAACACAAAAAGAAAGAGCGCAGTATTGGGGGTCATGATGGAAGGGGCAGTATGCATGAGAACTGTAATAGAGAGCAAACAATTGCATGGTGGAATATAACAGAACTGGGAAGAATACAGGCTGGGCAGCACTCAGGGTTAGAAGACTACACAAATTCAGAGCAAGGAATGTGAATGGCACATGATAGGATGTTGCACTACATGAGCGGGCATGGGGTAGGAGAATGCAAGATAGAGGAGCACCGAATGGTGAGGTGCCGGATTTCTGAATGGGTAAGGGTATTATGGGACTAAAGAGGGCACAGAATGGGACAACCCACACAACATGGGAGAGAACAGAATGTAATGAGAATGGTAGAAAACAAGTTTTAGTAGACAAAAGAAGATGCAAGAGCACAGAGTGAGAGAGGACATAAGATGGATGTCAATGGTCTGGGCAGATCCAGGCACGGCAGACCACATAATAGGAGAGATCAGGAGACGAGGTAATGAGGGTTAAGGAAAAATAGACTAGAAGAGAGCACATGATAGGAGGATATTTAAAGGGTAAGAGCACGAGATGGTAGCATCCACAATCTAAAAAACTGTGGACCGTGCAGCAATATGAGAAATCCTCAAAGATAGTTCGGTCTGCACCCCTAGTTTGAGGCATCTTTCGTTTTAAAGGGAATTCCAGAATTTAATTTTGGTAGCAAATACTGGTACCAAATCTTGGCAGAAGGGGAAAAGGAGAGAATGATGGGAATGCAAAAGGAAAGCAGGGAGGTAGAAGTAAAAAAAGATGGAGATATATAAAAAGGGGAGCTAAATATTGAAAGATGAACATAAAAAAACAGGCAGAGAAATGTAGAGAAAAGATATATGAAGAGAATGAGGAGATTGAATGAACATTTTGTGAAGGGCAGACAAAGACGGTCGAAGAGATTTACATGCACCACAATAGAGGGGCTGACTATGGAGAGTAAGTCTGTTGAGAGGTGGTTGGGGTGGTTGAGGGAGTGCTTAATTTGAGGTGGTGGTTCTGGTGCTAGCCACTGGCACTTAATTGTCAACACTTGCAGTTATGACAGCTGCTGCATGGTGGCACTGTATGTGTGATTTACAGATTAGCTAAGCAACAGTTGTTTGTGAATTCAATATACATAAAAACAACTAATACCTGCCACCCAAGCCATTCTTATATATTTGGGGGCCTCAAATTGTCTGAATTGTCACACTTTAGCAATGAGCAATGTGATGGTTATTAGCTGTGCAGGAATTGTCATTGGCAGTGCTGGCAGGAGCAGTGTTTGGTACAAGCTTCAGAGGCCTTCTGACAAGGGCCCTGGCACTATTTCTTTAAATAAATTAAGCACTGGGGGGAGGAGCTTCGCGGGCAAGCAAGATGGCCGCGTAAGCTCGGAGCTCCGCAGACCCTCCGACCCTCCGCAATAATCCTGCTTGAAATCCTGTTCCACGTTGGTGGATTCCGAATGCTGGCGGGTCACTGATGCGGGGACTGCCTCCCGCTTCCAAATCGGAGGTTCCTACGATGAGCTACGTCGTGTGATGCCCCTTGCCCAGGAAGCGCCATTGTCTCCTCGGTCTCCGCCACTCCGCATGATTGGGATGCGTAGTGCTGGGTGGTGATCCCCACCGACGGAATCTTCGATATTGCAGTGTCTCCTATCACTGGATTGGACTCAACATCTGTCCTAAAACCTCGGCTCGGCGGATCTAAGGCTCAGAGCTGGGTGTGGTGGCCCCGCAGTCTTATCGGACCCGACATGGCGGGCAAGGGCGACCCGGACAAGACATCGAACAAAGGTGTCCGTGGCAAGTCCCAGGTGCAGCAGAACAGAATTGACAGATATGCCCAGCTGCGCACCTCGCCTGCACCGGGGGCCTCCACTAAAGGCTTCTCCTCTTCGGGCTCGCCAGATGGGTCCGAGCCCACCCTTAGCGATATTATGGGGGACCATCGCGGGCATACGGGCCGAACTACAGAAGCAACACGAGGTTTTGACCCACAAAGTGGACACGTTGGCAGTGGATCTCACCCTTATCAGAGCCGACCTGGGTAAAAACAACGATCGGGTGAAATCGTTGGACTTAAAGACTTCAAGTCTCACCACCGACGTCTCGGACCTGCAAACCGAGGTCCGGACTCTACGGCTCACTTCTGACCAATTCTCCAGGCGACTGGACGACTATGAAGGTCGTGCCAGGCGACAGAATGCCCGCATCATTGGTGTTCCGGAAGGGTCAGAAGAGGCATCGGCAGACCTGTTCGTTGAGGACCTGATACAGAACACACCGGGTACCTGGTAGCCCGCCGAAATCGGGCGCGGCACCTAGACCTATCATTGCCAGGTTCCTCAACTTCAGAGATCGGGACGCAATCTTGCAGGCGTCCAGGAGTCATGGACCGCTGCAGTACCAGAACTCTGAGGTGCTCTTTTATCCTGACTTTACCAGGGCGGTGCATAGGCAACGCCAGAGCTACGTGGGAGTGAAACGGCGACTGAGGGACATGGGACTCAAGTATTCGATGATGTTCCCGGCCAAGCTTCGGATTGAGCACGAAGGCCGTGCTCTGTTTTTTGACTTTCCGGAAAACGTGAGCGAGTGGATAGACACCCTGCCACAACGTAGCGACGGCCGGGAGGACAGCGAAGGGGGCGCTGCTGGATGCGCTGATTTGTGAGAACTGGCTCTACTACGAGAACTTTGGCGGTTGGTGGCCCTGCAATATGTGACTGTCGTACTTTTTCCAGTGTAACAGTGATTTGATCTCCTGATGTTACATGGGGGGCGGCGGGAGGTGTCCACGGGGAATCCTTACTCCTCTTGGGGCTTTTTGTAGGCTAGTTAATGGGGCGACAGGCACACTGCTGGTTGGGGGGGCTTATTAGTCTGATGCAGGGGTGCAGGGTGGGGGGTGTTTTGGGACAAGTTCGAGTGTCTCTTAGTGTGTTTTTTGTTTTCTTTTTTTGGCAATGGGTAGTGTGTATTGTTTCACTTTCGAATCTGCAGGGGTTTTTCGGGTCAGGTTGGGGAGGGAGTCACGACGATGGGGGGTAGGAAACTAAAAGTGATCAGTTGGAATGTCAATGGGTTGGGTGACCGAATCAAAAGGGGGATTGTGCTCCAAATGCTTAAGCGCCACATGCCTGACGTGGTCTTTCTACAGGAAACACACTTGATTGGGAACTCCTGTAAGGCGCTCAATCGCAAAGGGTACAAAATGGTGGCACACTCAGGGTTCTCTTCGGGCTCTCGGGGGGCGGGCGTTCTTGTCCGGACGTCCCTTCCGCTGGAGATTGACGTCACCACGACAGATGATAGAGGGCGCTACGCAGCGGTGGCTGGGCGGTGGGAAGGGAGGGCTCTCATCCTACTTTCAGTTTATGTCCCGCCTGGCCTACAGACCAGTACGTTCCAGGACCTTGGTGGCGCCATTTTAGCTCTGCCTGACGGCTTGCTGATAGTTGGGGGTGACTTCAACTCGGTCTGCTCTGGCTCCCTGGACAGACTTCCGCCTAGGGACCTTCGCCACTCTCAACTGTGGTTGCCCTCGTTCATAGACTCATTGGGCCTTGTGGATAGTTGGAGACTCATGCACCCTGCGCTTCGCCAGTTCTCCTTTCTTTCCAGTGTGCATGGTAGCCTGTCCCGTATAGACTACGTTCTTACTTTGGCAGCTCATGCTATGGCCGTGTCCGAGGCCCGTTTCCTGGCGCGAGGAGTCTCTGACCACTCGCCGCTTCTGGTCTCCTTTGACTTCGGTATCGTTCTGTCGGAGCGACCGGCAACGGTCAATCCCTGGTATTTTTGGAATCCAAAGACCCGTGCTCTACTGGCCAAGGCTATAGAACTTTACTTCTCCGAGAACGAGGGCTCGGTTGGGTCGGCTGCGACCCTATGGGAGGCATTTAAGACCGTCCTAAGGGACGAGGCATTCACCTTGATAGCGGAGGCCCGTAGGAATAGGGATTCCGATTTACTTGGTATCGAGGAGGAGATCTCAAACCTCGAAGCCCAGTTGGACCCCGACCCCACCCCAGACCTCCTCCATGCGCTCTCGCTAAAGCAATTGGAATACCGAGATCTCGCTACGAATGCCGCCCAGACTTTGGCTAGGGAACAGCAGGGCCGCATCTACGATGTGGGAGACAAGGCCGGCAAGCTGCTGGCCTGGTTGGACAGAAGGGAATTGGCCAGTAGGGTGGTTCCTGAGATCCTGGATGCAGACGGGTCCCCTGTCACTGACCCTTCCGCCATTGCCGAGTCCTTTGCCGACTACTTCAGGGGTGTTTACACCTCCACTTCTGACTGCTCCGAGGCCGACTCAGCAGAACTTCTCTCGACCGTCGATCTTCCCTGTCTCTCTGAGGCGGATCGCGACGATCTGGACAGGGACATATCAACTGATGAGATTGCCCTCGCGATCCGCTCCCTGAGATCTGGCAAGGCGCCGGGCCCCAACGGCATCCCGGCTGAGCTTTATAAGATACGACCTGATGTGGTCTCCCCGCACCTTCGTACTATGTTCCTGGAGGCGCGAGACGTTGGCATCCTTCCTCTTGACCGGAGGGTGGCCACCATTGTGGTCATCCACAAAGACGGTAAACCAAGGGACTTGTGTCGATCTTATCGGCCTATTTCCCTCCTGAACACCGAACCCAAGGTCCTTGCCAAATTGCTTGCCAACCGACTGGTGGGGGTCATTAGCGACTTGGTGCACCCAGACCAGTCGGGCTTTATTCCACATCGCAACACTGCCCTTAATTTGAGACGACTCCACGGCGCCCTGGCCAGGGTGCACACTCTTGCGGAGCCGGCAGTGCTGGCTTCCCTCGATGCCACCATGGCGTTTGACTCTATCGAGTGGAACTATCTCTGGGCAGTGTTAGCTAAGTTTGGCTTCGGCCCGGTCTTTCTTAGCTGGGTAAAACTTCTTTACGCTAGCCCAATGGCTAATGTGTCCGTTAATGGTCGTCTATCGAGGTCCTTTGTCCTTCACAGGGGTACCAGGCAGGGCTGTCCCTTGTCGCCCCTCCTTTTCGCCCTGGCCCTCGAGCCTCTGGCGGCCACGCTGCGTTTCCACCCCGACCTCCACGGCATCACCTGGGCACCTGACTTCGAGGACCGTATCTCCCTGTACGCTGACGACATCCTCCTATATCTGACGTCCCCGTACAAGTCACTCATAGTTGCCTGTGACGTCCTTAGGCAATTCGGGAGATACTCCGGCCTGATTATCAACTGAGCCAAGTCCTCCCTCTACGTTTTGAAAGGGGACACGCCGCGCCTCCCCAGAGGCTGCAACATTCAGGTGACCACACAGGGCTTCAAGTACCTAGGGATTTACATCTCTGGGAACCCGAAGGTTCGATACGACCAGAATTTACTCCCCCCACTGCAGCGTCTCCGACGCGATGTGGAGGGCTGGCGTAAGCTCCCGCTCTCCCTGCTTGGCCGAGCGGCCCTGTTTAAAATGATGTCCTTGCCGAGGTTCCTGTATGCTTTACAAAACACCCAAGACCCGGTACCGGCCCGATATTTCAAGGAGATTGAGGGTCTCCAGCGGGCCCTGCTCTGGGATGGCCGCCCCCGGGTGGCGATCACGAAGCTCACGCTCCCGTGGTACGACGGGGGCATTGCACTGCCGGATGTTCGTAGGTTTTATTGGGCCTCCCAGCTTGCAGCCCTCAATCACGGGTTTTATGGCCCGGTGAATAGTCCCGGCTACGCTATGGACAGGTGGCTCATGGGTGGTGGTAACTATTACCGAGCCCTGTACTCCAGATCTCTTGATCGACGTATGTCTGGCCCCTCGAAGACGGCAGTCTCTATTTGGCGCACGATCACTAAGGTGCAGGGATGGCAGGGCAGACTGACCAGCTTCACTCCTCTATATGATTCTGACATGTTGGGCAGACTATGGCACACCAAGGGCTTCGACAAATGGGACCTCATTGGCATCTCTAGAGTGGGAGACATGATTTCCAAAGGGGCTGTCAAGACCTTCCCCCAGTTACAGGCCGAGTACCAGCTGGGTGCCTCGGAGTTCTTCTGGTATGCCCAGCTGAGGCACTCCTTGCTTTCCGCTATGGTCCCCGGGGAGGATGTTCCGGAGAGCTCACCGCTGGAGGACAGAGTGCTGGACGGCCATATGCCTGACAGCGCTATCTCACTGTCTTACAAAAAACTAATTAACGTCCGCACCGACCTCCTCCTTGGGTTACGCGACCAGTGGGTGGCGGATGGCTTGGAAATCGACGACGAGGACTGGCAGAGTGCAGTGTCCTCCCCCAAGGAGGTGGCCATCTCCTCTCGGCTCCGACTGGTCCAATTTAAAATCCTGCACAGGGTATACGTCACTGGCCCCCGCCTAATGCACATGGGTTACTCGCCCGATGGCCTTTGTCGTCGAGGCTGTGGCGCCCTCGCCACCTTCTTGCACATCTTGTGGGAATGCCCAGCCATAGCGTCTTACTGGAGAAGAATTCACAGGGTCATGAGCGAAGTGTTGGGAGTGGGGATTGTGGCTGAAGCTCGTAGGTGTCTCTTCAACATTTGGGAGCCGACAGATCACAACACGGCCCAGACCCAGTGGGTGACCCTAGGTAATATGGTGGCCAAGAGGGACATTGCTCAGAGGTGGGGGGCCACTACGGCACCCCTTGTGGTACAATGGAAAGCCAATATGGATTGGTGTATGTTCCGGGAGAAGACTGTCTATGTTGCCAGGGGTAAGCCCAACAAATGGAACAGGGTGTGGGGTGCCTGGAACTCTTACCGAGGGGATGTGTGTCTGCCACCTGAGCCTGCTTCCTTGGATGAACATTTGTCACTGTGACCTATGACAACTACTGTTTATGACAACTGATTGATCCTGTCCTTCCTCCCCCCTCCTATCATCCTCCACTCTTCTGTATTTCTGAGCCGCTGTCCTCTCTTCCCTCCCGACTTTCTACTCCTTGCTGCACTCTTTCTCCCATTGCCACTCTTCGGCGCCAGTTGGCGTCTTTTCTTCTTCTTGTTATAAAACATTAAATAAACCTTTAATTTTCTGTTGTAATTGATTTGCACTAATATGCTCTGCTTACTATGCTGCCTTGCCTCCGGGATGTTAGGCTGACTAGCTGTGTGCTTTGAGCAATAAAGGTTTTCAAAAACTTAAAAAAAAAAAAAAAAATTAAGCACTGGCGTTGGGGAGGTGAGATACAGGCCTTAACAAGAGAGTGAGGAGGCAAGGCGATGCAAGGCCAATTGGTAAATTATTTTAAGAAATATCAGGAGAGATTGACTTAGGAAAAGGAGAAGAGAGGACATAGGAGAAGGGGAATGGGTGGAGGGAACAAGTCAGAGAACGGGTAAGGAGACAGTGAGAACATTTTTGAAAGAATTGATGAGTGGCAGAGAGAAAAGATAACAAGCTCAAAATCTATTTGCAGTAAGGGTATGAGTGTTGGGTAGATGTGCTAAAGTGCAACTGGTAAAAGGGAAATGAATAGGAGAGCTCAAGGATAGTACAAAGGTCAGAAGTAGTGGTTCTGGGAGAAGTGATATTACAAGGGTAGAGGAAATCGTGAGAGAGAGAAAGAAAGAAAAAAAGACAGATCAAGAGAAACTTAATATGCATCTGCAAAGTCAGGAAGATGGGTCGGAAGCAGCTCCTCTATCTACTCCTCCCTTCTCTGTGCTCTCTTCACATTTGGCACAGTCTGTTTTTGCCTATCGCCAGACCTTGTAATTACTCATAAGCAGGGTGCCAGATGTGCCTGCACTACACACTCCATGGGCTTCTTGTTGATGTGCAGAATCACAGACACTTAGAAGGGAGCACTGACATCAGTATATATTTACATAATACCCCAAGCCTGACGTTCCTCTTGAGTGACCAGGTAAGGGGGCCCAAACACTGTGTTTTAAACAATCAAGGTGCAGAAGCACAGGTTTTTCCTGATGCAGGAGTGTGCCCACACTGCAGTGGCAAGATGTGCAAGCAAAATTTGTCTTGTTTATTACAATTTTCTTCAAGACACCTGGGTGAAGATGCAGGTCACTGACGTCGGTAGGCTATTCATGTGTTTATTGCTTTATTTTTGTATTGATTTTCCCCTGACGAAGGGAAAATTACGTCTCGAAATGCATTGGGAAAAGTGAAAATATTTACTTACTTGCATTTAAATTGGCTCTTTCGAATTGCGATATCGTGGAATGAATATTGTTTAATGAATTGAACAATAAAAAAACTCAAACAAACTACTGGATCATTTTCATTCATACGTTTGGAGAAAACGTCGAATTGCATTTTGTGACCACTGCTGTGCTCAGGGGGACATCTCCTATTCTAGGAAACACTACCTTTTAGTTTCAAGCATAACACTCTACGACCATAGAATGATACATCTGGAGCACGCAACAGCTTCACGCTTCATTATTCTAGCCTGTGGTGCATGTTCTATTACATGTTATTCATGATTGCACACTGAAACAAAGCTGAGATGCTGTTGGCTTTGTCTTTTATGGGCAAGTAATGCCATTTGAGTGGAAATAAGGCCATCATTCCACCCTAACCGATTGCACGTATTCAAGCATCCTGTTAAAGGTACTCCGTCCTCACTATCTACAGCACAGCACAATTTAAGGTCACCCGAAGGAGGTTATTAAAATAGAACCCTTTTAAAGGCACCATTAAAATGATCCATATGGATTATGTTTCCCCAGAAGTGTAAAAAGGTAGAAAATAAGGAATAGGATGTTGGGCTAATGTATCAGACTCCCTCCTTTCCTCTCGGAACCCACAGAGATCAGATGCAGAGTACCCCAAGGATCTTCTTTCAGCCCCACGCTCTTCAAAATCTAAATGGCCCCACTCGCAACCATTGTAAAAAAAAAAAAGACTCAGCATAGTATCCTACACCGACGACACTCAGCTCATTCTCTCCCTCACAAAGGAACCCGACATCACCATACACAGCTTCCAGGAAGGACGTCGCACCAGAGATGAGCAGCAGGTGTCTGAAGCTGAATTCGGAAAAGATGGAAGTCCTCATCATCGGACCCACCCCCTCTGCATTTAGACCCCACCCTCAGCAGCCCTCCCACACCTACAGACCATGCCTGCAACCTCAGCATCATAATTGACTCCTCCCTCACCATGAACCGAGAGATCAACGCCATATCATCCACGTGCTTCAACACCCTACGCATACTCTGCAAGACTTTCAAATGGATCCCCTGAGTCCCAAAAAACATTCAACATGCACTCATAACCAGCAGACTTGACTATGGTAGCACCCTCTATGCCGTAATTAACAAATCTCTACTCCACAAACTCCAGACCATCCAGAATGCCGCAGCCAGACTCATCCTCACCATCCCAAGACAAGACCACATCACCCAGCACCTCCACTGGCTAACCGTTGAAAAGAGTAACTTTCTAACTGCTCACACACGACTACAAAGCCCTCCACTGCACCAGACTCCAGTACCTCAATGAAAGTATCCCCTTCTACGCCCCCAAGAGGAACATACTCTCTGCGGACCTTGTCCTGGCTGTAATTCCATGCATCCACAGAGCAAGAGCGGGAGGAAGATCCTTCTCTTACCTCATGGCCAAGACTAACCCTGGGGGTAGTACTACACTACGCTCGTGGAGCGAGCGTAGTTTGCACTACTATGCGAATTGCACATAGCACAGTGCAAAAACGCGCAGCGTAGAGTAGCGGGCATTTTTTGCTTGCTCACGGTCCTCAACGTCAAGTTGGCGACCGCGAGCGAGCAAAATCAACATCCTTGCGAGACTTTTTCTTTGTTCACGATCAGCAACATCAAGTTGCTGATCGCGAGCGTGGAAAATAAACCTCCCAGCGAGATTTTCAACGTGGGGAGGTCAGGTTTCTCATTGCGAGTGGTCGCGTATGCTCGCAAACACTCGCGATGAGAAACTACCAGTCCACATTGAGAAAGCTGCCGCTCGAGTACAAATCTACTCGAGCAGCAGAAAACGACCGCTTGCACTGTGCAAGATGTCGTTTGCAATGATTGCACAGTGCGGACAAGCATCCGGCACTGTGCAATCAGTGCGAGTAGCATTTTCCCTACGCACTACGCTGTTCGCATAGCTACGTGTAGCGTGAGTAGTGTGAAGTGCACTTCACATAGCTATAGATAGCGCTGCTACATAAACTACGCCCAGGGTTAGCCAAGACCTGGAATGAACTCTCGCTCAGCATCAGACAATCCCCGACCCTGCAAGCATTCAGGAGGAGCCTCAAGACCTGGCTCTTTGGATTAAATCACTTTACCCCCCACTGCCAAATGCCTTGAAACCATTGCGGGTGCGTAGTGCTATTCACAAATCCCTGATTGATTGATTGATTAAATGTGCTCCATCTGTTTTACTACTGAAAGTGCACTGCTTTTATTGCTGTTGCAGAATGGAATATTGTCCTGTTATATAACAGAAAAAGGAGTTCTCTGGCATTAATGCTGGTATGTGCTACAATTCATTCAAAATCACCATGAATGTGATTTTGTATGCATCCGATTTACATGGCATGAATCTAACTATAAACTAATTTGGAGCACGAGTGGGCAGTGTACAGATGACTACGATTTACCGCAAGAGAAGGCAGAGGCTTAGGCCCCAAGTACAAGTTGAGTACAAAGAAGAATTCACCTGTGGTATTCCACTTTGCGAATTTTAAATCAGCAGATATTCCCAGCCCCCCCCCCCCTGAGTTTTCTGGGGGCAAGAACACCAGACCAGATCCATTTTCCTGACCCTACCAGGGCAATGTCTTTCAGCCCACCTCCTTCTTACCTATTCCAACCTGTCTCTTTCATACAGCAAAGTTTCTGCTGAGGAGGTGGAGTGTGCCAGGTCGCTATCAGAGGCTACAGGTCCTTCTGCTCCTTCTATTGATGTCTGTGATAAGTCCCTTGGTGCTTAGGTCAGGGATTCACATGCTTTTAGGTCCTACCGCTCATAGAATTCCTTGTTACATCCATCAATAGTATTAATCATTGTGTCAGGTACAAGTAGTCTTTATCTGAATGATAGACAATCGAGCTTAGGGAAAAAACATTTCCTTCTTGATATTCTTCTTGTCAGAGAAGTTGGCTTCAAATACATTTTGTGATTCTCATATAACAGTGGATCATTTTGTTGTCAGGCAAATATATCACTTATTAGGTCTGTTGGTGATGTAAGAAGATGGCTAGGATGGATCTTGGTGTATCAGTCTTCGTCTGGTGGGCCATGTGGATCCTGTGGACCGTCCGGAACTCCACATGAGGATCCATCATATGTTTGTAAAGACATGTAGAACATTTAGTCACTTTCAAAGGCCCATGGCATCCCAATAATTGAATGACATTCTGATGGCTTTTGTTCTCCACGTCAATTGTTTTGCTCAACCAGTTCTAAAGTTCATTACGAAGCCCTAGTCTTTGAGCATCTGCTCTATATGCTCCTTCAGTGTCTAGTCTCCTGTATGTCTTGTCTGTAGAATGCAATGATGTTTGAAAAGATGACAGATTAGTTAATAAATATTTCACCTCTGAATTTGTCATTTCCGTGTCATCTCTGGTTGACACTGTGATCAGTCAGGTCAGTTTCCTTAGTAGTGCTCCCAGCCTGATTCCCTTTAGCATCTATTGAGGAGAGAGTTTCAGCAGCCATAGCAAGCCTTCCCTTAACTGCATTTGTGAAGAAAAGTAAGGTTGGTCTATAACTGGGTATAACTTCCCTTGTGGTTCGTGGCATCCTTTGCTAGTAAATTGTTCTACACTATTGCTGCAGCCAGGACTTGGATTTCAATTTTTAGTGCAAAGCCCTGTTGCTTGCTAAAGGACTGTTGTGAACAGACAATGGAATTACAAAGCAGTATCTTGAAATTGTGTTGTTGATGAAAATAATCTTTGAACTCTTCCCTTGACCATTTACCTGAAGTATTAAAAAAGATTTATATATAACCAAGGTTACCCTGTGAAGAAACAGTGAGGACTCTTAAAGTGGATTATTCCATTAGTATTTATGAATGTCCTTTTTTAGGTGTTACAGTAATAGTAAGCATATACAGTTCTAGTAAGCATATATCATTTCAAGATATTAACAATAGTGCAGTCCTTCAGAAGCCAAGTATAAACCCTAATTCATCTTCCATAAGAGAGCATGCTGTGTGTGAGTCTGTTCTCCAAATCCTAGGGAAGAATACCAACACACAAATATATCTGAGATGCATATTGTTTGTTAACTTGTTCAGGAATTACCCATCCTGTACTGAAGTACAGAGAGTTGGTTACACAGAGATAATGTTCTGGTATATCCATTCACACTAGCAGTTCTTTTCAGTTCTCTAAATGACAAGACACTTTAAAGATATCTTTTGCCCGAGATGATTTCATTATTTTCTGCAGAACTTATTGTCCAGCAAGTGATAAGGCAGAAGTGGTAGAATCCTGTGTCTCTGTTTACTTTCTTATCCCTTTTCTAAGTGTCTACCACTGGTTTTCACATTCCTATATCTGTGGTCACTCATATGGGGGTTGAGAGTCATAAAAGAGCTATGTTTCCATTGGATCCTTCAGACTACATTCATGCGAACTGACACAATGTGGATCTTAGTGCCCCCTAGTCTTGGGTCGTCCTACTGTCTGTTGCATCTTTGTTGATGTATAACCTTCTGAGGTTTGGCTTTGCTTCTGTGTTCATGGTTGTCCATTGGATTCCCTGTGGAAGCTCTGCATTTAAGTCCGCACTTTTGGTAATGGGAATTGTCTTGACTTTGCTGTGTCCATATCACATAGTCTGTTGTACCCTCAAAACACCTAGGGTTTTGCTTTTTTAGCTTAAATGTGGCTCAGAGCTGGCATGCTGGCAGGGATCTTGTCCCCACTGGCTCCTTGTTGCTATGAAACTGCTGATTATTCTCCTTTGGAGTTGGTCAATTTGCAACTGTCTGTTGATATGCCAAATGTTCGTAATGGAGCTACATTAACTGGTTGACCTGACTGCCATTGTAGGCCTCAGGTGGTGTTTTTCATCAGCCTCCAATTGATCTGTCTCTTCTTGTATAATCCTGCATCTGTGTGTTTTGCCGGTGTCTGACTTTGTGCCTCTAGTTGGAGTTGTGCTGTGGTGTTTGTCTTTTGTGGTGGTGCTTCTTGTGGCCTTCAGTTATGTCTGAGGCCTGTGCTGTGGTACTCCTGTTGAAGGGTGAGCAAATTTTCAGAACCAAAAACCGGACAGGGCATAGACATACATTTCCTATTCAAAGCTATAGGACTAAAGGACTCAGATTTTCCTTTTTGCAAATATAGACGTGCGAACACACACACACACATATACACCCACCCACGCACGCACACACACACACACACACATCATTTAGTGCTAAGAAACAGCACGAAATACTGAAGTACATGAATAGCAAGTGCGAGAGGCTGTGTGTTCTTGCTAAGTATGATCTCACAATAGGATTTTTTCCTCCAAATTTCTCTTAATTACACAGTTGTTGCCAGTGAAGGAAAGCGCAGGGGGTGAGGCGGGAAAAGGGGGAGTCAACAGACGTAAAGAAAATAAAATAAATCCAATTCCGCCCGCCCTACCACGCTTACCTGCACTGGCTGCAACTGATTACACAAGCAGGCGCAATTGCATAATTATTGGTACTTCCGTACGAAATAGTAATACAGAATTACATAAAATGACACCGTCTTCTCGGGGTAAATTAAATTCTGCCTAGACCTAATTTTCATTTAATTTAGTTTACATCTACTTACATTTGCATTGTATATAAGTGCTCTCTTACTGTATCATGATTGAAATTATTATTTTGTATTTTGCTGCTGTGTAGAATGCGTTGCTGTTTTACTTATTGGTTTACTTGGCACATTTTAAGCTTGGCCAATGGCATAGGGTCATTTTTCAAGATAGACATAATCAACAACATAAAATCGCACATGTGATCACAATATAAGTTCAAATAAAAAACATGAAGAAGAAGTTTTCAAGGTTAAATTTAGCGTTCTTTAAGATTGCCTTTTTTGCTAATAAATTACTCATAAATGTTTTAAATTTTTTACAGGCTTTCTTACTTATTTCATTAAGGTTGTCATCAACTGCAGAATCTGAGCAGGTAAATGTGGTTGGTTGTGATTTAGATTTTGTTGTTTTATTCTCTTTGATTATTTACACAAAGCTCGGGCTCTTGTGTTTTTGTTTGAATGGGTTTGCCGGCTTGTAGAATTGCAGTACAACGGCAGAATGGTCTAAGCAAATTCAGAGGTATCGTATAGACCACGCCACTGTCACTTATTTTCTCATTCCTGTGTAAGGGCTGCTATATCACCTCTTGCTAGATTTGATCATCACTAAACTTTGGCTATTATTCAATATTATTGCTGTAGGTATGTCTGGGATTTCTTAATTTTATCTTAATGATTTAACCTTTTCTATTTTCTCGGCTGAGACAAACCTATAACGCATTTATTTTGACCAAATAAACAGCATTATGAGCCATTATGAGAAAATGTATGCATCAATATATTTGCAATTTAATCTAATCAATGTCCACAATGCTTACTCATGGTGCTGAAATCTTATCTTTGAGACGCCGATTTGTACATTGTCTGCACTGCACACTAAATAATGCATTCTCCTCTAGAGTATCTATTATTGACACTAAAATATTCAAGTACAAGTTATCATGGGACAAGTTGAAACAAAAAGAAAGCTGTGCCCTTTATAGCACAGAAATAGAAATTTTTCAAGGGAAGAAACTTAATATAAGAACATTGCATTCTCTTTCTGTAAGCTTATAAAGTCGGTACAATGAACTTCATCTTACTAGGCAGTTTTCATATTTAATAAGTTTCAATGTCTGTTCTGCTGCTTTTCCAGAATATGTACTATCTGATGCTGTCAGAAAGGTGGTTATTGATTGTGGTGAATGTGACTTTACCACAGGGAATCAGAGCACCAATTTGTTGGGGTAAAAACAGTTTAAATAATTAAAACCTGTTCTCAATACCCTCACAACTAAAAAACTGACCTGACAGACTTAACTTAGGAACATGTGTAAAGTATTTAGCAATAACAAAACATTGGAAATGTCAAAACACAACACACAAAAAATCCCACAATGTGTAGAAATAGGGAAAGAAATGACAACAAAATGACAAAAATCCAGTGAGGGGGACCAGAGATATGTTTTTAATGATGTATGGCAAAATGCACAGAGAACAGTATAGCACTAACTAGTACTCACTGGTCACAGTTGACTCGGACCTACGTGTGATTTCTGGCTGATGGTGATGAAATGTAGAGTTGGCTACACCAAGCCATTTTGACCGGGTCTAATATTTTACCTTCTGGCTTAGTCTGTAAAATTGAAGTAAAAATCATCAGACAGGGCCAAGTTGCAGACTGTATCTGACGAAATCCTTTTGAAGGCAAAGAGCTGCTGAACAAGGTCCAGTTGAAATCAATGGTATTTGTGGGTAAAGCTCTGAGCAGAAGAAATTAAAATTTCACAGCTGCTGAAATCTACCTTCAGACTTAGTCCTTTTTATGGAGCTCAACATTTTACATTTGGGCAAGCCTTTAGCTGTATCCAAAAAAGTTTTCTCGAAACTGGCCACTGCTGCTGCAAGGTACCACTAAAACTCCAGAGTATTGGAAGTCAAAAAGTGTGTAAGTCTCAACTTTTATGACTTTCTGGGGCAGCTTCCCTTGGTCACTTCTAAGCCTTCTAGGACCTCAGCGACAACACTTTGAAGTGTGGGCTGACTCCTGCTGATACCCCCAGCATGGTCCAATCCAGTTCAGCTGCTACTGGTCAGCTAGCAACTTCAAGAAAAAGGTATCTTGCAGCTTGTTGTGGCCTTGTAGACAGTCAACCTCCCCTTGAAGTCACCTTCTTACACCTGAGTGTACCTGCAAGCAAGTCCAGCCCTTTAGTAGAATTTATTAGCTAATGGCTGGGACATTAACCCTTTCGCTGCAGCAGCTATTCCGCCGAAGTGCTAAGGGGCGGCGCTCCGACGCTGGTGCGGCCCATCAATAGAACGCACCGCGCAGGTCTGAAATCAGCGCAGCGCAGGCGCGGCGATCAGGCCGTGACGGAACCGTTCCGTCACCAGCAGAGCCCACCCGAGGGGGCGTGACAGAGCGGTTCCGTCACCAGCGTGGGAGGGGTTAAACACTGGATGCACCCTAACCAATGAGGAAAAGTTCCCAAAGGCAAACTTTTGGAGCACATCTTGTTTGACTTACTACAAACTAGCACACAGTGCACTATTCTAAGGCAAATCCAACATGGCAGAATTTTTATGTCCCTGGAGGGAGCTTTTGTGCTAGCCAAGTGTGTGTTTAGTAAAAATGAACAGTCCGCTCCTCCTCATTTACACCAAATTTGTTCTGGCACACCTCATTAGGAGGAAGAACTGGAATGGTTCATCTGCCTGGAGGCTGATGCAAATTAGCCTACTGGAACCTCAGGCTGGTAAAATGTATCTTTAAATTTCACTTTTCCTAAATATGTACTAAAATCCGACTTCACCAATGAATTTCATTTGTTATAAATATATCAAATAACATATTAATTATAAACAAATTATATGTAGCTTATCCCAATCAAACGTTAGCAGGTTTATGATTCTATTATGAACTCTAGTTGTTCTCATAGGACAGCTGCAGCTCTTTACAGTGATAATAGTTTTGGGTGCCAGTCACTGCAGGTCTAAGCCAACATTATATTTCTGCATATACCACTTTTAAATTTGGGACACCCTCCCTTGTGGGCTATAAGGCCTAGTTAAGGGTGACTTGTTTAATATTTAAAAGTATGGTTCTTTCCTGTCAAAAATTATTTTGATAGGTTTGCCTTCAGATAAAAAAAATTGCAGGAACCAGGCTACAAAGGTAGTCCTGAAGTGATGTTTTCTTTGTTCCTCTAGGGCATGCCCCAATAAGTCCTGCAGACCACAGATGACATTTAATTTTAAATGCCCTTGGTGTACTTTTCATACACTAAATTGCTGTAAATTAAATATGGCAATTAGGGATTCGCCAATTTTAATATGTTTGTGGGTCTGAGTACATACACTGGGGCTTAGACAGCAGTTCCCCAGTGTACAGAATAAAAGAGAAAACAGCAACACCAGTCAGCATAAAGATAGGGGTGACCATGCAAAAAGAGGCACTTTCTCACAGATAACATATATAATCAAGCTAACTAAAATCAAGAATAGAACCAAATATATTTTTCCTCTGTTGAACTAAACAAAAAATAATGAAAATGTGCTTTACATAACTACCCACAGGTCTTTGCTCATCATGCTGACTGATCTATACTCCATTTACACTGCTGGTGAAGCATACTTCTAAACAGTGATGGTTTTCCAATAAAGCTCCTGCGCATAGTTGGCATATGGTGCTCCCAAAAGGAAAAGCAAAATTCGGGCTGTCAAATGTAACAAAGATATTCATTTCGGAAATTAGGTACATTTTTTACATATGAAAGCAGCGGTAAATTTCTGCTAGGAGTTGCAGGTGGTTAGCACCAGCACTAATTTTTGGGGACCATCTTCAATCCAGAGCAAAAGAGAAAAAATGCATAATGAAGAGAAAGGAGGAGGAACAGATAGATAGGAAAACAATGACAACGTGAGAAAGCATCGATAAAAAGGCACTTGAAAGAGTTAGATAAAGAGACAGGAAGTGTAAGGTGTTGAAGGAAAGAGGCAAGAGGTGGCATCAAGGGTAAGAAGCATTGATATTTAGCAACCCAGTATTCAGAACTGTAAGCAGTGCGCTTCTAATAAAATCATTGTACCTGAACATATTTTTTATTAAATTAATACCCAGGCCTGTACTGGCAATGCGTTTGGAAGATTAAGGAAGTTTTCCTGCTCATGAGGGACCTTTTTGGTTCCTAGGATTAAGTCAACTGTGTTTCATGCCTGCAGCACTTCAGTTCTTTAAAACAAACAATTCCACACAAATGGTTTTAAAGCTTACACCCAATATGCACGTTTCATTTTCGTGCAAGTCTCTAGTAAAGGGGTACTACATGTACCCAGGGCTTGTAAATTGCATGCTACTAATGGGCCTGCAGCACCCATTGTACCGACCACTTGTCTCAGGGCTGCCATTGCAGCCTGTATGGGCAGTTTTAAACTGTTATTTCGACCTGGCAAGATAAACCTTATGCCAGGTCCAAACCTCCCTTTTTAATACATGTAAGTCACCTCTAGGATAAGCCCTACAAAGCTCATAGGGCAAGGAGCAGTGTATTTAAAGGGCTGGACATTTACTTTCAAGTTTTAAATGTCGTGGTAGTGAACAACTCCTAAATTCGTTTTTCACTGCTGTGAGGCCTCCCTCTCCATAGATTAAAATTAGGTTCCCATATTACATTAAGTAAGTGGTAACTTTCAATTGGGAACAGATGGCAATGTCGAGTTTGTAGTCTAAAGAATTGTAGTTTGAACCCCTCTTTATTGGTAAAGCTGGATTTTAAGTCACTATTCTGAAAATGGCACTTTTAGAAAGTTAGTAACTTGGATCACTTGATTAGGTGTAGATGGCAGTTCGATTTTGTGTATTACTCCCAGACAGTGAGACAAACAGGAAATAGATGTTGGCAGGATGGGCCACCTCGGACTTCATAGGGTGGTGGGGTTGCAACCTACCACACTTGCACATCACAAAGCCTGTGCCCCAGCACACTCACAAGGATCTGAAGCTAGTTTTTTCTATACCCAGTCGAGCTGGCGCCTGGGCGAGGGGCATGAAAATTAAAACACCTCTACAGGTGGAAGCCTCTACAAACCTCTTTTGCTTCAAAGTGGGCACCAATTACAAATAGTGGACACTCATACCAAACTCTTCAGATCACTTCTGGACCTGTAGATTCTGCCAAAAGAAGAGCCGTTAAGCTGTGAAAGCTGCCCTGATGACCTGCTTGCAGACCGGGGGACTGCTGTGCTACCCAAGGACTGCTGTTGCTGAACCTGGACTCTTCTGCTGCTGTGAACTGCAATGCCTATGTGGACTCCAGTTAATCCCTATGGGTCAGTTGGCTGGCTCCCTGTTCTAAGTCACAGGGACATAGCAAGTTTCTTCGATGTTGACGCATCTCTCGCCACTCGCCATTGACTACGATCCAGCTCAACCTTTATTTGTGGGCAGAGTACACCCTTTACTGATGTATTTCAAGGTGCTGTCATGTAATGATGAAGTATTAGGAGTCAATGTGAAAAAAATAATTTCCTAGGATAATGAAATGTAGCCAAGTGGAAGCCAGGATTGATGGCCTGTTTTCCGAGTCTCATGTTGTGCCATTCAGCCACTACATGGTTATCTCTTTTGTTCTACCATTTTAGTTCAAATCTTAATGCTTTTTGCTTAATACGTAGTGGTGAGAAATTGGCGAACAGTGTTAAATACACCCGAGCTATGCATGTTTCACTGGATTATTGGTGGTATTGTTTGGGGCGGGAGATGTTTTAATGGAGCAATTATAATAAAGACCAAAGCACAATCCTTGGTGTGCGCATTGAGACTGTTTGCTCCATGTACCTAAAACCTGTACTCATTGTCATCAATTTTGAAATTAATTCATTCACCCACTGCTCACTTATTAAATGATTCACTCCTTCATTGAGCCGCGGAGTCATCTCCAGTCTATTCAGTCAATGATTGGACAAGGTTCTACACTGAATAATGCATTGCAAACCATACCATATTTGAAACCCACAGGCCATTGTCACTCGAGTTACCTTATGCACTACATACCAAATCTACTAGCATACATCACACACATGCACATGTCCAGGTGTATTGCATCTCAGTATAAGAATCTCAGGTTCACAGTTTTTTTTGTTTTTTTGTTTTATGTAGCTCGTACTAGACCCGAAGGTATCAAAGCGCTTTACATCCACCACTAAAATTACTTTCATATTTCACACATACTAATTCAACACTAATCATTCTTGGGTTCCGGAGAAGCGTGCTACTCGTGGAAAAAGCACTTTGACGCCTCGTCAGGGGTAGTAAGTGCTATATAAATGCAATTAGAATACAATACAATACAATGCATGAGCACCAGTTACAGACGGACACAGGATATTGTTAGTGACAGGGAGATTAAGTGTTTTTCCCAGAATCACAGGATGTTGAGCATCCCTGCCAAGACTCGAACCCGGTTCCCCAGCTTTGATGTCAACCTCTCTGCCATTAGGCCACATCCTCGTCCCCTGTTAGTGGTGGATCTTTGAGCGAGTGGGCCAGTAGCATTCCATTCACATGATGCAGGTAAAAAGGACTGGCGAGACTATAATTATTACAAATTGTGGTATGTTGTCACCACCACACTACATGTATGAAGCCCGTGCCAGGGACAGTATTCCTGCAATCATTATGAGGGCTCACTTGTTCTGCCCCTTCAGGTCCACAATCCATTCTGAGTCATGTGTAGACCTAAGCCTTGGTGCACAAACTGGATTAAAGTTGTGAATGGCGTGTCTAGGAATCATCTGTGCACCACTCCCAGCTAGGCTAATTCTATAAATTCAAGGAAATTACCTAACTCCTCTTCAGTGTGCTGTTTTTGTTTGCATATAATTGTGCATAGAAATCTTAAAAAGCCTCAAGGATGATTTCAGCATCTGTAGCTATTGAACCATCTTCTTTCTCCAATTCTATGGTTTCTAAATTCGTTTTTCAGACGTGACTACGTTTTACTGGGTCTGTCCTCTTCCTTGTATGTTTAAGCCTTGGACTCCTTGCTCAGGTAGTTGAGTTCACTTTGTGCTGTCTCGTGATATTTATTTTGCGCTCAGTGTGGCCAGAGGTGCTGTTTCTTTGCTCTCATTGTAGTAACGTTCCAGATTTCATAGAGCACCTTCCAGTCTCATCAGACGAGATGTGATGTGTTTTAGTATTCCTGCTTATTTGGCAATGCATGATTCTTTTATGACAACTAAATTATTCACACAAAGTGGATGGGCTATCAACTGAACTGGCCTCGGTCGGGGGGGTTGCTGGTCACTTTCTAAAAGTAGGGGAGCTCCCTTGGGGGGAGGGGAACAAAGACCGAGGAAGACACACACCTCACATGGACAGTTGTTGGCAGAGGTTAAGGTTTGTTGGAGTGATCAATTTCTTCCATTTATACATTCTCTGTCTGCGGTTTGAAGAGAGGATGTGTTCCTGCATCGACAGTTGCCAAACATTTCGTGCCTTTAAAGTACTTTGGGAGAGAAATCCCTGCACAGCCAAGAGAATGTCCAGGGCACACACCCCCTGGAACCAGCTCCACTCCATCCCCCCTTCAGTGTGTTAACGTTTACAGCAATCATTGGAGGCAACACTATAGGATGCAATGCAGTGAGTGCTCTGGAGGCACAACTGCATGAATCTGGACAGCATCCTCGATGCTTAAAGTGCTGCATTCCTGAAGGTTCATCCATCACTGTGAGAGTCGCTCATGCGTCATTATTGATTTTCTGGATAGCCAAATTTCATGGCAGATATCATTGAGGTTTTGCCTCCGAAATTTGTTGGCGTGGTGATGGAGAAAGCATGTGGTCTACCTCCCATTAGGACTCGGAGCCTTACAGGGTATAGCAGGCTGGATTTAGTGCCTGCTTTCTGCAGTATGCGCTTAACTGATAGGAATTCATTGTGTGAGTGAGATTTGGCGTTCCCTAGTGCAATTTCCAGTTGCTAGGCGGGCACCGGGTGAGATTTCCCCAATGTGGGCGGGCGGTTGTGGCCGCGACCATTTATGGTCAGAGAGCTGCCACTCGAGTAGAAAATCCGCTAGAGTGGGGTGGCAGGAAAATCAACTCGAGAAGCTGCTCCCGCTGGCGTGCTGCGCGGTGACGTTCATGCTGATTTTTCTGTGCGGAACCAGTTCAAGGGGCTCAATCACAGTACGAGCAGTGCAACGGGCCTATTTCTGCCAGTTCTAAGAACTCCATGGAATCTCGCTGAGTGAAACTCCATGAGTTCTGCCCAGGCCTAGTGTTAACCTCTGGTGGTAGGCCCTGTTTTTCTTTTCAATTCAGTGGCGCTGAAATAATTTTCCGAGTGGACTGCTGCTACCAATGTTACATTATTCAATTAATAAATGTTGTGAGAGATGCAAACATTATAGAAAGAACAAGTGCATAAAATAAGCCATACATAGGAGAATATTGGGAACTGGAGTGCATGCCCGGTGTCGCATTTTAGAGCGCTTAGTCCAAAATATATCACTAAAGAATGATACGGCCATTAACAGGCAGTACCCTTGGGGGCATGGCAGAAGATGGCCTGCTTGTGTGTGAAGCTCCAGTGGTCATAATTTGTGACAGCTGCAGAGATCAGAGGCATCTCTGCATACTCACCCCATGTACTGGTGCTCATGTTGAGGGCAAGATGCTGTGGCTCGTACCCGCAGCCGCCCGGTGGCTTGCGACCCCAAAAGCTGTGAGGAGCCTTGGGTTCCCTGTGCCCTCGGACCATTGGCGGCGCAATCCCAACTTGACTGGCAGGTGCAGAGTCAGGTCCGGCTCACTGGAGGACATCCTGCGTGGCCACTGGTATGATTAGCTGTCTGAACAGTGCCCCATCGGGACCGGACTTGCAGCATCGCCTCAGTGGCAGACTGTGAGTGCGCATTGCCCCTGCTGAGACCTGTCACTCAGTGTCTCTCTCTACCTGGGGACCTGACTGTTGAGACCTCCTGCCTCGCTCCTGCTTTGCCGGCGCTCGCCACCTCCCTGGTTGAGGCCTTCCCTATGACCTAGCACCAACCGGTTCTCACCAGCAGGACCTGAGCACCTCTGCCTACATCTGACACTGCTATGGGTTGAGGGACAGCAGATTCCACTATTGTCATCAAGATAACAGCTACAGCTTACATACCTGCCCCCACTGGGCCCAACAGCTCCCCCATTTTCCTTGCGGCAGTGTGGGTCATACTGTGACCATACCCCTTCATTTAAGCCCACTGAGCTCTGCCTCTTGCTGCAGATGGGGCTTGTGACATTGCTTTTTGAGCTCAGCCCTTTGAATCACTAATTGCCGACTGCACCCCCCCCCACAGGTGTCTCTATCCACGGTATCCTCACGAGCTGGCATCACGAGCTGGCACATGGCAATAGTCTTCTCCTACCCTCTCCTAGGACCCTGCGGATCACCATTGTCAGCGTGTCCACATTGGATAATTCGAATCCTGGTCTGGCCTGCAGGATCTGAACCTCTGCCTTAGTGGCATTAACATAAAGATATTCATATCCTACATCCTTATTTTTTTCAATGATGGGCGGAGAAGACCCTAAACAACGTAAGTTGCTCTTTGAGCAATCCACAACACTTTGCCACAGGGGTACACAAACTGATACTGCCGAACATTCCGACAGGAAGGCACCAACCAATATAATGAGGGTGGTACTGCAGTCATTATGGCGAAGCTTAGAGCTGGGTTCTGCTCTTTAGATTCCCTGTTTTGATGACCTCACCAGCCTCATCAACTGTATAGGTGAACGTCTAGATCTTCAATCGATCAGACCAGATGAGGCAAAGTAATGCATCTCCAGCCTGGAGGACGGTGCAACATCTACACAAAGGCAACTGGAAAAGCTAGAAAGTCTACTGAAAACTGTAGCCTTAAAGAATGAGGACTGGGAGGCGTGGTCCAGAAGAAACAATATTTGCATATCAGAAATCACAAAGACAACAAATATAGGACAGCCTAATGTGCCCTGCTGCCTATGCTCTGGGAGGCAGTACTCACATTGCTATTTAAGCCGGGTTAGGACTCACATCCATGCTCCTCATATCGCCCAATCTCCCTTCTCAGTTTAGACAGTAAAATCCTGGCCAAGACTATCTCTGTTTATGGAGCAGATTGTTTCCCCCATGCAGTATGGCTTTGTCCAACACAAGTCTACCTCTCTTAATCTACAAGTGATATTTGCAGTCTTAAATAGGGTCCCAAAACCCCCCTAAGGTTGCAACTTTGTTGGATGCTAAGAAGGCTTTCGACTGTCTGGAGTGGCCCTTCCTTAAGGCAAAGCTATCGAAGCTGGTTATGCCTACCTGTTTTATTGCCTCGATCACACTCCTGAACACCAATCCATTGGCACAGCTCAGGTTCAACAGCTCTCTCACATCTACTTTCACCAGCACCAGAGGTACATTACAAGGCTGCCCTTTATCTCCCCTTCTTTTCTTTATTGTACCAAAGGCGCCCCTGATCCGCAGTCTACAAGAACAACATCTGCACCGTGGCATACAACTTATCCACGGTCCGCTTCTGCTCTCTCAGACGGCATTTTGCGGTTTGTGCGCCACCCCTCTGACAACCTTTCTCCCCTTCGATTAGGTGGCTTCTCGGGTCTCCTCATTAGTTGGTCCAAGTCAGAACTCTTCCCACTTACCAACAGCACAACCCTACTAAAGATGGACTATCTATTGACTTGGGTTATGGAAGTTACCAGATATTTAGGCATCCACCTCCACAGGAATAGACACCAGGTGTTTCGACTCAACTATGGCCCGGCCACTGATAGACTCTCTGCACAGATAGAGCACTGGATTAAACTCCCCTTGTCTATGGCAGGCCAGATAGCAATCATTAACATAGTGGTCCTCCCTAGATTCCTGTATCTTTTTCTTAATATCTCTATTATGCTTACATCACAGTTCTTCACTTCTCTGAGTAGTCTTCTACTATGATGCTTCGGGGAAGGCTGCAAAACCAACCCTTCTGTTGGGACTTTAACACTTCCTTATGAGCACGGAGGCCCAGATAGACCAGATAGACCAATGCCAGTATACATATCGTTGGTACCATCCGGATGTCCGTGTCCCTTATCTCCGACCAGAGAGAGACCAGCTTGGTGACAAACCACTCTCATGGGTTTTGTTCAACAGCATCCAGGTAGATGTCTCAGACAACCAAACCGTTTCCACCACCTGCTGGGCATGGGGAAAGCTCTGCGGGTTCCCAGGAGGAGGCATCTTGTATTCCCCAGCCTTACCAATAGTAGATAACCCTTGGCTTCCTTGTGCTAGCGACAAGCTCATCAAGCGCACAATATTGTGCCATGGCCGACATACCATCGAAGACCTGTTCCCTGATGGTCATGTGCTTACACAAGATGATGATGCTCGTTTTCATGATGCCTCATACATGGACTTCTTCATTCTATTACACCTACAGGACACGCTTTGTTCCTGCATCCCCACGTTTGTCCGTGCCCATGCAGACTTTCCTCCATTGACGGTTGTTATATTGGCTATCAAGCATGCCTATCCATGAAGCCCAACTCAACAAAATGCGCTAGGGAGGTGGATGCTGATTTAAGTTGCCCACTGACAGACAAAATGTGCTCGTATTGCTGTTCACAGACTAAACTCATTTCAGTTTTTCATAAGCTCCAACCTTTCGAGTTTCGACACAGGGCTTACATCACCCACGTGGATATTGCGTGTTTTGACTCCTCACATGCCACAAACTGTCTCAGGTGCCAATCCATGGGTGCTGACTTCAAACATCTATCCTGGACGTGTCCACATTTGGGCTGCTACTGTTCATGTAATGGCAATTCACTGGGGGAAGTGAGAGAATGTTGCGACCACACGCTCCCACACGTAACCACACGCTCTAGGCCACACAAAAAGCTGTGGTCAGCTTTTTAAAGCCCACTCACTAAATGTGTCACCAGACAGCACATGCGCTGGCTCAGGCGAGACCTAAAAACAGAAGCTGTTCATTTATTTATTATTATGCCACAACCATGGTGCCTATAGAATTGGGCCAAACTGCTTTTTCCCAGAGAGCTGGACTACTTTTGAATAAAACATCGCTTCACACAGTCAGGTATTTTCCCTGAATCTGAATTAGTGACATTGCTTAATTTTAGCAGGAGGTTTCTGGGGCTTGGCACCAGCACCTAATTCTCAACACTGGCACTTATGACAGTGCATCACATGGTGGTGCTGTCTGCCTAATTTTGTAATGAACATAGCAGAAGTAGGTTACTAATTCAATATGAATTTAATATGAATAATACCTGTTGCCCATGCCATACGTGATGGTGTGAGAGCAGTTTCATTTCCTACCCTCACCCTCAATTATTAAAAGAGAATTGAAAGAGGTAATATTATACTATTGCCATTGATGATGAGCTGGGCCGATGATCTGAAGTTGAAAGTAAAGATATAAAAGCTGTCCTGTAAGAGATCAGACAAGAAGGAAGCTTGAAGTCGATCATTTATTAGTAAGCGGCACAGCAACAGAGGAGGACAGCCAGCGCAGAGAAGGAAATGCAATTAACTGACTCTGATAGCTTGCAGCACTCAAAGATTCCAATAGAACAGTAAGCATCTAAAACATAACAAGGCATTTAAAGGTACAGGAATAAATATACAATGTCATAAAGAATGTAACACATCTCCCTCAATAAGAAAAGAAAAGTGAAAAGGTACAGGTAATAAGAATAAAAAGAAGAGAGAGAAAAGGAAAGAAGAGGAAATAACTTAGTGAGAGAAAGATGCATTAAGAAACAAAATCAGCAAATCTCCTTGGCACAGATTTAGGACGTGAAGAAGACTTAATCCTAGAGGCAATAGAATCTGTACACTTCCGTTGTGGAACATTAACGTTATTATTATGAATATCAGGACATTTACCAACATGCTTGATGTTCCACAATTTGCCATCTTGTGTGATAACACTGTTAGTGAAAAGTTTAACGACTTTCATAGGCTTACCAAATTTTCCTGAACATTGGGTAAGAAAACCTGGTCTCCTAATTCTAATCCAATCACCCACAGATAAATTAGAATTTTTAGTATTCCACTTACTATCATACCACTCTTTAGATTTGGCTTGTTTACTTGCAACTTTATGAGCAACATCATTAATGACTACTTCTGAGAAAGATTTACTAGAACATTTCTCCTTAATCCACCAAGGACAAATATTAGAGGCAGGATCACGCCCTTTAAGAAGACGAAAAGGACTAACTTCAGTAATTGAGTGTGGAGTTATTCGATACAACCAGAGTTTTTCCCTCAAAACATTTTTCCAATCAGATCCTGACTTCATAACATCAGAAATGAAACCCTTCAACACCCTGTTGAAACGCTCAACTAAACCATTTTCATGAGGTTCATAAACAGAAACAGTATAATGTATAATGTTCTGTCGTTTGAGGAAATCCCCCATTTCTAAAGAAGTCAACTGAACTCCATTATCAGAGACAAGGGTCGAAGGACAACCTTCTCTTGAAAAGACTTCTTTAAAGAATTCAATCACATTACACGTTGAAGCAGTATACACAAATTTGACCTCAGGCCATTTAGAGTGGTAATCAATGAGGACAAAAGCATAACGGGAATCTGAGGGTAGACACATAAAAGGACCAGAAATATCTAATGCTATATTTTTCCAAGGATCAGTGGGCCAGTGTGTAGTCTCAATGGGGGAACATTAACTTTTAACATTTTCTCACTACCCATACAAACCAAACACTCTCTTACCTTCCGATCAACCATGTGATCCAAGCCTGGCCACCAAAAATAATTCCTTATTAAACGTTTCATTGCAGACATACCTGGATGCATTCTGTGAGCCAATTCTAAAATGACATTTTGCATGGCAAATGGTGGAACACATTTTCCAGACTTGAAAACAAAATTGTTTTCCAATTCCAACTCATCATAAACTTTAAACATAGGCATGAAATCTTCTGTTAAGTTTTTCTTGTCAGGCCAACCCTCCAAAATATATTTTTTTATAGACTGTAAAGAAAGATCTTGATTATCTGCAAGAGCCCAAGATTCTTCAGAGATATCTTCAAACGTACCCAACAAAACATCTTGTAAACATGTGACAACATCAGTGTCATCAGAAATATCATTTGAAGAAACTTGGCAAGGAAGACGACAAATGAAATCAGCAATGACATTTTTTTTTCCAGGAACATATTCAGGTGTGAAACAGTACTCTTGTAACCTAGAGGTCAATCTGGCAATATGTGCAGTTGAATTCCACCCCCCACCTGGAGAAAGAACATTCGCAAGAGGTTTGTGATCTGTTTTCAAAACAAATTTGCTACCCCAAATATAGTTCCTGAAATGTTCAATCGCCCAAACACACGCTAACAGCTCTTTCTCTATGACAGAATATCTGCGTTCACTTTCATTTAAAGTTTGTGAAGCAAAACAAACATTCCATTCTTCTTTCCCAGATTTCTGAGACAAAACTGAACCAATACCATACATGCTTGCATCCACAGTAATAATACATGTCTTGTTTAAGCAGAAAGGCTTAAGTGTGGGAGCATGCAAAATCTCCGATTTAATATTATCAAAAGCAAACTGCTGTTCACTACCCCATTCAAACACATTACTCTGTCTGAGAAGCTTCCTAAGTGGTTCCATTTTTGCTGCAAAATTGTTAACAAATTTGCTATAATATTCGCACATACCTGCGAAAGAAAGCAACTGTTCCTTGTTGGACGGAGGAGGAGCATTGCTAACACCTTCAACATTGGATTTTTTAGGTATTACACCATTACCAGATAACGTGTAACCGAGATATTCAACGGAGTCTTGAAACAGTTTACACTTACTAGACTTAAAAGTCAAACCACTTTTCCTCAGTTTCTCACACACACAACGCAAATGTAAAACATGTTCTTCAGTGGTAGCAGAATAAATAAGAATGTCTTCTTGGAAACACTTGACAAATTGATCTACGTCCCTGAAAATATTAAACATAACCCTTTGAAAAACATAGGCTGCAGATGCCAAACCGAACGCATCCTAGTATATTGATACAGCCCTTGAGGAGTGATGAATGCCGTGAGGCACTTAGAATCCTCAGTCAGGGGAATTTGATGATAGGCAGACCTTAAGTCGAGGGTGGAGAAAACTTTAGCTCCTTCCAACCTAGAAACAACTTCATTTATGTTGGGAAGAGGATGACAATCCACAATAATTGCGGTGTTTAAAGCTCTTAGATCGACACACATCCTCAAACTTTGATCAGGTTTTCTCACCAAAACAATGGGAGAAATCCACTCTGCCGACTCAATGGGTTCAATGATACCTTCTGAAACTAACTCATCCAATTTTTTTTTAAGTTCTTCTCTAACATTTACTGGAACCCCCCTTAACCTCTGTTTGACGGGAGTAACACCCATTTTAAGTTTTATTTGATGGGAAAAATCTTGTATCATTCCCAACCTGTCAGAAAAAACATCCTCAAATTCTGATTTAACCATGTCAGCCTTTCTTTGCGATACAATTAAAGACACTTTGTCACACTCAAACGTGTGATCTAAAGACACAGGATCTTTAGAGCGGGGATTGAGTATAATTCCAAATTTCCACTGGTCTTTCCAACCTACAGCATTAACACCCTTAACTGCCACATATAAGTTTACATTAACACACCTAGATCTAAAAGTAAGATCAACCAGAAAGAAACCTAACATGTCAATTCTCGTACCATTGAAACTTAGAGGACAAACATCAGGTGGCAGAATGTTGTTCAAATCCAAAACAGAACCTAAACGTTCCTCAAAGTATTCCTTAGTAATTATAGTCCACGGGGAACCTGAATCTGCCATGAGATCAATTTTTAAACCCAAAACAAACATTTCACAGACAGGTTTTTTTATAGAACCATCCTCCAAACATGCATTAATGCTACACACATCTTCGGAAAGATAAACAGCAAAACCTTTTTTCCCCTCAGAACAAGACGATCCAGAAGCACAAGTGCAATTACTTGTTTTTGTACTATCTTCAGAAGCATAAGCTATTTTGTTCCTGTTATTTTGAACACATTTCTTGACATCTCTACACACAGTAGAAAAGTGACCTAATCTCCCACATTTCCTGCACTCCTTGTTAATAGCAGGACACCCAGCATATGAAGCAACATGTCCCTTACTACCACACTTATAACATGTAACATTTTTGTCAAATCTTTTAAACTGCCCTGAATTATTAGTTTTGGAATAATTTTGCGAAGAGTGCGAATTTTCAGTAAGTTGACCATCTGTTTGTTTAACCAAACAAACTTCATCAAGTGAGTTAGATTTCTGCTCAGTATGTTTTTTAACAGTTAACATCCATTTTTCTGATTGTTCTAGCGATTTAGCTATAGCAATGGCTTCTGACAATTTTGGATCCCACAACTCCTACAAGCGTTCCTGGGTTTTCTTATTCTTGACATGACCAATGATTTGGTCTCTCAACATTTCATCACACATATTACCGAAGTTACAGTGTATTGATAATGATCTTAGTGCAGTGATGAAATCGTCCAAAGATTCTAAATCATGTTGTGCACGTGTATAAAACGTATACCTATTTAAGGCAATATTAGATACAAGTTTGAATCTTTTCTCTATTCTAAGTAACGCTTCCTTATACACATTTGAACCATCACCTTCACCCTCTGCAGGTGCAATGGGTGGTAACGCTCTAAAAAAAAGTAATGTAGCAAAATACTCTTCTTCCTTTCTGACCCCATACGTTCACCATCGATGGCCTTCATATAATTGAAGAATTCCTCCTTCCATCGTGTCCAAGGAATGGGAGGATCGCCTTTATTTTGAAGAAACTTTTCTGGTGGATCGAATTACATGTTCAACGAAGTAATAAAATAACAATGAGTGCAAGGCTAGAGAAAATAACGAAACTCTCAGCCATGTTTCTTTGTAATGTAAAATCAAATAAATAAATAAATAATTGAATGAGTACATAAAACTGTCACAAATATTAAGTAGGTTTCAAAAGAATAAAAGAAATGCTGCACTAAATATCAATGTTCCAGACGATTTCTGTTGAAAGTTAAATCCAAATGTCACAAAAAAAATAGAGCGTTGTTCCCCAAGATGGACAACACTTACTTCTTGTTTCCGCTGTTTAATATTAAGGTTAATATCACTTCAAACCTTAAAATGTACTTTCTGTAACTGTAGCCTTTATTTCTGACGAGAATCGGCACTCGCGATTACTTGTGCAACCATGAAAACCAAAATACACAAAATGGCTGCCATGTAACGCGATGACGTAATACACGTTTACGTGAGATGCGTGATGATTCAATACGCGTTTCTTCCTTCCTCCGTCACGTCACTTGGAATACACAGTGCGAGGAATAAAATGCTCACGCTCCGGATGGAAAAAGGCTACTAGTGCTCAATGTGAAGAATGCCCACGAGTCTTCACAGGTCCCAGCGGTCGGTAAAGTAGAATCAAAAATAAACAAAGTCTGGATATCTTCTAAAAATGTATAAAATTGCTTCACTCACTTTTGGTTGGAACCAATTTTCTGCGATTTCAATGACCGGTAGGGATTAAGGTGGTGATAACGAATTTCAAGTCCGTTTCCATCCTTTTCGTCAAATTAAACATGCAGCCGCAGAAATTTAGTAAAAAAAAAAATGTAGGTTCCACACTTGTGCCGCTCAATTGGTTCTTCACCTCGTCGCCAAAATTTGTAAGAGATCAGACAAGAGGAAGCTTGAAGTCGATCATTTATTAGTAAGCGGCACAGCAACAGATGAGGACAGCCAGCGCAGAGCATGTCATAAAGAATACAATGGCATAAAGAATGTAACATGTCCATTGCTTAATTTGCAAAAGAATACATGCTGGGACCAAAGGTATTGATCAGAAGCCCACGGCCAGTGGTACTAAATGTCAGCTTTGCTGAAACCGAGGCTGCGTAGTCTTGATTCCACCTAATGCCTCTTTTATTCACCATCATCACTTATATCACTCTTTCAGGTTCCTTTTCATCTTTACGTCTTTTGTATATCACTGTTTTAGTGACTTTCTCTTCCTCTTTCTTTCTTTCTTCTTTTTGCATTGTTCTCTCTCCTGCTCTGGTTCAAAGTCTTATGAGGCTAAATAAGTGCCAGTCCCCAAAAATGAGTCACTGTGGGCCCCACCTGCAAACAGGTGCTCAAATTGAGCACTGGAGATGTCTTTTCAAAAATGTCATACTTTGTCTTTAATTGCCAGCAGATTAGAACACAAAGACAAAGTATGGCATGCTTGGAAAAGGAAGCTGCAAGATTCCTCACTGAGTGCACAGAGAGAACTGCCAAAATTTGCTGATTTCGTCCAACTTCACTGCATGCTGCAGTGAGATTTCCATTTCCACATAGGTTTTTGTTTAACCTGGGATGTGTCATTAAACCCCAAAGTTTTGTACAGGTGGGCGAACTAACAAATTAATGGGGAGAGCCCCTGCAAAAGCCGAACCCTGAAAATATTTAAAAGCAACCATTTGCAGCTGTGCATGGCTGATCTCCATCCCTACTGACAGCGTTTGTCTGTGTTTTGATCTGTTGCAATAAAAGGTAAATGCTGCCAAACACGATGGAGATCACCATATGCACAAATGCAGATGATTGCTTTTCAGGTTTAATTAGCCTGGTTTGTTTTCGTTTTTTGTCTGCCCAATTTCTCAGCTTAGGCCTTAATGATCTCTCCTTTGAAATGCGCGCTGCAGTGTGCCCCCTGCGCAGAGACTGATTGCTGTGTGCACGGCCTCCCAAGTGCGCACCTTAGTGGTATCAGTTTGTTCTGCAGCCCAGTGGGAAAACAGGTGAGGGAAAAAACCGTTTCTGCTTTGTCCACCAAAATACTAGAATAAAGCAGTTTGTGGTGGTACTAATTCTGTAATGAATATCCCAATGTTATAATATTGCCCACAGTTTTGGGATTTAGCAATAGAGCTGCAGGTAAATCGCACTGTAAAAATGAGTTCAAACTAGCAGTAAATGCTGCTTGGGAATCAGTAGCGTGCCTCAGTACTGCCTGGTTGGCAAAATGCAAAAAGAACATTCAAATAGCATGACAAAATGACAAAGATACAGTACTCAATCTATTTCCTATCTTGATGGTCCACAATATAGATCAGTGTAAATGTACCATAATTATAGATTGCTTTATTTTCCCTTTCGGCAGATACACAATCTGAAATAGCGCCAAGTACAACCAGGGAGCATGTTTCCTGGGCACGTCCTGCAACTTCATTTGAGTAGATAAGTAAAAACCTTGGGCCATATGTACAAGGACTGGCGAAAACTACGGCTAACGCTAGTTAGCTGCAGTTTTTCTACTGCTGTGTATTGCTGAAAACTATCGCCTTGTTAGCGACGTATGTACAAGATGTCGCTACATTCCGATAGCTTCAGGGATCAGCCCTGAAACCTGGCGCTAACATTAGAGTGAAGGCAAAAGGAATTCCGGCGTTAGTGGGCGAAAACAAATGAAAGGCCCACTAGCGGCAAGAAAATGCATGTTAGTCAGCCAGGCGTGAGTTGTTTTGCCTCTTTTGGAAAAAATAGCCTATCAGTTGACTTCCAATAGAAAATAGGCAAAGGAAACAATGAAATGCAGAATGGAGCAGCCAGGGCCACGTGCAGCACACATCAACAACCCCCTCAAGCCAATCAACATCCAGGATGACTAGGATCAGAGCCTGGATGCCTCGATGGTCCTGGGTCTGGAGCCTGAATGCCTCGCTGGACCTGCATCTGGAGCCTGGATGCCTCACTGGACCTATGTCTGGAGCCCGGATGCCTCACTGGACCTCTGTCTGGAGCCTGGAGTGGGATGCAGAGGAGCTGTGGAGTCAATGAGCTATGGCTGTAGACATCGAGATGCAGCAATCGCCCGTATCTGGTGGTGAAGTCTGGCAGGTCTCATGGAAACACGTTGCTGACCTGTGTGAACAGACCTCCTTGAGCCCCTTGGAGCTGTGAATGGTAGAGGCACTCCTGTGCACCAACATAGGGAGGTCTGCATCACATACTACGATCCACCACTACACCGGGGTGCACGGAGGGGATTACCAATGGTGGGCGGCACCTCTCTACATCACAGGCCGGATGATGTTGCGCTCGCCGGATGCAGTGGAGGGTGAGGTCCCAGAGCTGCGCTGAACTTGTGTGGCAGGAGCGCTGCAACTTCACGCCTAAGGGAGCGCTGTTGCATCAACTGCATTGGGAGGTTCACCAGCAGACTTGTCAGTGACTGCTGTACCCAGGCTTGTGAAATCCCACCTGGCTGAGGCTCCTGCTGGCTGATTCACAGATTTGGAGAGAGTGCAGCGGATTGAGCTGCAGTGTCAATGTCTAGGTAAGGAGAAGGTGGGATGCATAGCAGAGATGGCCTTGTGGTCGAGTCGCACAGGCCTAGCACCTGTAGATGACACACCCCCAGTGGCGGCTCATCTGCTATGGCAGAAAAGCATCCACCACTGCTTTCAAGCAGTGCAAGAAGTTGAAAAATCATCATATCATGATAACTTCTGGATGTAATTGTGCTATGTTTCCTTTGCGGGCGGGAGGGTGAGTTGGGCTGCTCCACTCACGGAGCAGGGAAGGGGCGGAGTGGCATGCCCACTCAAGTGCGCAATGACTGTTTGGTGGGCCCACTCAGGGTGCCCAAAGCAGTCATGCACACTGTCCTATTTGCAATGCAGGCTGCATAACAGCCTGCATGAAGAACATGCCACCCCCCAGCCCCTGGCTGGACACCTTGTTCTGGCGCCAATGGCCAATCCCAATACCGTATTGCAGCATTGTGATTGGCTTAGGGGAGGGAGCCTGGCTCCCTACTTCCTGTTCCTGGCAGCACTCAGGAGAGCAGGAGTACCGAAAACACTGGACCTGGCCCCTAAGTAAGATTTCTCTCATTTAAATATTTACAACACCCTCTCACACACACTCCCCCATGTCCATGCCCCATCCAGTGTCTTTTCTGGCATTTCCCACCTCCCAGCTGTCCAGTCTCCCCCACAGCACTCTTCAATGGAGGCCGCTGTGCGGCCATGCGCAGCAGGCGTACCACTGGTGTGCCAAAGGTATATATGAAGTTACGAAGCATACCATTACATCGCATTCCATTACAATGCATACAAATACTAGGAATATTGAACAGTAGGAAAGGTGTTGGATAGCCAATATGTAAATATTACTAATCCCACTGCAGTGAGTGCAACCTTAAAACTAGCCCTGGCACCACAAAGCAAACCATGAACCCTAAAATTCATCTTTGAGTCCCCAAAACACACCCTAAAATATATATGTGAACCAAATGCAAACCCTAATTTTCATTTTTGACCCGAATGCTCACCAGCATTTTCATGATTTACCCAAAAACACACCCCAGATTTCAAATTTTACCCCATGAGACACCCTGAATTTAATTTCCGACACCCAAAACCCATACCCACCCTAAAACCTTAAAATACTGCATTACTGACCTCAGAATGAGCTGTAATAGAATGCAATGTAAAGGCACCTGCATTGTTGGAGGCACGTTGTAAAGGCTTTACGATGTAATGCCTGCATTGTAATTGACTTCTCCCGTGCCAAAGGCAAGCCATAGGCAAGCCTGTCTGCCTCCTCGACATCAACTCTGGATGCCACATCGCCTGCAAGGACCAAAATCTGCTCTGGATCGGACATCGCCATCACCATCGACATGACTGACGGCTACTAAATCACCCACAAGGACCACCCTGACCGTCCAGATGGCGGCATTGCCATCACCTACAGAAGCACACTCCGACTGACCATGCACTCTAATGACCCAACGGTGACCATGGAACACCTCAACTTCCAACTCAAACCCCATCCTCTGTGGCACCCTCATCTTCAGGCCCACTGGGCCATGGACACCCATTTTCCGGCACCATTGTAGACCACATTGCACCCCAGGCTCTCCCATCCACTGATGACATACAACTCAGCGAATTCAAGTTCCACCTGGACAATTCCAGTGACCAGAACACCAGCCCCTCCTGGGGAAGCTCCCCAACATCAGAATCAAGGAGCTAGTCAATGCAGCAAGCCACAAAGCAGGACACATGATTGAGCACATTGCCTCCACCAGAGGCAACTTCAACTACAGCCACACTACCAGACTCTCCTGGACCGACCATCATTGTATACATCACGTTTTTACCATGCCCATAGTAGACCATCCCCATCATCGCTCCCCCTCGCAGCTGGATCAAGGCCACCAAAGAACGTCTCATCAACTCCCTCAGCACCACCACTTCGCCAACGCTTACAGACGATGACACCACAACGTGCAATCGCCACCGATGGATCTCCAACTGCGCCGAAATCCTGGCACCCCTGAAAAATGGACCAGGCAAAACTAGCACCACATTGCTCCATATTTGCAAAGTGACCCATGCAGGAATATGCGTGACCTTGTGAAGCCCTGTGCCACATCATACCTGCATTAGGTATTGTAGTGTAGTTCCTATATTCCCAGTAGGCTCTGCGCATTAGAATAATATATCCTATAGGTTAGACGTAGGACTGCGGTCAACTAGGTCTCTATCGAATATATTAGACTTAATTGTGAGTGCCAGCTAGCTCAGAGGTCACTAGAAACTTTCTCGAATTCACAAGAAGGGATTAATTTCTGACAACCGCATAAACATGACTACTTGGTTTCCCAAAAATAAGAAATATATCTCTAGAGTCATGGAAACAATAGATAGCTATTTCACTCAGTCAATTAAGCATGCTTCGTTTCACCAGAGTTGCAGAGAAATAGAGAGACGGGCATTTTCAATAAAAGTATTTATTGAAGTCTTCTTTCTCATGCAGAGGAAATGAACTGCTACAATCGTAATACTGGTTGCAAAGTACAATGTGTACAATACGAAGAGTATTATAAAATAATACCGTAAAAGCATCGTATGATTTATAAGCCATGTAAAATAACATAAAATACATACATTGATAAATAATGACTAAAAGTACTCCACTGGTGCTTCTAAAATACGCTTACCCTGGTGTACCTAACCTAGGTCTAGTACAAGGGAAGAAGTAAGTGAGGTGTAGCTTAAGTTTATTATTCTTTGCCAAGAATCTCTCCAAGAATTCTCTAAGGGTCTAACCAGCTCCGTACCTTGGTTTTAGAATGAAGGAGGTCTTGTATCTCGCTATCAGGACTTGATTTCCCAGCAACCTGCAAGGATAGCCTGGAAACACTGAAGCTGGATTTCTCGGCAGGAGAAAAGACAGCGTCTCTCAGTGCGTCTGCTGGAGGGTCGGCTTCCTTCGGCACTTGCTGCGGCGAGCGGTGTTGTGTAGGTAGATAGTCGAACTGCTCCAAACCACTGTGTGTTTGCCTGGGCAAGTGTGGGCATATTTATACCTTGAAGGTGCCGAGTTTGACGTAAGGTTGGACATAATAACGTCATCAAAGACTCAGTTCTTTGAAAACTCCATGATTTTTTGGATAAATTAATATTCAAGCAAGGGGAAGTCCCTGACTGCTGAAGGCGGGTTTTTCCAAGAAATCGTTGTGGATTTTCGGAACTAGTGGAAGTAGCCCTGCCGTATTTGGACTGCATAGGCTAAGTCTAAATATGGTTATGATATTTACATCCATATAAGGATAGGGTGATGTATACCTATATATGGGCATGAATCGGTAAAATTACACTAGGGTCCTAAATTCATATACAACACCCACTCCACAGTATTATGTTTAACATTACTATATTATAAGCACTAAAACATATCTAAAGCATGTGTTTACAATCCCACCCAAAATACACAAAATGCATTTGTTAAGGCTGCACACGAAAAATTAGCATTTGTACAGTACGCATTTAAGAATACTGTTTTCATATGAAGTATAAAGCATGAAAGCATTAATACTAACTAAATCAGTAATGAAATGTACATTCATGAAATGGCTCTTATAACAGAAAATAAATAAATCAAGACCATCCCTTTGCAGAAGAATATACTGTTTTGGTTTTGAGGACAATGTCATATATTGTCTCTAGGAAGTATTCAAAAGGAATTTCTTGTTCTCTAAGAATAGTTCTACTTTACGCAGATTACTCTGTGCCAAAAAGTTCTATTTTGGAAAAAAGTTCAAATTAAAGCGTAGAAAAATATAGTTCCCAAATCAGAAGGTTTGTTTTGAAAAAACGAAGGTCGAATTTCAGAGTTCATGGAACGCTGTGTGCAGGATTTAAAAGTTATTCTTGGTGTCAGAAGAAAACATCAGATCGTCTAGGCTGCAAAGAAACCGTCTACCATAGTAGGCAAAAGTCTAACTACTTCAGTCAGTAGATCAAATATGCATAGATGAGAATCATTACCGTCAGCGTCATTCGCATTAGCAATGTTCGCAGTAGATGGTACCTGTGTGCCTGTGTTTCCACGTATCTCACTCTCAGTTAGACTTGCCGGTGAGACGTCAATGAATGCCGTCATCAGGATAGGTAGCTGTTGGGGGTAACATAACATGTGAGCCATTACCGGACTCAGTAATGCGTCAACATCCGTTGGCAGTGCTGATGGAAGTGTAAGACAAACGTCCAACAAGCATTCTTCTCCACAAAGCAGGCATCATAGAACAGGTAAGATGCAATCCTGTCAGATTGGTCTGAATGAAAGGAACCAAGTGATATTCAGATCTCTTAAACGAGCCAAGCCAAGAATCTGTGTAATTCTGTCACTGTATCGTATGGCTAGGAGTGCATTCTCCATGGTAGTCTGGGTATCGCTGTTGACTTTACTTGCCATATCAGAACAGAAGGAACAAAAATAGAATTCCTGCTACGATTCCCAAAATGAGAGGCAGGCCACGGAACACAGAGTGGACGAAATTTTGAAAAATGCAGAGTACTGCTTTAAAGGATGCTAACAGTCCCGAACAAAATCGTCTTAAATACATGTGCCGGTGATCAGCCGCGCTTGGTGAGAGCAGCGTGAGCTAGGCGCTGGGCTGCGTGTGGTGATTAAAGACATTTTAAACTGTGGTTGATTGAGAATCTGCAGCTGCACGTTGAGTTTTTAAGTACTTATGTTTTGTTTTTTGGGAGCATTTTGTATTATAATTTTGGGGGTATATTGGCAGGCAGAATTGTGAGCATTTTGGCCCCTCTGTACTTACCCGGTCCGTCCCCGTTCCGCCACGGCTTCTGTGCCGCTTGAGTGGAGGGACACGACTCCTCCCACTTGCTGCATCACTTCTTGGGCACTTCTTGGGCACTCCCCTATTAGTACAATGTGTATCCGGCCGCGCAGCGGACGAGCACAGCGGGCGCGCCTAAGGCAAGCCCGTCTGCGCCTGTACGCAACCGGACAGCGGCCGGGGCCAGCCATGCTGCCGGTGCTGGCTTAGCTGGCGACAGAATCGCCTGGTCAAGGGCGGACCTGCTATCTCTCGATCAGACCGTGCCTTGTAAAATCTATTCACCGGACTTAGGGCCAGCGCCCGTCCCGATCACGTGTCCAGACTCTGGGAGTTTGTGGTGTGATGCTGGTGCCTCCCAAGAGGTTAAAACAAACGCATACAAAAGCCAGCCTTGCAACAGCTTTAGAGCAGGATTGCTGAACTGTAGATCTATGATAAGGCATGCAAATGACATCTGTCTGCTACTAGAGAGTCAGGAATGGGATGCCTTGTTTCTAACCGAAACCTGGCTGAATGAGCATAATATGACCGCCATTGCCTTAGCAGTACCTGACGGCTTTAAAATGAGCTTCTCCAAGCGGGAGGATGGCAGGAGAGGTGGGGGGCGGCCGTGATTTTCAAAGAATGTCACACCCTTACATCGGCCCTGCCAGTCACGATTCCGGGGGTAGAGGGCTTACACTTTTGCCTTCTAATTAACACGCAAGTGGCTCTAGCCGGGCTAGTTATTTATCACCCCCCAGATTTCACAGAATGCAGTACAACTGCACTAATGGACATTATTGTCCAAAGTTCCCTCTTGCATCATCATTTTATTGTAGTAGGGGACTTTAATATTCATGTTGACAGACCGGATAGCTCACAGGCGGAGCAAATAGTTACCTCATTGAGCGCGGCGGATTTTATACTATCCTCTAGGGGTTCTACGCCTAGGGCTGGCCAAACGCTTGACCTGATATTTTCGAATATAAATGGCTTGTCAGTGGAAGATGCACAGCCACTGGTGTGGTCGGATCATGCATTAATCCCTTTTGTGGTAGTGTTAGAAGGGATTGGGCTGGCCCGGGGGAAACGCTCCTTCACACAGTGGAAAAAGCTCACCCCGGAGATTATAGGCCCAGTTCTGGCTCGGAATCCTCCACCTTTAACCACAAATGCAAGCAAGGATGCTCAGGCGCTTAATCAATGGATAGGGGACATGGTGTCGCAGATTGCTCCTGCCAAGCGGGCAATGTCTCAGAGGGAATCTCCCTCGGCCCGTGGTTCTCCGCCGAATTCAGGTCGGAAAAATCAGACTGTAAGAGGTTGGAGCACGTCTGGAGGTCAGACTACTGCCCTTTAGCCAAGGCCTAATACAAAGAAGCCATAAGAAAATTTCACAATTCAATAAAAAAGGCCAAGAAAATGTTTTTTGCGTCTTCGGTCCAACAAGCTGAGCAGTCAAGTAAAGAGGTTTTTAAAATTGTACAGTCGTTCTTCAAAACTCGCTGTATAGAGAGGGAGGTTCCCCCATCCATAGCACTCTGTGATGACATATCAACTTTTTTTGATAATAAAATACAGAAAGTTTATGATTCCTTTATTCCTTCGAGGCCCGCTGTAAAGGCTGATACAACAGCCAACGGCTTATTTTTAGTGCCCCTTGGCCAATTTCAGTTAATATCACTGGATATGGCTAGGCAGGAACTAAAGCACTGTAAATCAGGTTCGCCAGACGACCCCTGTCCACCAAAGCTCTGGGGGTTGATGGCGGAATCAATTTCCCCTACTCTGCAGCATATCTGAAATACCTCCATTAGTACGGGGGAGTTCCCGAAGGGGGACCCGGAGGACCTGAACAACCTCCGCCCAATCTCTTTATTGGCGGCTCCAGGGTAAAATGCTGGAGAAATTGATCCAGCGACAGTTAAATAGCTATACTGAGGCCAAAAATATACTACATGAGACCCAATAGGGATTTAGACCCGGTTTTAGCACCGAGACAGCTTTGATCGATGTGACGGAGTCAGTTAGGTGGTCGCTGGATTCAGGGGACTCAGCTATGCTGATGCTCCTGGATCTGTCGGACGCTTTTGATACGGTCGACCATGGTAGGCTGTTACAACGGCTCGCAGCGATCAGGCTTCAGGATCAGGCACTCGGGTGGCTACATTCTTATTTATCCCATAGATCGCAGAAGGTGGTGCTGTGGGCGTGTTCCTCAAAGCCTAGGGATCTGAGCTGTGGCGTCCCGCAGGGGTCGGCATTAAGCCCTTTATTATTTAACATTTACTTGGCTCCGCTCTTCACATTAATTGCCAACTGGGGGGTCACTGCAATAACTTATGCAGATGACACACAGCTGGTTTTCCCCTACTCAGAGGTGTCAGAGGCAGCCTTCGCCAGCTTTAAGGGCTGTCTTCGAGATGTGGCAACCTAGATGAATACGAATAAATTAAAGCTAAATCCGAATAAAACAGAGGTGATCTTTTTCGGGAAAGGCATTCCTCCCGCGGCAGAGCTATGGTGGCCCGCTGAGATGGGGCCTGCACCTCCCCCAGTCATCTAGCAAAAAATCTAGGGGTTAAATGGGACGACAGTCTATCCTTCTCTTCCCATATCCAGCAGGTGACGGGGTGCTGCCTTAGTAAACTGAGGAACCTGCAAAATATTCTCAAGCAGCTGCCAGAGAATTGTCGAAAAACGGTGATCCACACCACAATTACACCGGGATGGATTATGCCAATGGCCTATATCTGAGTCTCCCAAAATACCTGACCCAGCGCTTGCAAACCGTGCAGAATGCTGTTGCTAGGCTGCTAAAGCATATACCGTTTAAAGATCATCTTGCTCCGCAACTCCGATCATTGCACTGGCTGCCGGTGACCAGCAGAATAAAATTCAAGGCTCTCACACTGGCATTTAGAGCTCTACATGGAAACTGCCCGCATTATTTAAGATATCAGTTGCCTAGATACTCCCAGGCCCGTTCTCTCCGTTCAAACTGCCGGGTCCTACTACTTGTGCCGCGAGTCAGAAGGGCTCGAGTGGGGGGCCGGACGTTCTCGGCAAATAAGGCACAGCTCTGGAACACCTTGCCACCCGGCCTCCAGAGCGCATCCTCGGAATCCAGCTTCAGAAAACAGCTGAAGTCTTGGCTCTTCAAACAGGGAAGCTAAATATCTTCTTCTCTGTGTTTCTGGCTTTGCTTTTGCCTTCACAGCGCCGGGACACCTCCTAGTTGAGGCAGCTGTTCGCGCTATACAAAAGTCTGTATTATTATTATTATAATACCACTTGTATCAGACATGTTTAAGATACGACCTAACATTTCTGCGAAATATATTGGGCAGTTTGTTGATAATAGGCCATGTATCTCTGCAGAAGTCCTTACGACTTGCAGATCATACGTTTCTCTGGACGAGGTCAGTGGCACAGTTTTGTGCAAAAGAATGGCTTTCATTCTGCTTAAAGTATCAATTTGTATAGAAGAGATATTCAGTGAAGGCCATAACGCCAACTCCCTGTCTGTCTTGCTTTTTGGAAACAATACTTGCATACAGCAAGTGACCCTGGCAGACACACTAACTAGATAGGCTTTTCCTGGCAACATGCCACAACAGCTGTGATCGTTCAACATTAAGTAGCTACCATTGGATAGCTGCCTGAAAACAGGATCTATCATCGCTGCTGGTGAACCGTGCAGGTGGCAAGAAAGGTTATTTGAAGAACACTTGCAGGCTCCGTGTAAATTAATACCTTGGCACAAAAGTGTACCAATTAGTGAGTTCTTACAATTTTTACCACTAAGAAATACTTCCTTTCCCCCACTCCAACATTTGTGTGTGTATGGTAAATTCCAGGTTTACTTGATGTATTCTTTACCCAACCTTTCATACAGGCCGCTGGTATGTATCTTAAGCAATACTGAAACTGGAAAATCGTCACTAGTATCGTCATGGGGCCATGTATTATCCATTCTATGACAGGTTTCTCAGAAACGGTTAATGGTAATCTTTCCAGTTTTTCTATGCTCTGCTGCTCTTTGTGCCAACGACATTTTTTTATTTGTAAGGTTAAATACAGAAAACAATGGCGTGGTGTTGAGTAAACGTCATGGAACATAGCTGAATGGAGATTTTGTAACGTCCAGCCTAGCAGCATTATAGAATATAATTGAGACTGGCCATGTTGTAACATTAGCAAGCCCTGTTCTATTATGTCAATGGCAGATGATACAATGCTGTCCAAAGAATAAATTCTGGAGGACAAAGTCGTTAACCCATTGTCCGCCACAGAGAGAGCTTTCTCTAAATTAATACAATCAATTTATCGTATTCTTTCTGCAGTTTCCATTTGCGTGACTTTCCATGCTTCATTGTAAGCATAGTACATACCGGCATATATGAATCGTTTTTGAGGTGGTTTACGAGTTCCAAGTAAGAAGTCTCGGAAGTCAACGCCTGCTTGAAGTAAAGATATGTGTTAATTAATTTCTTGAAGTGTGGATTTCTGTAGCCACTCAAGGCATAGTTTTCCTACACTGTATGTTGTAACTATCCCTGGATGTTGTCTCTGGGAATATCTTGGATCTTGCCTATTCACTGTGAACACTTGTGTTTTGTTCAGGAATCTATCTTGACAGTTATTTGTGTCTGTGGGCCAGGTTAACAATTTTTTCCAATCAGGATTAGTTCTATTCTGTTGTAAAAATCTGTTTTACGTCTACCTCCTCATCTGCAGTGCCATTACTGTCAGGTGTGGCTTTAGGTATGGACGGTTTGTTTAAATCTTTTATCTTAGCTGAGCCAAGACATGATGTTTGTTGAACAGTGTCATTTAAAAACATTATTTGTTCTGGGATAATGCAGGCTGTGAATAAGGCTTCTAAACCTTGCACCTGCCAGTCTTTTGTGCCCCAGACAGTTTTTGTTTCAATGTTGTCTTTCCAAAAGTTAATACCTAATGTAGACAGCTGAGCATAAAAGTTTGCAGAATAAATTTGTTTAGTATTGGTCAACATGTTTTTCATTCCTGTCTTATTCATATTTTTTTAAATAAAACGTTTCTGGATTTGTGACATTAAAACCTGAGAAGTATGGAAACTTTTCATAAAATGTTTTCGAGCTGCCCTTTGGCGGCGTTGGACAATGTTCCCATTGATTGTAAGAAAAAAACATTTCTAGGGTTTGCAGATTTGTGAAAATAATGGTCACCATAATGATTAAAACAATACATTTGTTCATAATCTGATGAACCTTCTAAGTATTCATGTTTTGTGAATTTAGCTGACATTTCTAAATCTGTCATATTATTAACAGTTTCAAAGTCCCAATCATCAGAAAATGTGCCGGGTGAGACAAAGTCACTCAAAAAAACCTTAAACTGGTGTGGGATCTTCAATAATTAGATAGGGCCATAAATGTCATAGTCAGTTGTGTCCCATGCTATACCACCAGGTATAGGAATGGCTGTGCTGTTCACTGATGACAGGTCTCTTCGCTCATGATGAGATGATTTGTGGGGTTTCAGGAGCAAGTTGATGTTCTTACTTGCTGTGTCCATTGTACTGTATTTTCCATCTATCATTTTTCGCAAACTTATAACAAGAATGAGCCAAAGTAGGGGAAAAAGTATACCTAACGCAATCAAATATTCAACCCATGGTGAAACCAGATACGCATTTTCAAGTTGATGAAAGAGTTCAATTATTTTTTCTTTGAAAGTTTTCTTTGCTGGCATAGTTTCAGGTTCAATGGGATCCCCAGAAAATGTATCAAAGTTGATGAAATAGCCAGAGGCAGTCTGTCAATTGTTGGAATAGCATCCGGATTGTTTGGAATCGTTGGAGCTGATTCTTCCTTTGTCATATTTGTATAGTCAAAGGCTAAATCATTGTAGACAGGTGTTTCTTGATGAACTGTTATTTGGGTCTCAAGAGGTACAACTTCCATTGCTTTGTTGCATAGTCCCTCTTTTCTTACTGCAGGTTTATCAAAGGTGATAAGTCTTTCAGTTTGAACCTCTTGGATTGTAGCAAGATTAGATTGTCTGCTACATCTTAGGAGTCGACTGGGCCTACTACTTATTATCGGCCACATGATGTGGTTTGACCAGGTCGATGGATACAACTCTGTTCTCCCTTTTACCAGCAAGGGGCAGTACTAACAATGATCTTGTTCCGTGGATTTCTAAGGCAGGTACTGCTTTTCTGTAAGAAGGCCCAAATTCCTTCTTCACCGCGATCATTTCCCTGACTAGATCCCCAATCTTTGGAATCCAGACAGGTCTTGCTGGGACAGGTGGTTTTTCTTCAGTGGTCGTTGACTTCTATATTGTGTTGCTCAGACTCCTTCTTGTTTAATTTAAGTTCTGCAAAACAGCCAAACGTCTTTGATATCAAAGGGTTTTTGTTCCACAACTGAAGTTTGACGATCGATGTCTTCAATAATCATTCTAGTACCAAACAGTAATTCATATGGAGTGATTCCACCCAGAGAATTTCTTGGCAGATTATTAAGACTATGTTGGATACTTATTAGATGTTTGACCCACCAGTCACCTGAACCTAATACCCTAGCTGTTATTGATTACTTTATGTCACAGTTTTTTTCTTTCCACTACCGCATTTCCCTCAGGATGGAATGGACTTGAGTACCGCAATGCAACGCCCAAGCTGGCCATGGCCTCCTTGTAAGCTTGAGAGCTAAACGCAGGACCCTGCTCTGAATGTAGCGTGCCGATGCGTATGTGCCGATAAAGACTTGCAAATCTTTTATAACAGTTCGGGCGTCAGCCGAGCGCTGAGGCCACATCCAAATGAATCTTGTCCTAATAGTTAAGGGACCGCATTCGTCCATTGTGACGTTTGCGTGTAGATAGTCTAATGCTGTCTAACAATGGTGCCTGAACTGGGCTGGCTACACTATGGACGCTCATTCCTGGCTACCAGTACATCTCTTCTAATTTTATTAGAGATTTTAAGATCCCTTGATGTGTCAGACCCTCTCCCACATGCGCTTTGTGTAGCAAAGCACCTCTCCGGTTCCTGTTTGGAATTACTCTGTCCCCCACTCCAGGGATTTGAGCAAAAGGAACGGAGTTTGCATCAATTATGTATGTATATCCGAGTGGATAGTTTAGAGGTAATGCTGCATCGCTGCCTTTCATTGAGGCATTAACTGCTAGCATTGTTTCACCTTCTATTTTCATTTTTGAACAAGTGATTGTAGCAATGGAAGCCTTCTGCACAGCTACCTTCGCGGCTTCATCAGCCAATGAATTCCCTGCAATGTGAACGCCATCACGCTGATGACTCAGTGTATGAATCACGTAAGTCTTTGTAGTTCTTTCTGTAATAGAACTACTTGTTCCCAAAGCATTTTATGCTTGATTGTGCCACCTTTTGTATTTTTGACACCATTTTAAACCCAGGTCTGCAGATATTCATTATAATTCCTGACGCAGTTATTCGAATCGCACACTATGAGTGTGGGGAATTCGCAATGGGTATTTTCAAGTGCCATCTTGAAAGCCTATAGTTCAGCTCACTGAGGTGTAGAGTCTCTGAGTGATTGAGTTTTAGTGACCATAGGTCTGAATTTACCTTCGTGTCAGTGACCTTTAACAATCGCGCACGCAGCACTATAGGCTTGTTTACCCCCAATTGTGGGCTGTGCTGATCCATCTGTATAAATTATACATCCGTAATGTTCTAGAGACAGAATCTCGGTCGGCAGAGTACATTCGTGTTCGTAATGTAGAAATTCTTGTGTTTTCAAGTAGTGTAGAAATTCTTGTGTTTTCAAGTAGGGATCAAAAACGTATTCAACGTCTGTTGCAGCAAGAGAATTAACCCATGCCCAACTCGGATGTAAAGCTTTTGCATTTGGAATGCTCTCTTTCGTCACTGCCTCTAGGGAAGGTACAGGTGTAACAATCATTATAAGTTTTCCCTGTGCTAGGGCTCTTTCCTTTGCTACTGCAGTTTGAACCGCTATCAGAATTTTTTCTGTAGAAGTGAATTTCGTTTCAGCTTGTGTATACAAGTGTGATTTGTAAGCTATAGGTACCTTTTCACCTTCATTAAAGGTTAGGTACGTGAATCCGCATCTCCCTGGGATGATTCGGATCACTAGGTTGCACTCGTATTTGCGTGTCTGTAACTGTGTTTTTGCTAACATGTCTGTTTGCACTGAATGTAAAATTTATGTGTGTTTTTGAGTCCAATAGTTGGATTGAAATCAGGTTTGATTAGTTTGTAGAGAGGTTTAACCCTTTCTGTGTAGTTTAGAACATAAGTTCTTCCAAAATTCAGGAAACTTAGAATTGACTGTAAATTTTCAGCGTCTTTGGAGGCTGGAGCAGTGCACATTTCTCTAGAAAGTTTGCTGCCAGGCATTTGCCTTCATTTGAAAGTTTGTATACTAAGAATAGGACATTGAGGTGGGCAATTCCTGATTTCTTAAAATTGTATTTGTACCCTTCAGAAGCGAACCCAAGTATTATGGTGTTCACTCTTTTCAAGTGCACGTCCAAATCATCGTCCATAAGATAGATGTCATCGACATAGGATAATGCCTCATCATCATACGTTTGTAGTAACTCTGTTACTCTAGCTGAAAATAACCCTGGACTATTCTTGAAACCCTGGGGGAGATGGCAAAATTGTCATTGTGTCCCCTTTTTTGAGAAAGCGGTCAAGTGCCTGCTTTCTGGTGCAATGTTCTGACAAAAGAAACCATTTGAAATATCTAATGTGGTTTTATATTTTTTACGCACAATGTCATTCATTAGTGCTGCACTGTGTGCATTTTGTACTGCAAATATTTTGCAACAAGAGTTTAGATGTCTGTAGTCCAAAAATAGATTATATGAATTGTCTGGTTTGGAGACAGGAAACAAAGGATTGTTCATAGATGAGGTGCATGTTTCAATCACCCCTTAGTATTCAAGTTGATTTAAAATCTCCCTGACCTGTTTTTTAGCTTCCTGTTTTACAGGATATTGCCTTTGCATTTTTGGTTGAGTTTTTAACTGGATTTTATGGTGAGGAGAATCCTCATACCATCCGACATGATTTGATATATAATGCTGGAGCCTGAGCTATGGCCCATTTTCTGGCATATGTGCATTTTTTATGAATTGGAATGCGATTTGAGAAGGCTGGCATAATTATTTCTTCGCCATGTGGGCACTCCCTGACAAATTCAGGTGGCCAGTCTTGTTCAGCTAGAAGAATGTCATAACCCTTAGATAGCTTCTCCCAAAAGAGTGCTTTTATTTTTCTAGTTATGTCTCCCTCCATCCGGAGTGTTACTTCATATAACTTATGGGGTACACTAATCCTGGTGTCGTCAGTTTCAAATTGAATGCATTCATTCAAGTACACTGTCTACAGATGATCCTTCAGGATTTTGCGAGCTATGGTGACTTCTGCTGTGCTGTCTACCATTGTCTGGGCCCACTCCCCGTTCTTCGGTTGTGTCCTCAAGAACCTCAGCATGTCTGATCTTTATGCTGACTACCTTCTTTGATGAATTGAAATTTATTATTTTTAGGAACGTGGTGTCGTCTTTGGACTTCACGCGTTCTTCCTATTGTTTTGATCGTCCTCTTCTTTCGGATTTCTGCGAGGAAGTCTGAAAGGTACCAGAGGAACATGTATCAGTATATTGATATCTATCAGGTTTTCTCAAATTATCCCTATTTCTGAGGCTATACCTCTATTCAGAGGGCTCCTGTTGAGGAGACCTTCCTCCGGACTGATACCATTTCTCTTTAGGAACTGTTTGTTTAGTGTTTTCCCATTTCTTTTTAGGAGTAGTGAGATTATTTTTGATAAAAACTTTTTCAGGATTTTCCGTTTGTTGGGGTCTTAGTAGTTTCCCACCCAAACTATCTCTACCTAGTTCTTCATATGATTTTTCAAGAATTCTTGCAAGTTCATATGGTTGTTCTGTTATATCTGTTTCTTTTAATGTTTGGTGGATTGCCACGGAAGCTGCTTCACCTTTAATGTTAGCTAATAGAACGTCTGTGACAAGAGAACGGAAGAGCCCAGGAGGCCTGGAGTCAGGCTGTATTTCATGAACACAAGATGACGTGGGTATTCAAATCCCCGCCACTACTAAAAGTTACCCACTAGCAATGATTAGTGTGTCATATGCACTTATATTACATGGTATTCTACAATCCCTATATAAACGCCTGTCTCTACAATTCAGAAAAGGGGGTGGTGATGAACAGAGTGTCTGAATTAAGCAGACCACTCTTACCCAGTCCAAAGATCAGGGCTTTATCCATCACCGTTATTTATCTCACTGCACCATCCCAGCTCAGAACCTGGCTATATGCAAATCAGTCTGTCCCTGGCCCAGTGCATCATGGGAACAGGGCAGACTAAACTACCAAGCCAATTCTTCACCAGAAAGGAGACAAGCTACCGGGGACCGGTTTCTGGCATTTCAGCCTTCTTCGGCCCGGCTTGCTTGAATCCTGATGGTGCAGTGAGAAAGGGACTCATGTCTGAGTATACCCTGCCACACCTATAGTGGCCAAAAACGATTCAGAAAAGGGCCAAGTTCTGAGCTGGGATGGTGCAGTGAGCTGAAAAACGGTGATGGATCAAGCCCTGATCTTTGGACTGGGTAAGAGTGGTCTGCTTAATTCAGACACTCTGTTCATCACCACCCCCTTTTCTGAATCATTTTTGTCCACCATAAGCGTGGAAGGGTATACTCAGATGTGAGTCCCTAGCTCATTGCACCATCAGGATTCAAGCAAGCCGGGCCGAAGACGGCTGAAATGCCAGAAACCGGTCCCCGGTAGCTTGTTTCCTTCCCAGTATAAGAATTGGCTTGGTAGTTTGGTCTGCCCTGTTCCCATGATCAATCAATCAATCAATCACAGATATTTATAGAGCGCACTACTTACCCGGAGGGTCTCAAGGCGCTTGGGGGGGGGGAGGGGGGGTGTGCTGCTACTGCTCGAAGAGCCAGGTCTTGAGCTTCTTCCTGAACGAGAGGTGGTCTTGGGTCAGGCGCAGTTCGGTCGGGAGGGAGTTCCAGGTCTTGACGGCCAGGTAGGAGAAGGACCTTCCTCCTGTAGTCGCTCTTCGGATGCGGGGGACGGCGGCGAGGGCGTGACTGGCTGATCGGAGTTGGCGTTTGGGAGTGTAGAAGTTGACGCGGTTGTTGAGGTAGCTCGGGCCTTGATCGTGTAGGGCTTTGTGTGCGTGGGTGAGGAGACGGAAGGTGATTCTTTTGTTGACCGGGAGCCAATGCAGGTCTCTCAGATGTCCGTAGATGTGGCTGTGTCGTGGGATGTCGAGGATGAGTCTGGCTGAGGCGTTCTGGATCCACTGGAGTCTCTTCTGGAGCTTCGCGGTGGTTCCGGCGTAGAGGGCGTTGCCGTAGTCCAGTCGGCTGGTGACGAGGGCCTGGGTGACCGTCTTCCTGGTCTTGGTGGGGATCCACCAGAAGATCTTCAGTAGCATGCGCAGGGTGTTGAAGCATGACGAGGAGACAGCGTTGACTTGTCTGGTCATGGTGAGGGAGGAGTCCAAGATGAAGCCCAGGTTGCGTGCGTGGTCTGTCGGTTTGGGTGCGGTGCCCAGGGCGGGGGGCCACCAGGAGTTGTCCCAGGCGGAGGGCGAGGAACCCAGGATGAGGACTTCCGTCTTGTCTGAGTTCAGTTTCAGGCGGCTGGTCGTCATCCACTCGGCTACGTCTTTCATCCCTTCATGAAGGTTGGCTCTGGCGGCGGCGGGGTCGTTGGTCAGGGAGAGGATCAGCTGGGTGTCGTTGGCGTAGGAGATGATGTTGAGGTTGTGTTGGCGTGCAATGGCTGCGAGGGGGCTCATGTAGACGTTGGAGAGGGTGGGGCTCAGCGACGATCCTTGAGGGACGCCGCAGATGACTTCGGTGGCCTCTGACTTGTACGGTGGTAGGCGGACTCTCTGTGTTCTTCCAGCGAGGAAGGAGGTGATACATTCCAGAGCCTTCTCCTGGATTCCGACGTTGCTGAGGCGCTGCACTAGGGTGCGGTGGCAGACAGTGTCGAATGCCGCGGAGAGGTCTAGGAGGATGAGGGCCGCTGTTTCTCCGTTGTCCATCAGGGCTCGGATGTCATCGGTGGCAGCGATGAGGGCGGTCTCGGTGCTGTGGTTGGCTCGGAAGCCAGACTGTGAGGGGTCGAGGGATCCATTCGTCTCGAGGAAGGCGGCCAGCTGTTTGTTGACGGTCTTCTCGATGACTTTGGCTGGGAACGGGAGGAGCGAGATGGGGCGGTAATTCTTGAGTTCGGTGGGGTCCGCTGTAGGTTTCTTTAGCAGGGCGCTGAGTTCTGCGTGCTTCCAGCTCTCCGGGAAGGTAGCGGTGTCGAAGGAGGTGTTGATGATGTCCCGCAGGTGGGGTGCGATGACAGCGTCGGCCTTGTTGAAGACGTGGTGAGGACAGGGGTCGGTTGGAGATCCGGAGTGGATGGAGTTCATCATGCGGACGGTGTCTTCGGTGCTGATCGGAGTCCAGGTGCGGATGGTGGTGGTGGGGGGCGGTGGTTCGGTCGTGGCGAGCGTCGGTTGAGCGCTGAAGCTGTTGTGTATGTCCGCGATCTTGTTGTGGAAGTAGGAGGCGAGGGAGTTGCAGAGGTCTTGCGATGGGGTGATGTCGTTGTTTCCGGCGTTGGGGTTGGAGAGCTCTTTCACGATGTTGAAGAGTTCCTTGCAGTTGCGTGCGTTGTTGTCCAGCCGGTCCTTGAAAGCAGTTTTCTTGGTGATGATGCACTGGGCCAGGGTCAGACTAATTTGCATATAGCCAAGTTCTGAGCTGGGATGGTGCAGTGAGCTGAAAAACGGTGATGGATCAAGCCCTGATCTTTGGACTGGGTAAGAGTGGTCTGCTTAATTCAGACACTCTGTTCATCACCACCCCCTTTTCTGAATCATGTCTCTACAATTGGCGATGCCTGACGCACTCAGAAGTCAACTGTAATAACCTATTAAAGTTAAATTCTGATGTCACAATGCCTGCTGCCAGATCCAACAGCCAGGAAAAAGGGAGGACAGGTCACGTAAAAGCAGTTTAAAGCAACAAAGTTGCTTTTCTTTCTGCTGCTCTGTTTTTTTTTTACTTTACAGTGCCAAGCAGAAAGTTGATTTTGATCACAACATGTTTGTTTTTTGCTCTATTTGGGGACTTATAGGAAAGTTAGAATTTTGATGCATGTTTACGCTGCGTTATTTTTTTTAAGCGGACTTCTATTTAACTTCTTTAAATATATTATTTTCAATAGCTAGTTAGCAACTTTTTTGGATTATTTAATTTTGCACTATTGATTCTATTTTTTCCTAATGCTTTCAAACATGCTCTCTGTTTAGTATGAAAGAGCTACGCACAAAGGATTTAAGTGATTTATAGGAAAGGTGATGGTGTGACCATGTATAAGAAGTTGTAAAGTACCCCCTGCAGTACATGATGAAGATATTGCAAGTCACCTCGGAGTTCCGCAGCCTTATAAAGAAACTCAGCCTTCGACCTCTTTCATTTATATGGCCAAGGAACTCCATGGTGACATGCAATACCCCTATAATATACAGATAGGGGTACTTTATCCCATATATCAGTACATTGTAGGCTGGTTGGCCTGGGGATGGTCTTGGAGTCCGATCCTACAGGACTCCATGCATTCGCACACCTTTCTCAAATGTGAAGAGCATCTGAGAATGTGTGCAGGGAGGGAGTTTGCAAAATACGCACCACATCATAATACCTTAGAGGGCATGCTTTTCACAAAATTAGCTGTAGAAATTTTGCAATATCACTAAGGGGCGTCATTTGTATAGCGGTTGGATCACCACCGCCCGTATGGTGGTGGTGACCCGCCCGCTGAAAACCTCCACCTGCTTAGGATTTCCCCCCCCCGCCACAATACCATGGCGGGGGGACCCCAGTGGACGGAAAGACCGTCCGCCGGTTTTCCGCCCGGCCACAGAGTCGACCGGGTGGAAAAGCTGCTAACATGGTGGTGGTGTCTGGGAGACACTGCCATCCATATTAGCAAATATTAGCATACACAATTGCCGCCACAGAAAGGCAGGCGTTTTTCACCTTCGGGGGCCTGTCGCGGGCCCCCAGGGATTCTGGGTTGTGGGGGTGCACATGGGGGTGTAACTATGGCAGGCACCGTGCGGTGATGGCCACATTGTGCATGGAAGAGCACGACATGCCTTCTTGGCATTGTGGCTGGCGGTGCTGAGAGCACCGCCCGCCTCACTGTCAAGAATACAGGATGCACCCGCCAGTGTGGTCGGCGGATTTTAATGTCACGAACGGGACCCCCTCACCAATGGCGAGCAGTCCATTCTCCAACAGGATGTCCACCCGCCATCCTAATGATCCCCTTAATATTTGTTTTATGTACTTGTTTAACATTTATACAGAAACAAGCATTATAAAGTTGCATCTTTAAAATGTAAGGTGGACATTTCAATGTTAGAAAGCATTAAAACATAACAATGCTACTTTTTACAGGTCTATAAAATAGCTTGACTCACAATAAAAGTAGAATAAAAAATGTATAAAAAAGAACGCAAGAGGTTTAAACTAAGAAAACAAATGTCAAATGTATTATTATTGGAAGAATAACAGACACATTGTACTAGAAAAGATGATACATGTATCCAAGGAGACATGATAAATAATGAACACTTTTTACAATGACAGCCAAGCCAGACATAAACAAGGAGCTCTCCCAAGGAGAGTTTTAATAGTGTTCTGATAGAACAAGTGTCTCCACTAAGGGAACATAAACCATTTATGGATTATCAAATGGATGTGTGAGACAGAATATTTATATTTGTTTATTTATTTATCAATGTACGTATGTCTGTATTTCTTTTTTGCATTTCTTTTTACTTATTAATTTGTTTTCATTTATTAATTGAACCCCTTGCTGCCAGGCCTTTCCTCCGTGCCTCTCCCTTTTTTAGGCTATTTGGGGCTATTTGGGGTAGTTCACACTTAGGCCCTCATATAGGGCCAGATGTAGGTAAATCTTATTTACCGACTCTAAAATACCGAATTTTACCGATTCGGTATTTTAGATTCGGTAAATAGGATGTAGGTAATTATTCGGTAATTTTTACCGAATCGGAATGATTCGGTAATTACCGAATCGGTATTTACTGATTCAGTAATTGCCATTGCCTTGAGGCCCATAGGAACCTATGGCAATTACCGAATCGGTAAATACCGATTCGGTAAAATTACCAAATTGACAAGGGTGACAGGGTGTCACTTTGACACCCTGTTGCACCCCTGATTCAGGCTTGTGTGCCATGTGACACACAGACATCCCCTTAGGGCATGTCTGTGTGCCACATGGCACAGGTGTATATGCACAGATGTGCATGTACACTGGAATTCGTTATTTACCATGCAATAGTATAACATGGTAAATAACGAATTCTTAGGGGCCTGTGACACTGTTTGCAGTGCCACCTACATATAGATTTACCGATTCGGTAAAGTTACGAAATCGGTATTTTACAGAATCGGTAAATTTACTGATGCGGTAAATTTGACAAATCTGTAAAATTTAGGCCCCCTACATCTCAATCACCAAATACCGGTCAGTAACGGCCGAAATCGGCGTTACCTACCGGTATTTGGTGACCTACATCTGGCCCATAGTATCCAAGCCAAATTTGCGTCCTTTTATTCCAACATCCTGAGGATTCTAAATGTAACTGGGGTTTGGGGATTCCCTTGGTTTAAAAAATGCTACAAGAGAAAGCATCTGTTTTCCCTGCAAATGGTATCAACAAAGGGTTTTCTAGTGCTGAAATCACCAGCTTTCAGGAACAGGCAGCATTTTGTCAGAAAACCAATGTTTTCCACACAGTTGTGGCATTTTACTGGGACTTAGCCTATCTCAATTCAGCATACTTCAATTGTGTATATCCTTCAATGTTTTCTTATAGAACGTAATAGTTGAAATTATAAAATATCGAAATTGGGTTGAAAAAATGCCATTTGTGCCTACATTCTCGCCTGTAACTCCTTCTAACTATGGCAGATTTTTTAAAGCAATATACCTTTACATCTGCTGGACCCTTCTGGTTGCAGGAATAAATAGGGCTTCTAGAACCCGAGGCACCCAGAGCTAATGACTGTTTTCATTGTGTACCAGGCATACAGCAAAGTATTTGGAAAAATATAAAGAGTGAACATCGAGGAACCCTTTGCATTTCTAAAATGGGAACAAGATGTGGTGTTCAGAAGAAGTGGTTATTTGCACATTTCTGAATTTGTGGGAACCCATACCAGCATGTGAATTACAGGGTATTTTTCTAAATGTCTTCTTTATTAAACACTGGCCTACATTTGGACGAGGAAATGCATAGAAAAACAACTGGTAATAACACGTGTTCTAATATTCTGTGTTTCCCTAAGTCTCCTGATAAAATTGGTGCCTCATATGTGTGAGTAGGTCTAGTGCCCATGACAGGAAATGGGTAAAAAAGCAACGTGGACATATCACATTTATCCACAGAAAACTGACCCTTTTTTGCAATGTGCCTAGCTGTGGATTTTGAGCACTAGCTCAGCTGGCACATAGAGAAGCCTAGCAAACCTATATATTTTTGAAAACCAAACACTCAGGGAATTTAAGGATGTAGTGACTTTTGTGGCTCTCACCAGGTTAGGTTACCCAGAATCCCTTGCAAACCTCGAACTTTGTAAAACAAAAACACAATTTCCTCACATTTCGGGTTGGAAAGTTCTGGAATCTGCAGGGAGCCACAAACTTCCAATCACCCAGCAATCCTCAAAGTCTTCTGTATAAATGGTACCTTACTTGTGTGGGTAGTCCTAGCGCCCACACCAGGAAATGCCTAAAAAAGCAAAGTGAACACATCACATTTTTCCACAGAAAACTGCCCCTTTTTTGCAAAGTGCCTAGCTGTGGATTTTGGGCCCTAGCTCAGTGCCTAGTGCCTGTGACAGGAAATGGCATAAAATGTACTGTGGAGACTTGAACATTATCGATTACATAAAAGACCTGGTTTTGCAAAGACGTCACCTGTGTTTTTGGTCCCAGGCTTGGCGCCCATGTAGGGAAACCTTCCAAACCCAGACATTTCTGAAAATCAGGGAGGTGTGACTTGCCTGGACCCCCAAATGTTTTCTTACCCAGAATCCCCTGCAAACCTCAATTGGTGCTAAAAAAGCAAATTTTCCTCACATTTCTGTGTGGCAAAGTTGTGGAATCACCGGGTTGACACACATATTCTTCCACTCAGTGTTCTCCTCAGTCTCCCAATAAAAATGGTACCTCACATGTGTGGGTGGGCCAAGTGTCTGCGATAGGGAAGGGTCCAAAACTTATTTTGGAGACATCAAAATGATCTATCCCAAAACGGCCTGGCTTTGCAAAGGGATTACCTGTGTTTTTGATCCCGGGCTCGGCGGCCATCAAGGGAAACCTACCAAACCCAGACATTTCTGAAAACTTAACACCCCCAGGAGTCCAATGATGTTTGGCTTGCTTGGATCCCCCAATGTTTTCCTACCCGGAATCTCCTGCAAACACAATTACCAAATAATACCCCTCCCCACCCCTAAATGTTAAAAACCCTAAAAACCTTTAGCTGGCGCCTTATCTCAGTGAACTGACTTCTTCAAATCTCCCACGTTTTACTAACTGGGGGCTCTCTGGTTCTCCCCTGCTTCATTTTGGCAGGTCTCCTTCCCATTGAAGTGGCAGAGTTCTCTTTAAATGCTGAATCTACGCAAAATTTAGCAGCTATGAATATTACTGACTCAAGCCACTAAAATATACTTTTTCCTATAGTGGGATGGCAGGAAGTCTTATATTGCACAACACGCCTCTTTTTTCATATGTCTGTATGTTAAAGAGCATGGTTTTATGAGATGGTGCAGCAGAACAATCATGTCTATGTACTGTGAGACTCAGGGCTTTTCCTGTACTATGAGTTAGATGAAAGCAGGTGTATGAGAATTGTATGATGTGTGGGACAGGAAATGGCTGCACGGCCAAAAGAGTAGCGTCAGGATCTCAGGTGCATTGTAGGATGTATGTGTTGGTACACCTGTTTTACCTCAACATTGAAATGGAGTAAATATGATATAGGATGTGGTATACAGATGCTGACCGTTGAATGTATTATGAACAATTGATGAAAAACAGGGGTAGTGAGCTGCAGGGGTTGTTCTTAGCTTTGAAGTTTCAGGTCGATTTCGGTGTTAAGCAGATAATCATGGGATGTAAGGAGCACTGAGGTGCCCATGAGATGTACCATAGCTGCCAGATATGAGGAGAAAGAAACAGAAGGTATATGGGTCAGAGAGGTTCTGAGGGAGGGGTAAAATTGAACTGTGGGTTCGTGGGGTTGAAGGATCACGTGTAGGTCGTCTAGTTGTGGGCAGTAGTATATGTGCTCATTTAATACCTCTATGCTGGATACCACTAGATGCCATTTGGCTGCGTAACTTAATCATTCTGAAGTCCTGTGCAGAAGATCCACATAAATAACTTTGGCATTAGTTCAGGTTGCTGTAGCAGATGTTCTTTCTGAACCCCTGTTTGGACCTAAGTGGATGTCCGACGTTAGCTCGCTGAACAAGGTCCAGAGTTTAGCGTTCACATGCATTCCATGCAAAATATACCACTTTCCCAGCATGGAATCTGAGTAGAAAAATAGAAATGATTTATGATTGTATGACTTCTTCAATTCTATATTCGTGAAAAACAAGGCATGCGACCCGTCTGGTACAGTATAAATATTTAAGCATGGAACGCTTCAGACTAAGCACATAACAGTGCCAGGTTTGACTTCTGAAGTTCGCATTGAAAATATTGGCTCGTTATCGGCCAAAAATGAACCTATTCCAATGCATAAATTAAACTGGCATTTGCTACAAATGCATTCCTTATTTGTTATTCGAGAATATCGTAGCGAGACCCCTCCCGCCTGAATTATCATACATATGTAAACAGTAATTTTAAATCCCGGAAAATGCAAAACACATATGTATTCATGCAAAAAATATATTCAAATGGTTGCAAAGGTTATACTAATGACAATAAATATTAATACACCACTCTAGCAAGGGACACTATGGTCGTTTTGCATAAAACAATATATTGTACAGTTATGATGTAAACAAGATTTATTGAAGAAAAACAATGAAACTGATTTCAGAGAAAATTAATAGGTTTATTTCCAGGTCTCCCCTAGTCTTCGAATGAGGCCTGGACCCATATGCACTGGAACTTCACTCCAGATTGCAGCTCGACTATGTATAAACGTACTTTAAGGCTGTTTGAATGACATTGCATACTCCCAAAATGTGAACTGAGGTTTGATATTTTAGCTGAATTCTGAACAATCATATGAAATATAATAACTAATTAGTCACACGTTTAAAATGGACATGATGAATGGTGTTTTCAGTAGAGTGCATTGCAACCTTTAACAAACTCCAAACAGAATTCCAATATTTTTTGTATATAATCAGATTAGAACATTGGGAAGAGATTTGCAAAATAACACTAAATATTAATGTAGATTAATAACATAAATCGTCCTTTCACATAACATTGTACATTATCATGAAAATATTGATTAAAGCACTAATACGCTGCTGACAATAAATATTTGTGGGTCACTCATTTAAAAACATTTTAGACGAAAATATATGCACCGAAGAAAATACATAATTGTCAAAAACAAATCAACATTGTGCTATCATAATGTGGTTATGGATATAATGTGTTGTGAGAGGGAGTGATCAACGTGTTGTAAAAAAACGCTTTTGTGAATTTCTAGTATTACAAGACCTTTTTAGGTCGAAGTCTAACAGACAGCACAGCTGGTTTGCTTACAACTTATAGTGGGCATTCTGAAAGCTTCACTGGAAATGTATTTTGCTTATTATTAGCCTTGTGGTTTGTTATGTTATGTTATGTTATACTATATTTTGTATAGCGTACGGCTACTCAGAGAGTGTCCCGACGCTTTGATTTGCACACCAATCTTATAACATAACAAGAAAAAAACAGTAAAAGACAGAAAAGGAACCAACAGAGCCCGGGAAACTAAGAAGTAAAAAGCCAGGTTTTGAGCCCCTTCCTAAAAGCCAACAAGTTAGCAGTGCTGCGCAGGGTCACTGGCAGCTTATTCCACAACTGGGGCGCCAACAGTCTAAAGGAGCGGCCTCCAATGCGTGCCCTCTTAACACGGGGCACTACGGCAAGAAACAAGGCTTCTGACCTCAGCGACCTGGCTGGATGGTAAAAGGTCAGCCTTTTTTGGAGGTATTTCGCTCCGGAGGCGTGCAGGGCTTTATGTGCCAGAGTCAAGGTCTTAAACATTATCCGCTTCCGGACAGGAAGCCAGTGCAGTGCCTCCAAGAGGCCCGAGGCTCTAGCACGGCGAGATAGTCCAAAGATGGCCCGTGCTGCCGAATTCTGGACCACCTGTAACCGTTGAAGCAGATATTCTGGCAGGCCGAGATAGAGAACGTTGGAATATTCAATTCTCGAGCCAATTATCGCCTGCACTGTGATCTTCCTGTGTTCCTCCGATAACAAAGGGAGGAACTTACGCAGCATCCGGAGCAAGCCAAAGCAGGTGCCCGTGAGGCAGATTATCTGTGAGCGCAGTGAGAGGCCGTTATCGATCTTAATCCCAAGGTTTTTTGCCACCTGGGACGAACTTGCTGGTGGAAACATGTTCTCAGGCCACCACACTTTCCAGTCCGGATCCGAACTGCACCCGAAAAAGAGGACCTCGGATTTGTCCGAGTTGCACTTGAGGCTGTTATGTTGGAACCACTGAAATACAGCCTCAAGGCAACCCTGGATCCTACCTCCATCGAAATCCGCACCCCTCTCACAGGTGAAGAGGAGCTGGGTGTCATCGGCGTAGGAAACGATCTGGGCCCCGAAAGACTCCGCCAGAGCCGCCAGAGGGGTCATGAAGATGTTAAATAGAGTTGGGCTCAATACTGAGCCCTGGGGAACTTCGACACCCAATGGCGACATCTCGGCGGAGCAAGCAGAAGCCCAGACCGTTTGTCGACGGCCTGCCAGGAAAGAATGAAACCACTGGAGCACCGTCCCCCTGAGACCAATCTCTGAGAGTCTTGCAAGAAGACCCTCATGGGGGACGGTGTCGAAGGCCGCCGACAGATCTAACATCACCAGCATCGCCCTGCCTCCCGAATCCAGCACCTCCTTAATCGCCTCCGAGACTTCCAGGAGAGCTGTTTCGGTGCTAAGATTGGTGCGAAAACCCGATTGAGTGGGGTGCAGTAGGTCATGGGACTCCAGGTAGTCGGCAAGCACCCTGTGCACATGCTTTTCGATGATCTTGGCGAAAGCAGGCAGGAGCGAGATAGGCCTGTAATTCGCCAACACCTCCGCATCCAAACCAGGCTTTTTGAGCAGGGGGATAATCATCGCCTGCTTCCAAGACTGGGGAACCACACCCTGTACTAAAGAACAGTTCAACAGGGGGTTCACATAAGGGTTAATAATAGCTGCCATTTTTGCCAAAATCTTGGCGGGGCAGGCATCCTGAGGAGAACCTGATTTAAGACCAGCCATCAGATCGAATGAAGCGGTCATAGAAAGAGGCGGAAAGACTGCCAAGGACGCACCTGCACTAGGCAAGGTAACAGCGGCATTCTCCACCCGACAGGGCGCCTCAGGCTGCTGCACAGGGAAAGAGTCCTGGATCAATTGGATCTTAGAAGTAAAGAAGTCTGCGATCGCCCTGACCCAAGGCTCAGGAGGGGGAGTCTGAGTCGACGCAGCGCGTGAGGTCGTAAACTCACGCACAATAGCAAAGAGCTCCTTGCAGGAATTAGAGGCAGCTTCGATTTTTCTCGCAAATTAAGCCTTCTTCTCAGAAAGGATATCACGATGGTAAACTTTCGCCAAGGATCTATAAGCAAGTTTCGCTGTCGGGTCATATTTCACGCGCCATGCTCTTTCTGCTATCTTGCATTGTCGGCGAGAAGCCGCCAACGCTTCCGTAAACCAAGGGGCGGATGCACCTTTGTCAGGTTTGCGCGGAGGCCTCACAGGAGCAAGATCATTTAACCTCTCTAGGAGCCAGGCCTGCAGCCGCTCAACATCCTCATCCAGATCCCCAGTTAAAGCGCAAGGATGATCCGCACAAGACTGTGCCAATAGTTCCGGAGTAACCCGGTGGAATGCCCTAAATCCCTGGAAAGCTTGCCGGGGGGCACCGGAAGACTTCCTGACTTCCGAAAGAAAGAATTTAATCAGCCTGTGATCCGACCAAAGCACCTGAATAGGAGCATGCATTTCTATAGGGGTTGTAGAAAAAGTCAAGTCCAGGGTGTGTCCCTTCTCATGGGTCGGCCCAGCGTGATAGGGTACCAGGCCCAGAGGGGCTGTGACGTCCAGCATTTTAATCGCGTCGGCGTCCATTTCAATGTCCATATGGACATTAAAATCCCCGGCGACTATACAGTGCTCTGACGTAAGTAACAGAGATGAGGTAACCGACTGGAACTCTTCAAAGAAAGAGCCTGTGGGCCCAGGAGGTCGGTAAACGAGGAGGCCTTTCACAGATTGGTGTGGTGATAGAACCATAGAAAAGGCAAGGGATTCGCAATCCTTAATCACCTCAGAGGGAATGATAGTACAGGTGACACTTTTATCTACTATCAATGCCACCCCACCTCCACGCCCCTTCAGTCTATCCTGCCTGTAGATGTTATAATCAGGCGGGATGGCTGTGGCAATATCTGGGTTGGATGACTCGCCGAGCCACGTCTCGGTGAGCATCAGAAACAGTGTTTTTTCTGACTCCCACAGGTCAAAAATTTCCAGAGCATGCCGGCCGAGTGATCTGGTGTTAAGCAGTAAGCCCAGATGTTTGTAGCTCACAGTTGCTTTATATTTGCTGACTTTATTTGCTCTAGTCTGAGTTCTTCCCTTCCTGGAGCATCTATTGCTTAGTGAAGCTTTTGATGTACTGGATTTATGTAACAGACCTTTAAATCTTGTTCTTAACTTGTCACATTTTCTGTGCATTCAAGCACAGAGGTCAAACGGCAGGCTCTGTCTTCCAAGGGTGCCTTGTGTAGGAGAGGCTGTAGAATGTTATATTTTGTAGCACACAATAAAAATGAACTGTGAATCAGAAAAGTTCAAACAAAGCACTTTGTTTGAAATTCTGAAGTGTGGTGGAAACACATTTTGAGTATGATCAACACACATCAGTACACTAGGTGATGACATTGCCACTAACCCTGGGCAAAGCACTATGCTACGCTCGCATAGTTTGCGAAGTTTGCGCATCTTCGCACTACGCGAACTGCACGTACCACAGTGCGAACATGCGTAGTGTAGCGTAGTGCAACGGTCATTTTTTGCTTGCTCGTGGTCCTCAATGTCAAGTTGACGACCGCGAGCAAGCAAAATGACATCCTAGCGAGACTTTTTGATTGTTTGCGACCAGCAACATCAAGTTGCCGATTGCGAGCATGGAAAATATACCTCTCGGCGAGATTCTCTACGCGGGGAGGTCAGGTTTCTCATTGCGAGTGGTCGCGCATGCTCGCGACCGCTCGCAATGAGAAACTAACAGTCCGCGTTGAGAAAGCTGCAGCTCGAGTAAAAATCTACACAATGGCAGTTCAACCGCCCTAATCGTAATAGGGTGGTGAGTAGACCGCCACGCCCCCATGATTCTGGTGGAGCGCCAGACTCATAGTGGACCCCTGATTTTTAGACATTGTAAGTGGGCTCCCCAGGGCTTCTGATGTGTCCGGGAGGGGGAGGTGCCTGGCCCCTCCCCTTTTTTCTTGTATTCGACTCCAGAGTGAGGTCTCAGAGGCATTTGATGGCTCAGGAAGGGTAGGGCCATGCTCCCCTTGCTTATTGAATACGGCTTCAGGGGTGGGCTTCCTAGTGTTAGGGGTTTGAGGATAGCTATGAGGGTTTGACATTGACATGTGGTTAGTAGCAAACCCCATGTCTCTTTTACCACATTCCCCCATAGAGTACACAGAGTATGCTCTTTAGAGATGGTCCCTGAATCACGTAAAGGGACGCTCCACCTGTAAGTCAACGCTTGGCTTACTGCCGTGACCACGCCCCCGTTCCTGTTCCTGTTTGTTGCGAACGCCATTACCTCTAGCGTGTCGCTCGTTTCCTTGATCCAGCCTGAATCCTCCGCTCTCCGAAGATTGCTTTTGGGAAGATTGCAGAGATACTTTTCCCAGCACGGACTTCCCTGCCTACCTCATTGCACACCCCCGGCTCATACGGAAAGCCGGTTCCTATTTCTTACCGCACCGACTCGGCCTTGAAGCCGAAGTTTGTTTTCCCCACATTTTGATGTGCTGAGCATTACCGCACCGCTCAGTGCACGTCTTGGCTTGAAAGCCGAAGTTTGTTTTCCCCGCATTTGGTTTGCTGAGCCTGCACGCACCTCTTGTGAACGGCTCGAAGAGTCGACTTTCCCCTATCATTTCCTCATCCCTGATTGAGAGAGTGTTGCTCCGCCTGGCGCTTGGTCCCGGGCCGGGCTACGCCTCTCTTGAGAGAGTAGATGCTCCGCTCTTCGGTGCCCCAGAAGAGCCGGTCATTGCTCCTCAAATCCCTATGTTAAAACCCCTTATTAGTTCTTTGGCAGTTTCTTTTTGGTCTGTATGGTTGTATGTTGTGTGAGTGCAATATTGATTAGCCCTTCCCAAAGCCTCAGGATTCCTGCCTTCCTGAGTCCAATATATTACCCACCTCTCTCTTCAAGGACATTCCGGGACATACCTGGGGTAAGTGTAATGCAATGCTAATCACATGTCAATGTATTTCTGGGTAACTTGTATAGCAAAGTGTATTGGTATCCTCCTATTGTTTCCTTGCAGCGTCTTGCAACCAGACAGACCTGTTGCCCTCCTGTGATTCCACCCCACGTATGGGGAGAGTGGTGGACACTCCTTGGAATTTTCCCCCATACTTTTAGAGAACAGCCCATAGGATTGCATGTTACACATCAATCCTGTGGTTGTTTTTTAGAGGTCAAGGGGATTTCTCTTCACTCCTGTGGACTCTTGGGTGCCTGGTTCTTGATTCCTGACAGAAAGCCAAGCCGAAGTATTTTTGTTCACCCGAGTGAAGATGAATTCTGACGGTACTGAAATAGACATGGACACCAGGATACACACCCCTACCATGGAAGATTTAGCGGCAGCTGTAGTAGAACTCCAGGCGGAAGTAGGGAGACTGTGTCAGGAGAATCAGAGACTACAGACAGAAGCCTTGCAGCATAAAACCCCTGATTACCGAGATAAAGGCACTATCCCTAAAAGTAGATAAAGCTACATCCAACCCGCTAGATTCACATTACCCTCATCTCCCACTGGAGCTGAAGCTAGAGTAGAAGGACACCTACCCCCGGTACAAGTAACCGTTCTTCCTCCGAGTCCTGTTCCTCTAGCTATGCCTGAAAGGTTTTCGGGTGACAGTGCTAAATTCAACATATTTATGAACCAATGTCAGCTCCAGTTTCTGTGTAAACCTGCGTCCTTTCCCAATGATTCTGTCAAAGTTGCCTTTGTTATCTCTTATCTAACAGGTAATGCGGCCGAATGGGCGATTCCTTTGATAGAATCTAATGATCCTCTCTTGAATGATTACCAATTATTTCAAGACAAGATGAAAAGTCTGTTTGCCAAACACACCTACATGCAGGCTAGCGACAATGAACTCTTGAATCTCAAACAGGGGAATAATGATCTCTTGTCCTATATAACCAGTTTTAACAGACTAGTCGCAGAAACCCACTGGCCAGAAGATAAAAGAACTTCCTTATTTTATCGAGGATTAGGGGATGAACTGAAAGACCTATTGTCCCAGATCGTAAATCCCCCTGAGGATTGTTCTTCTTTCATAGAACTGACAGTCAAGCTGGACCACCGGTTGCATGAAAGACGTGGTGAAAAAGGAAGGGGATTAGGATCCAAATATGTCATGATTCGTTTTGAGAAAAGGAAGCTAAAGACACAGTAGAGCCTATGCAGATAGGTAGTGTGAGAGGACCCTTAACTGTAGAAAAAAAAAGAGATGCAAAAACAACCCCTGTTTGTATTGTGGCAAAGGAGGACATTATGCCAAAGAATGTCCTGTTAGACCCAAAACCTCTATAAAAAAGATTAGCACTGGCTCTCAGAAACAGGAAAACTAACGCACTTGAAGAATGAGGAGATCGCTTCTTCAACTGGTAAGGAAAATCAGATCTCTCCCAAGAAAAACATTTCACGCTCAATGTCACCTTTATTTATACTGCACAGTGTAGAGGTGACATGTCCGTATTTCTTGATTCAGGAACCACAGGTAATTTTTTTGACATAAAACTGGCACAAAGGTTAGGGTTCCCGTTTATCCCGAAAGAGCACCTTGAACCGATAAGAGCGGTAGATGGTACTGAATTATCCTCTGGTTTAATTGTCTATCAAACACCACCTTTAGTAATGGTATTGAGTAATGGGCATTCAGAGCAAATAGTGTTTGATCTAATTGATGCTCCCAATTTTGGTGCTATTCTGGGTATCCCCTGGTTACAAGTACATAATCCTTGGATAAATTGGTCCACTAGAGAAGTTGTCCTGCAATCTCAATATTGTCTTCTTCATTGTTATCGAGAGGCAAGAGAAGAGATTCCCCCTTTACAATGTGCCATACAAAAAGTAGCTGTGATCGATAGTGTTCCAGAGGAATATATCGAGTTTCAAGCAGTGTTCAATGAAATAGAAGCTAACAAATTACCCCCTCATCGCAGTTACGACTGCCGCATTGATTTAATTCCTGGAGCAGATTTGCCTAGCAGTAGAATCTATGCTCTTACACCTTCTGAGACAGAATACCTATGAGACTATCTTGATGACATGTTAAACAAGGGGTTTATCCGTCATTCTACGTCTCCAGCCTCATCTCCTCTCTTTTTTATAGACAAAAGAGAAGGCGGTCTGAGAGCATGCCTGGACTACAGAGCGTTAAACAAAGTCACCATAAAAAATAAATATCCTCTTCCACTCATCCCTGTTCTTCTTGACCAGCTAAGAGGAGCTAAGATCTTCACAAAAATAGACCTTAAGGGAGCTTACCATCGTATTAGAGTGAAACAGGGGGATGAATGGAAAACAGCCTTCAGAAAAAAATTTGGTCTTTTTGAGTACTGTGTAATGCCTTTTGGCCTCTGTAATGCCCCTGCGGCTTTTCAATATTTTATCAATGATATGCTTAGAGAACACCTGGACATCTTTGTCATAGTTTACATTGATGACATACTCATTTTCTCCCAGAACGAACAGGACCATGTTGACCATGTAAAAAAGATTCTTAGAAAATTACAGGAAAACCAATTGTATGCTAAATTGGGCAAAAGCACCTTCCATACGAAAGAAATAGACTTTTTGGGGTTTATCATCAACCCGGAAGGTATAGTCATGGATCCTCAAAAAATTCAAGCCTTACTAAAATGGCCAAGTCCTTCTTCTGTTAAGGAAGTCCAATCCTTCTTGGGTTTCGCCAATTTTTATCGGCGTTTTATTGATCATTTTTCAGACTCGGTGGCACCCATAACAAGGTTGTTACGGAAAGGAATACCCTTTCTTTGGTCCGACGACGCGGAACAAGCATTCCAGAATCTAAAAAATAAGTTCACCACTGCGCCTGTTATTAAACACGCAGACAACACCCAACCATTTTTTGTGAAAGCGGATGCTTCTCAGTATGCAGTAGGGGGAGTGTTGTCGCAAAGAGAAATAAATACTGGACAATTACACCCCATTGCTTACTACTCCAAAACCTTGCTACCTGCTGAGCAAAACTATACCATTGGAGAACAGGAACTATTGGCTATTAAATTAGCCTTCCAAGAATGGAGACATCATTTATTGGGCTCCCCCCATATTGTTACCATTTACTCTGATCATAAGAACCTCCAGTTTTTCAGAACGGCTAGAGCCCTTACTCCCCGACAAATGAGATGGGTGTCTTTCTTCAGCGAGTACGATTTTGTCATTACTTATCATCCAGGACCCCAGCAAGGCAAGGCGGATGCACTATCCCGTTTGGGCCACACAATAGAAAAAACTGGAGACTGCTCTCTCCCTATCATACCGGTACATAAAATCATTGGTGTAGGAGACACAAATAGATCCTTCCTCGAAGAGCTAAAAGCCCAATATGGCACCATTCCTCCTGTACAATGGGAAGAAGACAAAGCCAACACTATTGTGAATGAGTTGTATTACCATGAAACAAAGTTGTTTATACCCACTCATGCATTACAGAAACAAATAATAGAATGGTGTCATGATAGCGTGCTAGCCGGTCACCCAGGAAGTGTGAAGACTCAGAATCTATGTCACAGATGGTTTTGGTGGGAGAACATGTCTCAAGATATTCAGTCATTTGTTAAGGCCTGTTCCACTTGCGCTAGACAAAAGGCTTCTCATTGTGCACCCACAGGGTTATTAAAAACCATAGCAGTTCCTTCTTCACCCTGGCATTCAATCAGCATGGACTTTATTACTGAGTTACCCAGATGTCAAGGTTACAACACCATATATGTAGTGGTTGATATGTTATCTAAAATGGCACACTTTATCCCTCTGAAAAAGATTCCTTCAGCCAAGGAATTAACACAGGTGTTCCTTGAGCAAGTTGTACGTCTCCATGGTTTGCCTTCGGTGATTATCTCAGACAGAAGTCCCCAATTTGTATCCAAGTTTTGGCAAGGAGTATGTTCAACTTTAGCCATCGATCATAGGTATCAACAGCATACCACCCACAAACAGATGGACAGACCGAGAGAACCAACCAAACCCTCGAACAGTACCTCCACTGTTTACTCACCACCCTCTCTTCCATTTGGCTTCAGGCTCTTCCCTTAGCAGAATTTGCCTATAATAATTCACAACATTCTGCGACAGGTGTGTCTCCTTTTTATTTTAATTATGCACAACACCCTAGAATGTTGCCCTTAGTTCTGGATCATACGCCAGCAAAAGTCCCAGCGCTAGAAGAACAACATAGGCAAATCAAAGAGGTGTGGGAAGCAGCAAAGGGTGAATTGCATAAAGCCAAAGAAACCATGAAAAAACAGGCAGACAAACATAGAAGAAAATAACCCACTTATACCGTAGGAGAGAAAGTCTGGCTTTCCACTAAGAACCTTAGAATGGAAGGGTCAAGAAAATTCCATCCCCGATTCATAGGACCCTTTCCTGTAGTGAAAGTTATCACCCCAGTCACCTTGAAATTACAGTTACCTCCACAAACCAAGATACACCCCGTTTTTCATTGCTCACTGCTTAAAAAATACATACCCCGTGTAAACCCAGACATACCTCCCCATCCACTAACAATTCAGGGAGAAAAAGAATATGAAGTCCAGAAAATCTTGAACTCCCGTAGAGTCAGGGGTAAACTACAATATCTGGTGGATTGGGTAGGCTATCCCCCTGAGGATTGATTCCTGACACCTAGGGCCTATATTTAATGAATGCAGCCCAGCCACCATTTCTTTTAATATCTCATGGGATTTGGCCCAAGCTGGAGTCCATTTGAGCCCCCAAAAGTGGCCTACCTTGCCCCTATACATTACATTAACCTTTTTACTTCAGGACAGGGGACTGACAGGCACATGCATCAAGCGTTTTTGAAGTCGGTAAAATTGGGAATCGCAAAAATATGGCATTTGCGATCGCAATTTGAAGAGTAGAAATGCATGAACCTAAAATTTGCGAAAATTCGTAATTTTTCGTCAAATTAAGGAATTGCAAAAAAATTCTGCGAAAACCATTGCGATTTCCCTTTTGCGATTTGCAAGTAAAGTATCGCAAATAAGGAATCGCAATCCAAATGCATGAAAAATCGCAATTAGCGATTTACAGGAAAATCGCTAATTTGCAATCGCAATTTAAGAAGGGACCCAACTAGGTGGTAAAAATGAGTGCAAATCAGAAACAGCTGAAGACCAACAGAAACATATATAAACACACCCACAATGAGGCCCCAGTTTCCAAAATGGCTGCTCTGTACCTGATGGCGAGGAGGATGAGGCTGCAAGCTGCTCAACAGAGAGGGAGGCAAATTAATGAGCGCATCTTCAGAATCCGCGTCACTCTGCTTGGTCAGGAGGATGATGAAATATATGACAAGTATAGGCTGAATGGCCAAATGATCCATGAACTAATCCATGAATTGAACCCTATCCTGCAACGACAGACCCATAGGACCAATGCAATACCAACGCATGATGCCTACATCTACTGGCGTCAGGCACTTTTCAGGGAGTCATAGCAGTAGCAGGAGGTGTGTCTCAAAGTGCATTGTCACAAATATTGGCAGATTTTCTTGATGCTATGATGGTACGGATACACAACCACATAAGTTTTTCTACCACAGCCCATGAAATAGCTAGGACCAAGCAGGAGTTTTATCAAATTACTGGCTTCCCCCAAGTACTGGGTTGTATTGATTTCACCCATGTAGCGATATGTCCCCCTGCAGCTCATGAATATATGTAACGCAATAGGAAAAGTTATCATTCCCTGAATATTCAGGTGGTGTGCAATGCAAAGAACATTTAACGGACATCGTGTCACAATTCCTTGGCAGTGCACATGATTCGTATATCTTCAGGCAAAGTGGCATTCAGACCCGTCTAGCAAGGGGAGAGTTCTGAGAGGGACATTTGCTAGGTAATTATATGCAAAACATCTTTCCATTCCTTGTACAAATGTAATACTCTAACAACCACCTTTCTACCCTCACATGTAGGTGACAGCGCATACGCCTTGCGAAATTACCTGCTGAAACCATATCTGAATCCAGCCACAGCCGCACAAAGGAGATACAATACAGCACATATCTCTACGAGGAGCGTGATTGAGCGCACATTTGGCCTACTCAAGAGCCGATTCAGATGCCTCCATAAGACCGGAGGTGCAATGAAATACAGTCCCGTCAAATGCTGCAAGATAGTGGCAGCATGTGCCATGCTGCACTACATTGCAACAAAGGGAGGTTTGGAAGTGGAGCTGTCTGACAGTGACTCGGAGGATGGAAACCAACAAGTACCACACCACCCTGCCCAACAAGGCACAGGCGCAGCAGAAGGCCGCAGGCGCAGATTGGAGATTACACAGAATTACTTCTGAGGTGAGTAATGAAGACACAAACACATTCAATGAAATGTAAAGTATACTTTATGTAAATGTATTGTGACCGGTGAACATAAGGTAACAGCCAAAAGTGACTAATGTCACAATACTCATTGGAATTCCAAATAAATAAAAAATATTTAAATCAAATGTGCTTGAAAGTCAGTGATATGGTCACAGCGTGTCAATGGTTAAATCACCATTTCACTCAAAATGTCAGGATGGGAGACTAGCGTTTTTTCCCTCGAACACCCAGACGTCTGTCTTGCGCTGCATCTTCTTGCCTTTCGTTGGCAGTGGATGGGGTAGCGCTGTGAATAGTGCATCTCACAGCACTTGCAACAGGCACTGTTGTACTGCTCAAGCTTGAGGCACACTCACTACTGTCATCCTGTGCAGTCATGTGCACTTGCCTACCGGATGCATTCATCAGGTCTACTGCATTAGTCACTTGATGCAGTGCTTTGGCAACATCTCCACTACAGTGACACATTTCCGTCTGCAAAGTCACTGATCTACGCGCCAGCAGTGTCGTGGCTGTGGCCAGACTATTGTTGGCCTTTCCTTGGTGTTTGAGTTGCTGCATCAGTTGGCGGTGCTTTCTGTTGCGCGATGCATCCCCCTCCTGCATGACCTTAGTGAGTTCCTGGACACTACTGGCCAGTACAGCAATGTTTCCTGACATCTTAGCAATTTCCTCCTTCACTAACCGAGTGTTCTTGCTCTGCAGGCGATGTGAACTGAGCACCTGTCCCTACAAGCCACCCCTGACTGGATTTCCCGCCTCCACCTGCTGTGGTCTGCATGCTCTGCGCCTTCTCCTTTGCGATCTACAAAATCCTCTCCGGATCTGTGTTGGTGTGGGTGTTGCGATGTCTGTTTGCCGTAAACGGACTGCAGGCGCAGCATTGCCCTCATCATTGGAAGCCATGGGACGCAGTGTTGGGACAGGTGACCTACGGGAATGAGGCACACGTGACTGGGTAGTTGGCAGAGCTGGTGTGTCCTCATGTTCGAAAGTGCTGCTCTGGTGCATTTCCTGACCATCAATGTCCCCGGCCTCATTGAGTTCTGCATCTGCGAGGTGAAACAGTGCAAAACTGCATCAATGTATGCTTGTGAGGTCATGTCACAGTCCTCATTTAATAAAAATCTTTATATTTTGAACATCTGCTACACTATTTCTAACAGTTTTGGGCATATCTGTGTGTGTGTCATTGTCAGTACTTTTCCTGGCTACACCTCCCATGATGCACTTTCCTCAGTAATGTAATAGTGTACAGGCTTTACAGTGTGTGCTAATGATGTGCTCTGCTGACATCCTGACTCATGTACTTGGGGCAATTGAGACATGCATTTCTCTTACCTGCAGAGGTGTGTGCTGCTCCGGAGGTGTCCAGCTGCGTGACTCCAACAACTGCTTCACCCTGGATGGTAGACTCCACCAATTCCTCCATGGGAGTGTTTCCTGTGTGTGGTGGTGTGCCCCCTCCTGTCTTCTGTGCCTTCTTCATACGGTCTGCAATGCTAGCCTTGGCACGACTGCGTAAATCGTACCATCTCTTCTTAAGTTCCTCTGTTGAACGGTGAGTGACCCCGATGGCATTAACTTGGTTCTGGATCCGGATCCATATTTTGCGTTTTTCCTGCTCTGGAACCTTCAGTGAGGCTTTCCCAAACAGCTTGTTATTGCTGTGCACTACACCCTCAATTAGAGTCTCTAGTTCTTTTTCTGAGAATTACATTTTTCTCTTGAACTTTGGCTGTCCTGTGCATGTTTGTCAGCTTCCATGTTGCAGTTCTTTCCTGGTGTACACAGTCTCTCTCCCTCTCACTCTCCTCTGCTCCCAGAGCCAGCTCCCTCCTCCCCTGAGCCTCAGCAATGAAAATGAGGCTTGGACAGCACATTTCCTGGTTGTGATGTCATCAACATGCCTCAATGCACGACCTCGCAATTTGCGAAATTGCTAATTGCGATTTCGCTATTTGCGAGTTCGCAAAAAAGGAATATCGCAATTTTTTTTGCAAATTTTACAGATTCCTTAATTAATCGCTATTTTTTTTATTGCATTCCGTTTTGCGATTCCTTATTTGCGATTCCTTAAAAATCCGTAATAAGAAATCGCAAAACATTTCAATGATGCATGTACCTGTGAGTCCTGTAATGGCTACCAGGAATATTTTCTCATGTTGCTGGGATTCAATCAGTGCACTCACTCCCACAGGAGTCTGACTCGCATGGGAGCTACATGGCCCAAGGGAAATAAAGCTCCCTGGACCATTGACAACACTTTTAAATTGGCGCTCAGTGAGAGTTTCCTGAGTCTCTCGCTGACCCAACCATCCAGATATCTAATTATTTGTAATCTTAATTTCTGAAAGAACTATTGAATGAATTATAACCAAATCACAAAAAATCACACTCTGCGGACCAAGATCTAGCTTTCTGACAAAATTGGTGTTATTCCATTCAGCAGGTTTTGCTGGAACCTTTCTTAAAGAACTCTAAGGAAACTGCTTCGGGATTTTGCATTTTGTGACCCCTTTTTCTCAGCCCCCACTTGACGGAATACCCATGAAGTTTTCCATGCTCAAAATAGTCAAAGAGAAGCACCTTTTTTTTGGAAAAGTTGTGAAGATTCGATGTATAATATATATCAGAATCAACCCGCTCCTCTGCCTCTGCCCTTGCTCAGTGTGGCTTTCTGGATTAATTACCATCCTTTCCTCAATAGTCAATATTGATCTAAAAAAGGAGCTGATTTGTGGCTCAAATCCGATTCCGGGATGTTGCATTTTTAGGTCAAGGCTGCAGGTTACTAGCAATTACCTGATGTGCTTAGTTTGTCTATAGTTTTTACATATGTTGTTTAGAAAGGTTCACATCTAAGTGGTGAATGTAAATTTTTTTCACGCTGCGCGGCAATCAAGGTTGCTGCACTGCAAGGTGTGAAAGGAGCAGAGCAAGATAGTGTCATATCTAATAAGATATGGAACTTTTGCTCTGTTCCCAAGTGCTGGTGCACTTTCTGGCTGCCTAACATCACAAACACACCTTTGCACTATAGTGCAAATGTGTCTTAGTGAGTCTCACATAGTTTTTATATTGCAAGGGTACCCTTTGAGTGTGGAATATTATGCTTCAACTTACTTTTAAACCATTCCCAATGTATGTGTGCTGTACAGTAAAGCACACATGCAAAGTTAGAGAAACTGAACTTTTCTCAATATACAAGGAGCTAACGTTGCCCAATAGAACAGTGGCCCAGGACACATATTCCGAAGAGGTCTGTGGGTCTATTGCTGACCACTTCGTGAAGAATGTGGAGAAGATATATGTGTCCTTCCCGACGGGGGCTGGCAAGGACATATCTGACCTTGACGGAAGTACGAGGCACACAATGGATAAATACTTGAATCAGTTCGAGGTTCCTCCTAGATTGTAATTGTTGAGAATCACGCTTAGCTTTCAATCAGGATCTCCCACCGACGCTGCCCCGCCCAAGATTTTTAGGAGTCAATTGGAACTCCTGATAAACCACATAGGTCATATGGCCACTCTCTCCTTTCAGGAAACCTATGTGCCTGATGATTGGAAAATGGCTCAGGTAATCTCTATAAAAAAGAAAGAAAATTTGAATATATCCCAACTGGATAATCTCCGCCCCATTTCACTCCTTCCTTTCTGTATAAAAGTAGTGGAGAAAATAGTTAATACCCAGCTAATGAAATTTACGGAAGAAGGCCAACTTCTCCACCCTTCCCAATCCGGCTTTAGGGCAAACCACTCAACGGAAACCGCCCTTCTCTTCTCCACAGAGATGCTCCGGCAAAAAGTGGATGAGGGACAGACAGCTGCCTTGGTATTGCTAGACCTGAGTGCGGCTTTGGATACCATTTCGCACTCATTGCTGCTAGCCCATCTCAGTGAGGCTGGAGTTGTAGGATCGGCCTATGATTGCCTGTGCTCATTTCTTGCGGATAGGAGTTTCCAAGTTTACTGCCCCCCGTTTAAATCAGCATCTCGATCTTTAAGGCAGGGGGTTCCACAGGGCTCTATTTTGAGCCCTACGTTGTTCAACCTTTATATGGAACCCCTTGCGAGGATTGTGGAATCTTATGATGTGGAAATTGTATCCTATGCCGACGACACCCAATTGGTGGTCACTTTATCCCAAAGCCCGGTTGAGGCGGGAGCCAACTTCTCCGCCTGTGTAACTGAATTAGTTGGCTGGATGAATAATAATTGCCTCCGCCTTAACGGGAACAAAACCGAGTTGTTAGTAATATACCACCTATTTGGTTGTCAGCTTGGTGGCCTCTAGAACTAGGTCCTACACCTACTCCTTCTGTCCTTGTGAAGAACTTAGGTGTATACCTGTATACCGATATCTCCTTTGAACAACACATTGGAAGTATGACAGGCAAATGCTATGGCATTCTGAAAACTCTTCGTAAAGTCTTAGACCTTCTTCCCATTAAAGCAAGGAAAACGCTGATGCACGCCTTAGTCACCTCCCACCTGGACTATGGGAATTCTTTGCTTACTGGTCTGAACAAGAAGGGTATGCACCAACTCCAATGTGCCTAAAATGCGTCCGCAAGACTCGTACTTAATCTGCCCAGGAAGTCATCAGGGAAACGTGCCTTAGCTACCCTGCATTTGTCCCTATACGGGAACGCATTCGGTTTAAAACTATGTGCAGGGCTCATCGTATTGCACAGGGCAAGGGCCCTGATTATCTTCAAAATATGTTGACCATTTAGCGTCCTAAACGACTCCTGAGATCTCTTGGAAGCATGCAATTTCATGTCTCTCGTATTCATAAAGCGCGGATGGGAGGTCGCTCCTTTAGATACTTAGCCTGCAAACAGTGGAATGAACTACCCATTGAACTCCGGATGGAGCCTTCGGAAACAAGGTTCCGCCTGAAACTCAAGACTCACCTTTTTCCGAAGAATAAAATTAGAATCTGTGTCTTTGACCTCTGTTTGCCATGCCGACTGCTTCCTTTTGGACTGTATTCACAGCGGCGGGACAAACTGATTATAGTTTATAACCGTTTTTTATTATTATTATTATTATTATGTTTGGAGGAACAAACACTTTTTGCTTTTGTAGCACCTGCCTTAAGGAGCTGTATGTTTGGAGCAAATCGCTATCCACAAAGGTTAGTTGATAAGACTTTGTGCTAAAAAGCATGAGTGGTTGCAAGGGAATGTGCAAGTAGCACCCATTGGGCTGCCTCTTGATGCAAAGTAACCAAAGCAATACAAAGCACTGCTTTGTGTTACTTTTAGGCAACAAGTTTAACAGTAATTTCCTCGATCTAGTTCAATCTTATGTGCTTTGTTAGGTATACAGTAAAGTATTCACAGCAGGTTAGCAAATGCTTTAACAGTTATAGCTCAGTTTAACCACCCCTCCCAGTGGGAATAAAGGATTTTCTGAAATGCATTAGGTGACACAAGCCAATTACCTCTCCATTTGAGTACTCCTCAAATTGCTCTAGCCTCAGTATTTTTTTTTCCTTTGAGGTAGGTTTGCCCCATGTAGCACATAACAAGGTCTCCTGCTGCTCAGGAAAAGGACCCTTTGTATTGCATTCTGTGTGAATGTACGGTCAAATATGTGGCCGCCCATGCAAGGAAACAGTCTGCATCAGTCCTCGACCATATCACTTCTATGTGGCGCCTCCATTCTCATCTTTTAATCTATTTCTAAAAAACACACCTTTTTTCATTCATGTCTCTCTCCCTGCCTCTCCTTGTGTGACACTCACAGGTCTAAAAATAAATTGGGCATGGTGGTATGACCAATGGACCCGAGGATACAATAACACATATTCTCTACCTGATGATTATCAGGGCCTTCATTGTTGAATCTCCAGTCTGAACTATTAGAATCTTTAGGCTCAAATGAAGGATTGCTTGAACATTGAGAGCAAGGCTGCTAGGAGTTCAAGAACAATGAACAGTATTTCATTGTATGCAGGACGCAAACCATCTTGTTGGTTTAGTCTTATTGTACAGGTCACACAGACTGTGGTGTGCAGTTCTAGACGGACTCAACAAGGAATTGCATAACGTGCTAGGAGGTGTGGTTATTAACAGTTATGATGTAATGAGGGGAGAGGAGTTGGCCTAACGGCTAGGGTGGTCGACATCGAATCTGGGGAACTGGTTTCTAGTCTCAGCACTGACGCTGAACATCCTCTGATTCTGGGCAAATCATTAATCTCCCCGCGCCTAACAAAAATGAATGTGTCCTCATGTAATTCAATTGGTGCTATGTAAAGCGCTCTGATACCCGAGTCGGGTCAAGTTTGCGCTATATAAAACTCTGTAAAATAAATGAGAGGACAGTATGTGATTGTATGCTGGGGAATAAAGACCGCCAAACCAGATCTCCATGTGTGGCATATTCCACTACATGCTCCAGCGGCTGGGGAGGACGATATAACTTGCGACAAATAGAGGATCTGTGCCCCAAATAAACAAGACTGCTCTCCCTTAGAGTTTGTCATGCTACAGCAAACTTCCTGTGCATCCCACATGAGCCCAAGTTGTTGAGAACCAGTTAGAAATTTGCGTGTGTGGAGTTGAAGCCCCGCTCAAGCCCATATAAGGCCCTGGAAGAAGTTGAAGGCCCTCAGTAGGAGGACATTCAAAAAGCCCAACAGTAAGGCCAAAAGAAGAGATATTGTAACACAGCAAGACACAGAGCTATAATCAATACAAAGCGAAATGTTGAAGGCAGCCACAACCAGGTACAATGCAGAAAGCTAAACATAGTGATGAACAAACACAAGAACCAAAACCGTCATTTACTGTCAAGAAAGAAGATCGTGTATTAGGACCTCCGATTGGGCATGATGACCCAAGTACAAGCACATGGCCAGTACTTGTCTATTTTTGTGAAGATCTTAGCTCCTTTTGCGGAAAGTACCATCACAGAAGAACAGCAGCCATCATCTGAACAGCATGTACTCTCAACGGTAGAAGAAAAGAGTGTGAAGTATGATGCAGCCATGTTTCTGAAACCAGCATCGCCATTCAAAACCAATAAGAAGCAGAATATTGGAACCAGGTGGACTGCATGGATTGAGAAGTTCAATGACTTCCTAGAAGCCCTAGAAGATGTAGATGATAAGAAAATCATGAAATATTTAAAGAACCTCTGCGGTGATGGAGTGAAAGAAATGATGAAGAAAAATCTCCCAGACTGATGCATTATTGTACCGCCAGGTCAAATAACCATTAGGAACGATATTCAGACAGAATATTGAGTTGGAAATGTGGACTTTCACAAATATCGAATTGAAAATGTAGTGACCCAGAAATATTGACAGCACAAACATTGTGGTCAGAAATATTAAATTTAAGGTAAGAAATACAGTTTTCAAAAATATAGAGGTCATCAATATTGTTTGCAAAAATATAGTTGTTTAAAATATCGATTTCTTAATTAGTGTTATGTGTTTTAGTTTATGTTCTGAATGTATGTGATGTATGTTTTTGTAAAAGTATTGTTTTTTTATAGATGTGTTACATTTTTAGTAGTTATCAATTTTATTTTAATCACATTTTGCATTTTTTAGTTCCATAGTGGGTTTATAGGGGAATAGGGTGGGGTGTAATTTAATAATAATACATTAATTATTCTTTTTATTTAATAATATTTATTTAATTCAGTTTTTAGAGTGTTAATTTTGGGAAGTAGTTTATTTGCAATTAATTATTAATTGGTTGTTAATTAATATTAATTAATTATAGTAAATGTGTAATAGTTTTGGGTGCGGGTTGTGAGGGTTATAAGGGTAGAGAGGTTGAAGTAATTTTTTATTTGAATATTAAATATGGAAATTGTGTAATTAATATGTTTTGGTGTGGGTTGTGGAGTTAATAGAGGTAAAGGGTGGGAAGTAATGTATGGTTAATTAATTAATAATTAGCTGATCATTGATATTAATTAATTGATTGAAAATTAAATATGGAAATTGTGTAATTAATTTTAGGTGTGGGTTGTGGGGTGAATAGAGATAAAGGGTAGGAAGTATTTTATGTTTAAATCATTACTAATTAGTTGATCATTATTATTATTTAATTGATTAATTAAGTGATATTTGATTAGAGTAATATTTATATCTTTTGTGTGGGGGGATTTCTTTTATAGGGGTAAAGGGTGGGAAGTAAATTAATTTCACTTACTTTATAATTAGTTGTTAAATACTAATTGAAAATAAGATTTTATTGTGTTTATCATTTTTTACAGTTTATTTTAGCTGTGGTGTGTGGGGATTAGAGGGGTAAAGTGTGGGAAGTTCATTATTGTTTATGAGTTTAAATTAATCATATTTCTTTAAATGGTAATTCATATGTTAATTATTTAAGAACAATTTAAAAAAATTAGATGTGGATTGTGAATGTTTTGTGTTATGAGGTAGTTTCTTTTTCTAAATAATTTCTAAATGGATTTATTTTCTTTAATATAATATTTGTAGGTATTTGTCGTATGCATTTACCACCATAATATATATTTTTTTAAAATTGTAACATTAAATATATGTCACAGTGTACTCGGCAGGATCAGGATGTAGCAAAAATTGTCCACCTCCAAATCTTACCAACACTCTGATGACAAGAATATACAGAGTATTCATAGGGAAGGAGAGGAAGGGAACAGCGGGGAAAAGGGACCTGAAATTACAAGACAGAGGAAAATGACTGTTCATAATTACAAAAATACTCTCATAAATTCTCGCTAAGATAGAGTATGCACCTGAGGTGTTAACCACATACAGATAATGTAAACACGTTCCACAGTTTCTCTCTGGTCTTGAGAATCTAAAGATAAAGGAGCAACAGTTAGGCTTTAAATATGCACTTTTGAAACTTCGGAAACTTAAATGTGGGAAATAACCTTTTATCTTTCCCCAGTACCTTGGATCGTGGACTAAAGCAAACTCCGCTGTTAATATCAAAATAGTTGTATGTTGAACATCCTTTCCCTTCCTTCTTTGGAAAATTATAAAGAGACTGAAATATTTCCTGGCGATAAGGTTAACGACACCTATGCCTCAAAAAAGAACTCCTTCAACTGAATGTTGGTACTGTTTTCAAACACAGTTCTTCAAATACGGCAAGCCGTGGTGGCCACCACCATTTTCCTTTTTGACACTTGTAATCCAATAATGCTACCAAGTGTCACAATGAAACTAACATGCCTTGCTTTTCTTTGTAACGGAAATGTGTAGCGTCCGCCACTACATCCCGCTCACTTTAAATCCTCAAATAGCCACTTGATTGTCATGACAGTAATATGTAAGCCTCCACTATATTCCGCCACTCCAGACCACCTAAAGAACTCACAACGGTAATACGTGGTCTCAACCACCGTAATCCGCCGATCACTAAAGAACACGGTGGCAGAAGCCTCTGCCAAACCAACAGCGTACAACCAAGTAAAACGAAAGACGGAAGATTCTCGCAGCTGCTCAATCCAGCGAATCACTTGCTACTTGCTCGATGTTCCGAACGCACATGAATATGATCCACGTCTTCCTCCAAGTAAACGTGCTTGAGCCCAAACACGCTGGTGCAACGAAATCGGCTCACTCAACCCAGAAGGAGCAACCGGGAAAACACTCAAAATTACGCACAACGTGGTGCGCGCATTGCTGAATTTCATTACGTATTCACAGGCATTGCCTCATGGGATATGTAGGTTTCTTTGCATGACAGGCGCGATGTGCTAGATCCTGACAATATATTTGTATTTTAATTTTTAACATATTTATATCTTTTTCACTTATTTTGTTTATTACATGTTTTTGTTGTTAATTTTTTGTTTGTTTTGAATTTTGAACTGACTGGAGTGAGAATATTAATTATTACCCCTCCGCAATCCAACACTCTCCCTACTGTTGCATTGTTTGGAGTAGGAATAGTAAATTTTAAGCAAACACAAGAAGATGAGGGACGGAAAGCTGAAATTTTTCACTCACCCCGAGTCACAGAACTAGGTTTAATCCATCATTGTTCTTAAGTTCACTTCGCCACCTCAGTTCAGACCCAGCTATATGCAAATCAGTCTTGACCCAGTGCCCCATGGGAACAGTCCAGCCCGAACTGCCAACCCAGGTCTTCCCTGATCCGCAAACAAGCATCATGGAACTGGTTTCAGGGTCACACACCTCATCAGCTAGGCCAGCTTGAATCCAGTAGCAAAGGGACCCACAGCTGGGCATACTCTGTCAACTTAAGGCGAACAAAGCAAACACAAGGAGATGATGGACGGAGCGCCGGAACCTTTCAGACACTCACCCCCAGTCACAGATCTAGGTTGAATCCATCATCATTCTTTAGCTCACTTCGCCACCTCTTGTAAGAACCAGCTATAGGCAAACCAGTCCTTATCATGTGCCTCATGGGAACAGTCCAAAATGAAATACAAGCCAGGTCTTCCCTGAACCGGAAACAAGCATCCTGGGAATAGTTTTGGGGTAACACCCCTCATCAGTCAGGCTATCTTGAAACCGGTGGCAAAGTGAGCAAGGGACCCACGTCTGGGCATACTCTGCCAACTTAGGGTGAACAAAGCCAACACAAGGATATGATGGACAAAGTGCTGACATTTTTGTTACACTCACCCCAGTCACAGATCTGGTTTGAATCCATCATCGCTCTTTAGCCCACTTCGCCACCTCAGTTCAGACCCAGCTATTTGCAAATCAGTCTTGATCCTGTGCCACATGAGAACAGTCCAGCATGGTCCTCCCTGAAAACGTAAACAAGCATCCTGTGACCGGTTTGGGGGTAATACCCCTCATTAACCAGGCTAACTTGAATCCAGTGGCAAAGGGAGCAAGGGACCCACGTCTTGGCATACCCTGACAACTTAGGGCAAACAAAGCGAACACAAGGAGATGATGGATGGAGCGCTGAAACTTTTTAGACACTCACCCCAGTCACAGATCTGAGTTGAATCCATCATCGTTCTTTAGTTCAGTTCAGACACAGCTAAATGCAAATCAGTCTTGACCCTGTGCCTTGTGGGAACAGTCCAGCCCAAACTGCCAAGCCAGGTATTCTCTGTACCGGAAACAAGCATCCTGGGACGGGTTTTGGGATTACATCCCTCATCATCCAGGCTAGCTTCTCCTACCTGGCAGCCAAGTCATGGAACTCCCTCCCCACCCACCTTCGGCGAAAGCAGGACATCTCGCCTTCAGGAAGCAACTCAAGACCTGGCTTTTCGAGCAGTAAACGGACTCCTCCCCCCAGCGCCTTGAAACCCGCCCGGGTGAGTAGCGCGCAATACAAATGCTATGAATGATTGATTGATTGATTGATTGATTGATTGATTGATTGAATCCAGTTACAAAGTGAGCAAGGGAGTAAATGTTATCCTGCCACTATCCAACACTTTCTCTACTATTGCACTCATTGGAGTGGGAAAAGTAATGTTTATCCTCAGCTGTCCAACACTTTCCCTACTGTTACCAATATTGGAGAGGGAATAGTACATTTTAATTCCCCCGCAGTCCAACAATTTCCCTTCTATTGCACTCATTGGAGTGGGAATAGTAATTTTTACCCCTCCGCTTTCCAACACTCTCTCTATTGTTGCACTTACTGGAGTGGGAATAGTATTCCACCCTCCTCCTCTATCTAACACTTTCTCTACTGTTGCACTGACTGGAGTGGGAATAGTAAATTATCCCCCTCCGCTATCCAACACTTTCCCTACTATTGCACTCACTGGAGTGGGAATATTAATTTTTTACCCCTCTTCTAACCAGCACTGTCCCTTTTGTTGCACTCACTGGAGTGGGAATAGTAATGTTTACCCCTCGCTATCTAACACTTTCCGTACTGTGTACTGACTGGAGCGGGAATAGTAAATGTTATCCCTCCGCTATTTAACACTTTCCGTACTGTTGCACTCACCAGAATGGGAAAAGTTAGTTTTAGCCATCTGCTATCCAACACTTTCACTACTGTTTCACTCGTTGGAGTGGGAAAAGTAATTTTACCTGTCCGCTATCCAAAACTTTCCCTACTTTTACACTCACTGGAGTGGGAATAGTAATTTCTACCCCTTCACTAACCAACACTTTCCCTACTGTTGCACTGACTGAAGTGGTAAATATACGTTTAAAGATTTTAAAATAGTTTAATGTTATAATTTATAATAGAATGTTTTATAAATAGATTTTTTGTTATATATATATATATATATATATATATATATATATATATATATATATATATATATATATATATATATATATATATATATATATATATATAAGGAAGCCACTGGACATCTTATTTCACACTGTTTAATGGCAATCTTCAGGCAGCGAAGTTAAGGCAGACAGGTGTGTCTCACAGTTTCCACCCAGGGAATGCTCTGCTACTCATTGTGATCCATGCCACTGAGGAAGAGAGCGTTAGCTCTTGCAACGCGTTTGGCTGTACTTTGAAAGTCGCTGTCTGCCTTAACTTCGCTGCCTGAAGATTGCCATTAAACAGTGTGAAATAAGATGTCCAGAGGTTTCCTCAATGAGGTTCCTGCTTTGGTTGGATATATATATCCATGTTAAAAAAAATTAAAAATTGGCAAAACATAAAACCAAGTATGTCAGCATCCTCACTAGTAAACAAGAAGCTGCTTTTAAAGAATTACAAGAAAATAGATCGATAGTAATTAAAAAAGCAGATAAGGGAGGAAATATAGTTCTGTGGCCCCTCACTATGTACCTTGATGAGGGTAAGACATAGAGAGTTACACTAAAAGTGACAGACAAACCTATGAGTTGAGTAATGATTTGTATAGAAGCAATCTAGACAATTGGAGAAAAGAAGGTCTAATTACTGTAGATGAATATACATTTCTGTTCTGTAAATATCCGAAATTGGCAGCTTTATATTTACTGCCGAAAGTCCACAAAAACAAAGAAGTACCACTAGGGAGTCCCATTGTGTCATCAATTGGCAGTATGTTCGAAAATACTTCAAAGTATATTGACCATTTTCTAAGACCTTATGTTCAGAAATTGCCATCATATGTAAAGGACACAGGACATTTCTTAAAATTGATTAATGGTATACCGTGGGAACAGGATATTTTACTGTTGACATTAGATCAATAGTTTATATACCTGTATACCACACGAGCTAGACGTAATTGTAGCTTAGACGTAGGTTTCATAGAAGAAATGAATACTATAAAGAATAGGTTCGAAGAGAGAGGCTATTCTCAGAAAGTTATCAGAAAGGCCTGTGAAAAAAGTTAAGAAAATAAAAAGAGACGACCTCCTGGTTGATAAAGAGATAAGTAAAGAAAGCGATCCTATAAGATTCATTACTACCTTTAGTAAACAGGCAAACAATGTCAGGAAGTGTTTGAATATATTCTGCCATGTATTGGGCACAGATGAGATGATAGAAAAACACATTGAAAGGCACCCTAGTGTTACATTCCGTCGTTGTCCAGCCCTTAAGGATATGTTATGCAGGAGTACTTTGCTAACTGAGAAAGACTCTAAATCCAACATTCAGGGATTTTTTAGGTGTACTTCTTGCAAGGCTTGCAAAAACAGTCCAAACTGCAAACAAATCACTCTATCTACAACATTGAAACCTTTTGTTAGAACCAAGCATCTGAACTGTATATTTGAATTTTGCGTATATGCACTAATATGCCCCTGTCAACTAATATATATTGGCAGCACTATCAACCAAGTTAAACTACGCATCCTAGAGCATATGCGAGCAATTACAAATGAGTATAGACAATATCCGATTGCTCGCCACTTTAAAGAATATCATAAAAAAGATGTAAACCTAATAAGATATTGTGCTCTTGATAGAATCCCAATTTCTGAAAGAGGTGGCAATAGGGTTCAGGAGATGTGTAGATTGGAGTCACGGCTGATAATTAAGTATGACACAATTTAGCCAGGGGGGATCAACAAAGATGAGGAGCTATCGGTTCATCTTGGCTGAGATGTAATGTAATTTGACCTCTGTATCATAATTAATTGAATTTTTAAAAAAAGTATTTCACTGAGTTGCCTCTCAAGTTGGGATGTTTAACTTGTTTTTAATGGTTGGCATAAGATCATTTTATTTATGTGCACATTTGATTTATTTTATAGGAGACGGAGCTCATGCCCTGTTATGAAGAAGTCCAGTTATAACCACTTGAAAGATAGACAATGATCTGAAATAAGAGTTTTCGCCCACTGGGGCAGAATTGTATGAACTGACTATGGAGTTTTTCACAATGAGAAAGAAACAAAAATTACGAGACATTAATTTGCAATCTATTTTTATTTGAATGTTATTGAATATTAGAACATGTATATTAATTTCGGTTACTTAATTACAGAATCAGCATTTATAAACAAAGCATTTTCAGTTATTTCGAACCTATTACAAAATGGTGGCTTTGGTTAGTCTGATTTACAAGGCAGCAATGTAGTCCTTTGTTTGTATTTATAATTTTGTGCACTATATCATGTGATACTATCAAACACCTGGTTGACCCGTGACCAAGGAACTTTGTGTTCCGAAACACGTCGGGAAGTGTTTACCACAACTTTGTTAATTTGATAAAGCATGCTTGATGGAAAACTGGGGCTCGGCGTAATCTTTTGAAATAAGAAAAGATTCACTGTTCTGGAATTTCAAGGTTCACGACCTTGCCGGCAGCCCGCCACCACGTAGAGGCATAGGATAACGCGAAGAATGGTTTGAAAATATATATATACATATTTGTAAATTGTTATGTAATTTTAGAATCATAAAATACATTAAAATTAATAGTTTATTAATTGTTTTAAAGAAAATATATATATATATTAGTTACTATGTATCTGTGTTTAACGTTTTTACATTCATTTAATTGTTATATTTGTTAAAATGTATATTCTATTTCATTAAAAAAAAAAAAATCATATATGTATTATTCTATTTTTGCATTGATATTCTCTCAGAGAACCGGCCAGCCATAGGACAAATGTACAAAGGTTGTAGTAAAGAAAACTACATCATACCGGTTTGCAAAGAGAACGAGAAACTACTTATGTCACAGGATGAAGAGAAAATGGACACCAGAATGTTGCAGAAGCATTCTCGCCACACCCACAAAGCGAAAAAAGCAACATCAATTACGACAAGTTGAAATCAGACAAAGTTGATTGTCACCAAGTTCATCCTGGAAAGGTTCGGCAACATCATTGTGGAGCACCAGTGAAGAAGATGGATGTGCGATGATGACATCGACCAAAGATCAACAGGCACTTGTAGGTTTGGCTGTTTGCAAAGCAGCACAAATACAAAGGTAAACCACCACATGAAACAATAAACTTCACTTGGACATTACCTCAAGATTACAATACAGATCAACAGTCGCCCCATTACCTTTATCATAGACGGTGGTGCGTTTATTAACACCATGCCGGTTGAAAGGTTCAACAACCTGTCTCCTGTATCATGCCTCAACCTGTCAAACACAAATCTATACATGTCGGCTGATACTAAACCATTGCAGAGTCAAAGATCATGTGTAGCGACTATGAGATAGAAAACAGTATCATTTGCAAGCAACCATTCAAGTTCTTCAAGGAGTCTTGTCCAGTGCATGTCACTCAGTTTTGCCACCACTGCCAACATGGGACGGATATCTCTCAATGACAACTTCCACACTCTAACTGAAGTCAATTTCTATCATTATTTCAAGGCCCAGGCAAGCTCAAGACAATGAAAGTGCAACTTTACATCAATGAGAATGTTCGCCCTGTTGTTCAGCTGCACCGCAGAGTCACTTCAAACTTGCAAGAAGCAGTTAAAAAAGAACTAGAAATGCTGATGAAGCCAGACATCATGGAGTGCTCCACTAGTCCTGCACCATGGGTTCGCCTACAGCGGTGATACCACAAAAGAAAAATGAAGGTGAAGTGAGCATCTGTGTTGATATGCACCAGGCCAAAAAAGCAATTCAGAGGGAAAGACATTCTGATCCACACATAGCAGACATGCTCATGTCTTGACCTGAACAAGGAATACCATCAACTCGAGTTGGAAGAAAACTGCAGGTACATGACTCTGTTGATTTGTTCAGATACAAAAGGTTGAATTTTGGAGTGTCTTCAGCTACAGAAATCATTCAGGATGAGATACATCAAATGATTAAACCTGTCAGTCAAGTTTTTATTGGGACAATGCAAAAGGAGCATGACAAGGTTACTTTTACTTGCTGAAACAGGTCTTACTCTAAATGCAGCAAAGTGTGAGTTTCACAAGACCCAACTCTAATTCTTTGGGCACATAGTCTCTTATGGATAAATTACTCCTGACCCAGATAAAGTGTGGGCACCTTCAAGTACCTGTCCTCCACACGATGTCATCATGCTGCGATCCTTTTTAGGCATGTCCAGTTATTGCTCAAAGAAGTACAATCATTACTTTGCTACTGTGAGCGCCCCATTGAGAAACTTAACAAAATGAGATGTCCCTTTTCAGCGATCCACTCAATTTGATGAAAGCTTCAAAAGAATAAAACACCTGATTGAAAATGCAATAGAGATGGCCTATTTTGACCTCAAGTTATGTACTGAGATTACAGTCGATGTGAGCCCGGCAATGCGTTTTTCAACATAACACGCATTGCTCAGTGACACATTGTGGCCTATTATAATCAAAGCCTGTCTGACTTAGAATGTGCCTAGTCTCAGTCGGGGAAGGAGAGTATGGCTGTAGTGTGGGTCTGCAAACATTTTCATGTGGTTCTATAAGGAAAATATTTCACTATCATTACAGATCACCAAGCGCTGCTCACTTTATTTGGAATCCCAAAATCCAAGATGCCCCCATGCATTGAGAGGTGGGGTTTATGACTGTAAGAGTATGACTATGCAATTTTACACAAGCTGAGTAAAGACTGGAACCCTGCTGCCTACTTTTCATGAGTACCACTACAGCGGCACTGTTCGACATCCTAAACAACTGAGGAGTACATTAACTTCATTGCAAGGCCCAGCACATCAACAGCCCTGTCCATTTAACAGATCATTGCTGCTATTAATGCTGATACGAACATGCTTATCCTCAAGGACATCATTTCAACTCAATTGTGGAAGAGGGATGCTCGAACCTTTGATGATGAAGTCAAATTAAAACAATTCTAGAAGGTACAGGAAACAGCCATTATCATGAAAGGCTCACAAATTACCATTCCTTTGAGCCTTAGACAGCAAGTCAATGAAACTAGCCCTTGAAGGACATCCTGGCATTGTAGACACCAAAAGTGTCTACAATGCTAGTGTTGTTCCCCCATCTAGATGAGCGAGTGGAGAGGGAACTGAAAGATTTCCAACTTGTAACTGCCTTTCTCCTAAAGTGAAGAGGCACCCATTGATGATGTTTGACCTTCCTGCACATGCATGGGAAAGAATTACAGTTGATTTCTTTGGACTTATAGAAAATGAACATCATCTTCTGGTAGTTGTTGATGAGTATTCAAGTTTAGTAGAGGAGCAATCATCAACTACCCATGTCAAGGTCATTGAGTGGCTGAATGACATCTTTGCAGTGTGAGGTACTTCCGCTGTTCATTAGCAAAGGAATTTCTGGTCAGACTAAGGGGCCGATAATAATGCAGCTCGTAAAGGCTCTTCCGATCTTCAGGGCATTCTGAGCCGCATCGTAATCGCCCCCTCGGTTTACTTTCCGACTGTCGTATTACAATGCTTGCAGTCGGAAACTAAACTGGCTGCTCATTCCAGCTGGCTTCCAACAGAATTAGGGAGCCCATTGGCCAGTCAGAACCAGCTCGTTATCCCAAAGGGTGGGCTTTCCACTTTTGGGATTACGATACATGGTTTCTGGCATGGTGTCCATGCCAGCCTGTCCGACATGGAAACCATATTGGAAAGAGTGTTTGGAGGCCCACAGCAGGGCCCACAGCAGGGCCCCTTTTGGTGCGTGACCTCCGGTTGGGGACTGAGGGGGCACCAAGGGTGCCCCCATGTTGATCCCTGCACCCCGTGGCAGACACCATGAGGATCTGCTGCCTTCGTGGAGAGTTCGGGTTGTCTGGATCTTTCCCAGCATGGATTCAGGAGGGAACATAGCACCGAGTCTGCCCTCACCATAGTGCTTGATAACATCCGCACGCGTGTGGATGGGGACAGACCTCCCTCCTGATCCTTTTAGACCTCACGGCTGCCTTCGATACCATTTCTCCCCCGGTCTTAACATCTCGACTGAGGGAGATTGGGGTTCGGGGGGCGGCCCTAGGGCTCCTTTCCTCTTTTCTTGACCATAGAGAGCAAAGGGTGATGCTGGGTCAGTTATTATCTCCATCCCTGTCTGTGCAATGCGGGGTCCCTCAAGGGTTGGCGCTTAGTCCCACCCTTTTCAACATTTATGTGACCCCCCTTGCCAGACTTATTAGATCTTTTGGGATGGTGGTAGTCTCCTATGCGGATGACACCCAGATCCTCGTCTCTCTCTCCCAGTCAGTTACGTCGACTGTCGCCAATTTTAGATCTTGTATGGAGGCAGTCGGCCCATGGATGATTCACAATTCATTGAAACTGAATGAGGAGAAGACTGAGGTGATGGTGTTTGGAGGAAAGGAAGAGATCTTGTCAGCTGAGTGGTGGCCGGATTCACTGGGTGCCTGTCCTGATCCTACTTCCTTAGCTAAAAACCTTGGGGTTATGATTGATCCCATCCTTAGTATGTGCCAACAGGTCAACAGGACTGTATCGACCTGCTGGGGTATCATCCACATACTAAGGAAAATCAGGCACTACCTCTCTTTGCAGGCAAGAAAGCAACTTGCCGTTGCCCTCCTTGGCTCCCGTCTGGACTATTGCAATCCGCTGTATGCGGGACTGAATAAAAGTCAGCTCCAGCGCTTGCAGGTGGTCCAGAACGCAGCAGCCAGATTTGTTTTGGATCTACCCCGACGTGCCTCTGCCACCTCTGCTCGGAAGCATCTCCACTGCCTTCCTGTTGAGGACCGGATACTTTTTAAGACCATGTGTCTGGTCTACAAGGCTTAAGCTAAAAATAGCCCCACCGGCATTGGATCTATTTTGTCCCATTACAATCCTGGCAGGAACCTTCGCTCCTCAAACAGACTCCTTCTCTCTGTTCCGCGTATTCGGAAAACCAGAAGGGGGGGGTAAAGCTTTTTCTAGCCTGGCCCCAAAGTGGTGGAACGCTCTCCCTCTTGAATTAAGGTCTCTCCCCACTCTACAATCTTTAAGATCTGCCCTGAAGACCCACCTCTTTGCACGCGCATACCTGTAGCTGTGCTCTGCATTTTTGATTTTTTTGGTTAGGCGCCTTGACACCTTCGGGTTTAGTTTGCGCGTTACAAATTGCATAATAAAATAAATAAATAAAATCTTGCCACAAGATGCCGGGATGAACAGCGCTTCCCATTTCCCTATTTGAGCATGTATTGCGGCCGGTTTACGGACGTAATGCATGCTCCCAAAGGGAAATGTAGGAATGCGACCAAACAGTGTTCAGTCACATCCTAACTAGGCAGTCTGGATCGCCGACCAGAAGTCAGTCGGTCATAGGACTGAGATGGTGTTGGGCAGACTCAACTCCACCCAACATCATAATTAGCCCCTAAATGTCAAGAATCAAAAGAGCACACCTCTGTGGCCCTTAGCTAATGGTGTTGTGCAACGATTCATAGGTTCCCTCAAATGGCTAATTCAACTAACATCGACAGAGGTAATCAAGTTGAACCAGGCCCTGTGTCGAGTCATCCATGCCTATAGTTCAACTCCTCACTCCATAATTGGTGATAGTCCTGCCACCTAAGTATTTGGGAGAGCCATCAGAACCAAACTGTCACAGGTGACAGTAGAACAATCCTTGAATGCTGATAATTTTTTTGTCATGTGGACTACTCGGAAGTGCCAGATGAAAATATATGCCTATTGATGCTGATGAGCTCAGGAAACAGTCTTCGATTAAGATGACTGGGCCCTGGTCAAGCAGAGCGAAAGCAGAAAAGACACTCCATTTCATGTCAATCTTCTGAGGGTTGTGATATCAAAGAGGCATATGGTGATGGCACATCAGCCCAGAAAGTTCATCACACGCGACTCATCAGACTTTAAGCACTTACAGTGCTTAATTTGAGCAGGTGCTTTCAGGTGCTCAGCACTGGCACTTCTTTCACAAGGCCGGGGCTACAATTTCTGACCCTGCAGGCAGTGGTCTCAATAATAATTGTTCAAATTCAAAATAAAAAGAATAACATACTGTTAGACCTGACATCATTGGCGTGAGTCTCCCTTCCATTTTTGACGGATTGCTGCCTCTGTTCTGATATGTTTTTGCTGGATTTATGCTTTGGGCACTGTGCCACTGCTAATCAGTGCCACAGTGCAAGTGATCCCCATGCTAAATTGATATACTGATTGGATTCCATGATTGGGTTATTTGGTTTATCTGTCAGCCCCTAGTACAGTGCACCATGTGTGCCCAGGGCTTGTAAATCAAATGCTGCTGGTGGGCTTGCAGCACTGGTTGTGCCACCCACAGAAGCAGCTTGTAAAGTGTGTCTCAGACCTGCCATTGCAAGGCCTGTGTGCAGGCTAGCACTGCCATGTCGACTTGGCCAAGTGCACCCACTTGCTAGTACCTAAACCTTCCCTATATTAGACACCCTTATGGTAGGCCAAAGGGCAGTGTGCATTGTAAGTATAAGGTTGGACATGCTCTGATATGTGTAGCATGTTCTAATAGTGAATTACAGCCATTTTCGTTTTTCTCTATTGAGGGCTACCTGTTCTCATAGGCTAGAAAGGGCAGTTAGATTATCACATTCTTATAATCCTAACTGACTCTGGGAACATGGTAGAAATTCGAATTTAGTATGCCTGAACTCAGAATAATAAAGTACACTTTTTAGTAAAGTTTATTTTAATAATCTGTGTTTGAAAATACCACTTTTAGAAAGCAGGTATTTGCTTGCTTGAGGCAGTAAGGAGGCTACCACACGGTTTTTTTGGGTTTATGTGTATAGTAAGTGGGTTGGACACTTTTAAACTGAATGTTATTTGTGTTCTCCCCTCCCCCTCTTTCTTTTACACATTAGAGCGGGGCCTCAATTTCCCGAGCGGTTGCCGGGCAAGGTGAGGCTTTTCACCCACACAAAGCTGGGTAAGTATCACTGCGAGGAAATGCCTCTTTGTGATAAAGCTAATATGCTTAATTTGGAATGCAGGACGCAATATGTCCGTGCATGTGTTGTCTTGTCTTGATGGTGGTTATGGGGCGATCTGGATCCCTGTGGGGTAATACACATATAGTATCTTTTGTGTTTTTTTGACAGGTAAAACAATTCTTTCCTGTCTACAGAGGACAGAGAGGTTCCAAGTCTCGGGTGATACTCCTTCTTTTATAAAGTATTTTGATGAAACTTATGTTATTCTATACTTGTACACCCATGAGTTCACGTTGCAGTAGCGTATCTATTTCCAAGGTCCTGATGAAAGCTGGAGCACTACTCCACCTAGCTGAAACTAGTTGACCATTCTACGCAGCGCCAGAACGTAGCTCCACTTTTCTGCTACTAGGCGTGGTTTTAATCATGACACCCACACTCATTTAGACAAAAAATTTCTTGAGTTTAGGTAGCCATTTTTAAGTCTTTTTTCACAGCACTGCATCTTTTCAAACTTTATTTTGGGCACTACTGGGGCATACTACGATGAGCTCCTTTCCCGCACTGACACATAGGCGGAGAATGGAATTGCTGCCCTCCCCAAATGATGATATGCCGCCAAGAGGGTGGTCTGATGGGACTTTTTCAGCCCACTGTAACCTTATACATCTACTCACACAGGTGTCCCGGCGCTTCCTACACTCCATCCAGTACAGCACACCATCAATTGACCTGGTCTCCTTCTTCGTGTTTTGTATCAATTATTGGGGCATAAGTTGACAGGTCATTAAATTATATCCCCATTTGACCCTCCTTACATTTGTGTTTTTTGAGTATTTAGAGCAACCTCGTGTTGCGGGTCTTTTTTCAAATGCAGATGAGTTTTCCATTTGCATTACACAAGCTCACCTAAATTAATTGTGTGTGACTCCTCATGCCCATGTGCCGTCACTCTTGGCCTCTGTCTGACTTTTGCCTTGCTGGAATCGTCCAGTTTAGGCATTTGGATTATTCTTCAGAGCTTGAACCTGCCAGTTATTATATCTAAACAGTCTTTATTGGCATGAACAGCTCTCCCAGGCAAACCAGGCATGTTTCCTTTTCTGTTTTATGCCTTATACATCATGTAGTACTTAGTACCTGCAGAATTCCTAGCTGCCCGCTTCACCACACATGTGGTACACAGCACACCAACCTGCTTTTGCCCATCTGGACACCCCCGTTGTCAACCTCTGTGGACATAATAAAAAATATATATAAGTCTTTCTGTAGATCTCAAAACGGAAAAGGGCCTATAGAGCCCAATTATCTCGGAACACATGTGGTTCTTCTCTCTGTTAGATGTAATCTCGATGGTTCTTACACGTATTCACGCAAGCGCATTGGTATAGTGCTCCCTGCTGGAGTTGGACACTTGTGCGCATGCGCGGTGAGATCAGTGCCGGACGCGCTGTCTGGAGCTCGTTTCCTGACGAACTGCAGGTGAGCTCTAATCTGTTTCTGAGCCACACCTAGCTTTTGACTACATTGTCGGCCGCTATTGGCTGTCCAGATAACCAGCCGTAACATTTAAAACAGAACAGGCTTTTCCTTCGATGCCTTCCCTTCCGCTCGATTTCGAGCAGAGGCACCGACGGACAGGTGAGTCCACAGAGGGTAGATTTAATACCTTAGTTGATAGAGGTTGGTAGCTTAATTTCATTTGTGCAGGCTACTAGGATTCAACAGGCTTTATCACTTTAATATTTGTAATCTGTACAAAAATGTTTGGGACTGTCTCTTTAGGGCTGTTTTTGTACTAGCTTTAGCACCCAGGTCTTTTACTTGAGGTGAGGCTATACTCCTTCTTGATAGCATTCCCTTACTGCCACTCTAGAGTGTCTTTCATTACACAGGTTTAGATGTGATACATGGTCACCATTGGCACTACTATTACCCTACGGTTGAGGGCTCGCTTTTGATTCATCAACGAACAGTCAGTGGGGGTTCAGTGATAGGGTGAGGCTATCTTGAGGCAGTAAGGAGGCTACCACACGGTTTTTTTGGGTTTATGTGTATAGTAAGTGGGTTGGACACTTTTAAACTGAATGTTATTTGTGTTCTCCCCTCCCCCTCTTTCTTTTACACATTAGAGCGGGGCCTCAATTTCCCGAGCGGTTGCCGGGCAAGGTGAGGCTTTTCACCCACACAAAGCTGGGTAAGTATCACTGCGAGGAAATGCCTCTTTGTGATAAAGCTAATATGCTTAATTTGGAATGCAGGACGCAATATGTCCGTGCATGTGTTGTCTTTTCTTGATGGTGGTTATGGGGCGATCTGGATCCCTGTGGGGTAATACACATATAGTATCTTTTGTGTTTTTTTGACAGGTAAAACAATTCTTTCCTGTCTACAGAGGACAGAGAGGTTCCAAGTCTCGGGTGATACTCCTTCTTTTATAAAGTATTTTGATGAAACTTATGTTATTCTATACTTGTACACCCATGAGTTCACGTTGCAGTAGCGTATCTATTTCCAAGGTCCTGATGAAAGCTGGAGCACTACTCCACCTAGCTGAAACTAGTTGACCATTCTACGCAGCGCCAGAACGTAGCTCCACTTTTCTGCTACTAGGCGTGGTTTTAATCATGACACCCACACTCATTTAGACAAAAAATTTCTTGAGTTTAGGTAGCCATTTTTAAGTCTTTTTTCACAGCACTGCATCTTTTCAAACTTTATTTTGGGTACTACTGGGGCATACTACGATGAGCTCCTTTCCCGCACTGACACATAGGCGGAGAATGGAATTGCTGCCCTCCCCAAATGATGATATGCCGCCAAGAGGGTGGTCTGATGGGACTCTTTCAGCCCACTGTAACCTTATACATCTACTCACACAGGTGTCCCGGCGCTTCCTACACTCCATCCAGTACAGCACACCATCAATTGACCTGGTCTCCTTCTTCGTGTTTTGTATCAATTATTGGGGCATAAGTTGACAGGTCATTAAATTATATCCCCATTTGACCCTCCTTACATTTGTGTTTTTTGAGTATTTAGAGCAACCTCGTGTTGCGGGTCTTTTTTCAAATGCAGATGAGTTTTCCATTTGCATTACACAAGCTCACCTAAATTAATTGTGTGTGACTCCTCATGCCCATGTGCCGTCACTCTTGGCCTCTGTCTGACTTTTGCCTTGCTGGAATCGTCCAGTTTAGGCATTTGGATTATTCTTCAGAGCTTGAACCTGCCAGTTATTATATCTAAACAGTCTTTATTGGCATGAACAGCTCTCCCAGGCAAACCAGGCATGTTTCCTTTTCTGTTTTATGCCTTATACATCATGTAGTACTTAGTACCTGCAGAATTCCTAGCTGCCCGCTTCACCACACATGTGGTACAAAGCACACCAACCTGCTTTTGCCCATCTGGACACCCCCGTTGTCAACCTCTGTGGACATAATAAAAAATATATATAAGTCTTTCTGTAGATCTCAAAACGGAAAAGGGCCTATAGAGCCCAATTATCTCGGAACACATGTGGTTCTTCTCTCTGTTAGATGTAATCTCGATGGTTCTTACACGTATTCACGCAAGCGCATTGGTATAGTGCTCCCTGCTGGAGTTGGACACTTGTGCGCATGCGCGGTGAGATCAGTGCCGGACGCGCTGTCTGGAGCTCGTTTCCTGACGAACTGCAGGTGAGCTCTAATCTGTTTCTGAGCCACACCTAGCTTTTGACTACATTGTCGGCCGCTATTGGCTGTCCAGATAACCAGCCGTAACATTTAAAACAGAACAGGCTTTTCCTTCGATGCCTTCCCTTCCGCTCGATTTCGAGCAGAGGCACCGACGGACAGGTGAGTCCACAGAGGGTAGATTTAATACCTTAGTTGATAGAGGTTGGTAGCTTAATTTCATTTGTGCAGGCTACTGGGATTCAACAGGCTTTATCACTTTAATATTTGTAATCTGTACAAAAATGTTTGGGACTGTCTCTTTAGGGCTGTTTTTGTACTAGCTTTAGCACCCAGGTCTTTTACTTGAGGTGAGGCTATACTCCTTCTTGATAGCATTCCCTTACTGCCACTCTAGAGTGTCTTTCATTACACAGGTTTAGATGTGATACATGGTCACCATTGGCACTACTATTACCCTACGGTTGAGGGCTCGCTTTTGATTCATCAACGAACAGTCAGTGGGGGTTCAGTGATAATGTGAGGCTATCTTGAGGCAGTAAGGAGGCTACCACACGTTTTTTTTGGGTTTATGTGTATAGTAAGTGGGTTGGACACTTTTAAACTGAATGTTATTTGTGTTCTCCCCTCCCCCTCTTTCTTTTACACATTAGAGCGGGGCCTCAATTTCCCGAGCGGTTGCCGGGCAAGGTGAGGCTTTTCACCCACACAAAGCTGGGTAAGTATCACTGCGAGGAAATGCCTCTTTGTGATAAAGCTAATATGCTTAATTTGGAATGCAGGACGCAATATGTCCGTGCATGTGTTGTCTTGTCTTGATGGTGGTTATGGGGCGATCTGGATCCCTGTGGGGTAATACACATATAGTATCTTTTGTGTTTTTTTGACAGGTAAAACAATTCTTTCCTGTCTACAGAGGACAGAGAGGTTCCAAGTCTCGGGTGATACTCCTTCTTTTATAAAGTATTTTGATGAAACTTATGTTATTCTATACTTGTACACCCATGAGTTCACGTTGCAGTAGCGTATCTATTTCCAAGGTCCTGATGAAAGCTGGAGCACTACTCCACCAGCTGAAACTAGTTTACCATTCTACGCAGCGCCAGAACGTAGCTCCACTTTTCTGCTACTAGGCGTGGTTTTAATCATGACACCCACACTCATTTAGACAAAAAATTTCTTGAGTTTAGGTAGCCATTTTTAAGTCTTTTTTCACAGCACTGCATCTTTTCAAACTTTATTTTGGGCACTACTTGGGCATACTACGATGAGCTCCTTTCCCGCACTGACACATAGGCGGAGAATGGAATTGCTGCCCTCCCCAAATGATGATATGCCGCCAAGAGGGTGGTCTGATGGGACTTTTTCAGCCCACTGTAACCTTATACATCTACTCACACAGGTGTCCCGGCGCTTCCTACACTCCATTCAGTACAGCACACCATCAATTGACCTGGTCTCCTTCTTCGTGTTTTGTATCAATTATTGGGGCATAAGTTGACAGGTCATTAAATTATATCCCCATTTGACCCTCCTTACATTTGTGTTTTTTGAGTATTTGCTTGCATTACCATTTGAGCTTGCCTCTGCTGGGTTGTGTATTCCTTGTCTGGGTTTGTGTGTGACAGGGCTGGGGAATTCCAGGAGACAGGCTGGGGCAGCCCAGTGGTGAATAGAGAGATCTGCATCTAGATGGGAGGGAGAAGTTACACCTGGGACCTGAATAGGGCTGGGCCTTCCCTCTACAATGCTTGCTCCACCCCCTGTGGCTGGACTGATGTCTCTGCCCTGCACTGTGAAAGGAGAGGAGGAATCATGTCAACAGAGCGTTTCAGTGCTGTATCTTCCCTCCCCTGTGCTGGCTCCATCTCCTGTGGGACGGCTGATGTCCCTGCCCTGCACAGTGAAAGGAAGAAGAAAGTCATGTAAACAAAGTGCTCAGGAACTGGTTTGGACTAGGCAGAGGCCTCTCTGCCTTCAGAGAACAAAGGATTTTGATGTATAAATACTGGGAACCTGATCCCAAGAAATGAGATAACTTCTGGAACAAGAAACCTTTCTGCCAAGGAGAAGAACCAAGGAAGCTGCAGGAGTTTGGACTGCCCCTGTGCCAGTGTGCTGTTGGCTGGGTTGGTCTGCAGTGGTTGCTTTATTGCCAAGGGAAAGGAGAAGGAACTTTGTAAGGACTTTCGTCTACAGAATATTCTCCAATGGCTTGAACTGTGCTTTCCTCCTGCTGATGTCTCAGGGAGAAAAGACTTCACCTCCAGCTCCCTCCTGAATTTCCTTACTGGGAATTCTGACTCCAGACACTTGCGTGCTGCTGGGAGCTGGAAGCGCGACGCATCAAGAGGAAGCGTTTTGCCGCTGCAGCTGAAATCATCACAACGCCGGAGAAGCGAGCCTTTGTCGCATCTCCCTGGAAGTGTGACCCAACGAGAGAGCCACCATCGCATCACCAGAGAAGTGTGTCCCAGGGCCTGTCGCGGCTCCAAAGGACAGAGTCGTTGCAAGGCTGCCAGGGCGTCGTCGCATCGTC